>NC_083408.1:110194266-110526042 GCF_020745735.1 Hemiscyllium ocellatum | reverse complement strand
GAGGAGCGCAGATGCTGGAAACCAGAGTTTAGATCAGAGTGGTGCTGGAAAAGCACAGCAGGTCAGGCAGCATCCGAGGAGCATCTTTCCTGATGAAGGGCTTTTGCCCGAAACATCAATTTTCCTGCTCCAAATAGTGAGCTGTAGGCCATACATTTAGAAGGTACTAAGGAAAAGCCATAATGAGTTGCAACTTGTAGGAGGTACATCCTGTCACGTCCATGCACTGGTTGTGGAGGGAATGGATGTTCAAAGTGGTGAATAAACTGATAATTGTGTCCTGTATGGGCAATAATATTTTAGGTAAAAACAGATGCTGGAAACCAGAGTCTAGATCAGAGTGGTGCTGGAAAAGGACAGTAGGTCAGGCAGCATCCGAGGAGCAGGAAAATCGACGTTTCGAGCAAAAGTCCTTCATCAGGAATATTTTTAGGTCTGCCTTCATCCAAGAAATTCAGAATATTCCTTCAGATTTCTGACTTAAGTCTTGGAGGTAGTGGTCAGGCTTAGGGGAGTCAATTAGTGAGTTACTCATTGTAGCATTCCTCGCCTCTGACTGCTCTGGTAACCATTGTGTTTGTATAGGTGGTCTTGTTTAGTCTTGTCAAGTCTGACAGTCAAGTCTACAGTGTTGGCATTCATGGTCAAATAGGTTTCCAGGTCTCTCTGTCTGTGTTCACATGTGAATAAAGGCCTATCGAAGCAAGTCTTTAGCAGGCACATCACCCGAGGAACTGTGAGGTTGCAGGAGAGATGCTTAAAGTAAAGGAGTGGTTACAGTATGAATCTGGTCAAACACGTTCAGCGTGAGCTGACAATAACTAGGGGAGATGAAAGACTGTTGAGCATGTCACTTTCCACCTGTGATTCCAGGCCACACTCTGTGTTGAGTCATAATCTGTGTTTGAGGTGGCGAGGTGAGCTTTCCAGTGTTAAAGGAATTGCTGTTGCAGTAAATGAGGGAGGTGGCAGTGGAGTGGTAATGTCACTGGCTTAGAGATCAACGACACTCCCAGGGCTTGGTTTCAAATCCCACCATGGCAGCTACTGCAATTTAAAGTCAATTATTTAAGACATTCGAATGGCTAATAGTTGAAAGTGAGTCTCGATGACATGAAGCTGTCACCAATTGGTTCATTAGAGTCTATTCGGGAAGGAAATCTACCTGGTTTGGCCTATATGTGACTCCAGACTCCCAGCAACACGGCGAGCCTAGCAAGGTGAAGCGGTCAGCAATGTCCACATTGTATATTTTAAAATATTAAGTTCGCACAGCAAGTTTCCAAAAGCAATGATGTGTTCATGAGCAGATAATGTATTTTTGTGATGTCAATTGCGGGATGAAAATTGATCCAGGACATTGAAGAGAATAGTCCTGCTCTTCAAACATTTAGCCAGACGGACTTCCACATCGAAATGAGGGGCCAGCAGGTTCGAATGCCTTGCTCAAAGGAGGACATCTCTCACAGGGCAGCCCTGCATCAGTATTGCATTGGAGTATCAGCTTAGACAATGTGATCAAGGCTTGGGAATCAGACTTGAACCCAGTCGGCTTGTATCCAGGGGACAGAATGCTACCCAGTGAGTTACAGCTACACCCAGCCAGCAATGAATTAACTACAGTTTAATGCCTTTTCAATTAACATCACCTGATAGTTTCAGGAGGCAGGAGATGAAAGAAGTTGACATAAAACCTTAGTTTTGGAAGCATTAAGATGCACGCGTGGGGCTCTGAGGAAGAATTTTCTAGAACTTGGGCGGCACGGTGGCACAGTGGTTAGCACTGCTGCCTCACAGCGCCAGAGACCTGGGTTCAATTCCTGCCTCAGGCGACTGACTGTGTGGAGTTTGCACGTTCTCCCCGTGACTGTGTGGGTTTCCTCCGGGTGCTCTGGTTTCCTCCCACAGTCCAAAGATGTGTGGGTTAGGTGAATTGGCCATGCTAAATTGCCCATAGTGTTAGGTAAGGGGTAAATGTAGGGGTATGGGTGGGTTGCGCTTCGGCGGGTCGGTGTGGACTTGTTGGGCCGAAGGGCCTGTTTCCACACTGTAAGTAATCTAATCTAAACTCTGAGGATGTCACAGAACGTGCCAGCAACCTGGTGTCAGGTACAAGATGTCAGTTTAAAAAGAAAGAAGCAGAGTTTAATCTGTGACTGAATAATTTAAACTGAGGCCAGGTGTGGAGAGAGAGCTTCTTTGGTCCCGCTGTCCATCTGGAGCTCTGTCTAACCTTACTGTGGGTTGACAAGGGGATTCTGCTGATTAAATCATGAAGCCTCTATTGCCAGAGGTCTCTGGGACAGCTTTAAATGTTTAATATGATTTGTATCCAATCTTATTTAACTAATGCATTCGGCCTTTTGTTCGGGAATCTGAGCCAGGCTTGTACGTGTCTAATGACTGATTGAAGTTAGCACAACGGCCAGAGAGTGAGAGAGATTCAGTAATTGTACTGGGTTCAGACAATCCCAGTAACAATGACCTCAGTCCATGACACTGAGCCTCCGTCTGCAATCATTTTAAACCATGCTCCATAGACATCTCTGTCCCAGCCTTCCACCACTGTGCTTCCATAAACTTTTCCTGGTGTGACTCCAATGGAAAGGCTATGATCCCAGTGTGAAATGTTGCAGGAATATGGGTGTGGTTGAGTAAGTGATGGGTCACTGGGGAGAGGTGGAGTGGCCAGATGGTGGTTCTCAGTTGCTGAGCAAGACAGGGGTTGAGGGTTGTTGGAAGACCAAGGTGGAGTATTGGGGGGGTGGGGGCTGAGGGAGGGGGGCAGTGTGTGTTGGGGAATGTGTTTGAACTGTTTAAACTGCAGGGATTTTTAATTTTAAAACACACTCAACTGCTTTTACTTTGTTGCAATGTAAGGTTTAAAAGATCTGTCCTTTAGTCCAATCGCACCATTAAAAATAAACGAGCATTGAAAGGGCCAGAGATAGCTTTCACACTGAGCTCCATGGCAACTGTTACTTAACTCCCATCCCACAGCCCCAAAATCCCACCCCATGATCCTTGTTTGGTGTCATAATCCACAATGCTCCACCCAAAGGGAAAATCCAGTGGACCAGCAGTAATAGGTGGGAACGAACATATCATTTGTACTGGAGCACCGTACTGAGATACACAAGACATTCACAGGTCTCGCTGGTTTTTCAAACCCACCCCCTTTATCTTGGACAACAGCTGGGGACAACTCTGATGTTCCCATTTATGTATGATCTAGGAAGAAGATCATACTGGAAGTGGGATGAGCAAATAACAGAAGATGCTCTAGAGAAAGAGAATACTTTGAGGTAGATTGATTCTTGATTGCCATTCAGCCCTTCGAGCCTGTCCTACCATTCAATAAGGTCATGGTTGATCTGATGTTAACCTTCTTGGCAATCAAGAGTCTATCTACCTCAAAGTATTCACTTTCTCTAGAGCATCTTCTGTTATTTGCTCATGCCATTTCCATTTCCTTTGGTGTTTGCACGATCTAATCTCTCCTGCTGCCAACCCTATCACACACCTCCCTTTTTGTTCTTTCCTCTTTTGCCCATTTCTTCTCCCATGCACATGCCCACCTTTCCCAGTTTAGAGATCGGTTCTTATCTGTAAACTCCTCAGTTTGAGTGGAGGTTAGTCAATCAGAAGCAAATGTCCTCTCGCTTTGCATAACTGATTACTGACCTGTGAAACACTTTCAGGATTTCCCGTTTTCAATCCAACATCTCAGTTTCCAACCTATTGTTAGAATGCAGTGAAACAGGTGGGGGTGGTTCAGGCATGTTCTATTTCCAAATGGTTTAACCAAACTGGTAAATCAAACAAAGCCTAAGAGAGAGAAAAAAATAAAAGTACAATTATGGAATTACGTGACACTGGCCAGGAAAGAACCTGCAGGGGCAACGATCGAGTTTGCTCTGCCAAACAGCAGGATCATGCGGAATCATTATCAATCACCTCCAAACCTGTTCTATCTTACTTTGAAACAATGCCTCCCACCTCAAAGAGTTTTGGAGAAAGAGTTTCTGATGGCAACTACTCTTTAGAGTCGTGGAGTCAGAGTCCTACAACATGGGGACAGGCCCTTCTGCACAAACTGGTCCATGCCGACCAAAATGTCCCTCCATGCTAACCCCGTTTCCCAGCATTTGGCCCATATCCGTCTAAACCTTTCCTATCCATGTATTTGTCCAAATGCTTTTTAAATGTTGTTAATGTACCCACCTCAACAGTTTCTGTTGGCAGCTCATTCCATGTGCATCCACCCTCTGTGTAAAAAGGTTGCCCCTCAGGTTCCCTTTCAGTCTTTCCCCTCTCTTTTTAAACTAAAGCCCTCTCGTCCTTGATTCCCCAACCTTGGGAAAAAGACTGAGTGCATTCACCCCATCAATGCCTCACATGACCTTAAACATCTCTATAAGGTCCCCCTCAGTCTCTTATGCTCTAAAGAAAAAAGTGCTAACTTGTCCAACCTCTCCCTCGAACCATTGAGTTCTGCTAACATCATTGTATTAAAGAAAATGATTTAAACATATCTCTCTCATTCCCTGTACTTTCATCCTTTCTATTTAAGTTTTCAAAAAAATATAGGAAGTCTCATAACGTAATGGCAAAGCCATCTCACATTCTGGTAAACTCCCCTTCTTCCTATCTAATTCTCTAAGCCTGACACCTAGTCACCAATCTTCCTTCTAAACTGCACGGCCGCGTATTTGCTTGGAGTTCTGCCCAGGCCAATGGGTATCGTCACATTGCCTTCCAGCTCCAGGATACACAGATCTCAGAAATCTGCACAGCAGCAAGAAAACTCACAGGGGATATAGCTAGTCCCAACATCACCAGGAAACAATCCAACATATTCCTCCTGCAACAACTGACTTTCTTTTACTTGTCCTGGTCATTCCCACATCCTCGATGAGGCCAGCATGGTGAAATTTGCCACGTCATTTCCCAAGGTGAAATCAGTTACAGACTCCAGCTTCTCACTACGATCTGAAGTCCCCGCCTGCTTCAAGAGGTGCATCATCCGGGAGCCAAAGCAAAACCATGCAGCTTGCCTGAATGACTGACACCCAGTAGCTCTGACCTCCATAACTATGAAGTGCTTCGAGAGGTTAGTCATGGCTCACATTAACTCCAGCCTCCCAGCCTGCCTTGATCCTTTGCAATTCGCCTACTGGCACAACAGTTCCACAGCAGATGCCATCTCCCTGGCCCTACACTCATCCCTGGAACGTCTGGATAACAAGGATACCTACATCAGGCTCCCACTTATTGACACAGTTCTGCCTTCAACACCACAATTCCAAACAAATTCATCTCTGAACTCCGTGACCTTGGTCTTGGCTCTCTCCTCTGTAACTGTATCCTCGACTTCCTGACCCATAGACCACAATCAGTAAGAACAGGTGACGATACCCCTTCCATGATAATCCTCAACACCAGAGCCCCGCAAGGCTGTGTACTCAGCCCTCTACTGTACTCCTTATACATAAACCACTGTGTCGCCAAATTCTGCACCAACTCCATTTCCTAGTTTGCTGACTACACCACTGTTGTAGGTTGGATCTCAAACAATGATGAGGCGGAGTACAGGAAAGAGATGGTTTGCTTCACGGCATGGCATAGAGACAATAATCTCTCCTTTCTGGTTATTGGCTTCAGAAAGTGGAGTGGAGAGAATGCCTCTGTCTGCATCAGTGGAGCTGAGGGTGGAGATGGTGGAGAGCATCAAGTTCCTGGGAGTGATGATCACCATCATCCACCCACATCGACACCTCTACTTCCTCAGGAGGCTAAGGAAATTTGGGACCAATAATAGAAATTGCTGGAAAAACTCAGTGGTCCGGGCAGCATTTCTGGAGGGTGGCTTCAGTTTTTAACAAAGGAATTCAGCACGTCCACAAGAAATCTCATCAAGAGATGCACCGTAGAAAGCATCCTGTCTGGGTCCATCACTGTGTGGTATGGCAACTGCACTTCCCAGCAACTACAAAGAGTCATGAACACAGTCCAGTCCATCACTCAAGCCAGCCTTCCAGTCTCTTCCATCAGCTAGAAGATATAAATGTTTGAATATACATATGAACAAATTCAAGAATAGCTTCTTCTCCGCTGTTACCAGACTTTTGAACAGGCCACTCAAATGTTAATTGTGATCTCTGTCTCTGCACCTTCTGTTCTCTGTACTGCTTCCCTGACGCACTCTGTCAATTTGCCTGCATAACGTACAAAACAACACTTTTCACTGTATCCCGGTATATGTGACAACAATACACCAGTCAATCAACACACAAGGTCACTTTTCTATCTGATTGTGTATAATGGGGCTGGTTTGTAATCTCTACCTATAATTCCAACTCCTTCATTAGCTCCTCTGAAAACTAATTGTGTCATTAGACAGCAGAAGCAATTGACTTGTTCCTGTGTCTGTAAAAACCATTAATGGTTTACCTCATTCAGTCAAAGGATGAATAAATACCTCTCCCTGTGAAATAAAATATTCAGAACCTCCAATAGATTGATTCTCTTTGTCTGTGATCATAACTGTCCCGAGCCATCTCCCCTTTCTAATCGATGCTGAGGGAACACACGGCTCCTGTATCACTGCTACAGTTTATACCCTCTTTTCCTTTTCTGATACACCCTTTGCTTAAGGTTCATTGGGTGAGATTCTGAATGATTACTTTGCATCAGTGTTCACTGAGGAGAGGGACATGATGAATGTTGAGATTAGAGATCAGAGTTTGATTAGTCTGGATCACGTTGACATAAGTAGGGAAGATGTGTTGGGTAGGCTAGAGGTTATTAAGGTGGACAAACCCTCAGGACCTATCCCAGGTTGCTGAGGGAGGTGAAAGAGGAAATAGCTGGGGCGCTGACAGATATCTTTGTGGCATTCTTAAGTACAGATGAGGTGCCGGAGGACTGGAGGATTGCTCATGTTGTCCCCCTGTACAAGAAGGGTAGTAGGGATATTCCGGGTAATTACAGACCAGTGAGCCTGACGTCGGTCGTGGAGAAGTTGCAGGAGAAGGTACTGAGGGATAGGATCTATTTATATTTAGAAAAAATGGGCTTATCAGTGATAGGCAACATGGTTTTGTGCGGGGGAGATCATGCCTTACCAACTTAATAGAGTTCTTCAAGGAAGTGACCAAGTTGTTAGATGAAGAAAGAGCAGTTGATGTCATATACATGGACTTCAGTAAGGCATTTGAGAAGGTTCCCCATGGTAGACTAATGGAGAAAGTGAAGTCACATGGTGTGCAGGGTGTTCTAGCTCGGTGGATAAAGAACTGGTTGAGCAACAGGAGACAGAGAGTAGTAGTTGAAGGGAATTTCTCGAAATGATGAAAGGTGACCAGTGGTGTTCCACAGGGGTCAGTGTTGGGGCCACTGTTGTTTGTGATATACATAAATGATCTGGAAGAGGGCACTGTTGGAATGATCAGCAAGTTTGCAGATGACACAAAGATTGGTGGAGTAGCAGAAAGCATTTTGGGACTGTCAGAGAATACAGGAGGATCTGGATAGACTGGAGAGTTGGGCAGAAAAGTGCCATATGGCTTTCAATCCAGACAAGTGTGAGGTGATGCATTTAGGCAAGTCTAATTCTAGACCTAAATGTACAGTGAACGGAAGAGCCTTGGGAAAAGTTGATGGGCAGAGAGATCTGGGAGTGCAGGTCCATTGTACCCTGAAGTTTGTTTCACAGGTGGATAGAGTGGTCAAGAAGGCATATAGTATGCTTGCCTTCATTGGACAGGGTATTGAGTATAAGAGCTGGCAGGTCATGTTAAAATTGTACAAGACATTGGTTCGGCCGCATTTAGAATACTGTGTACAGTTCTGGTCGCCACACCTCCTGAAGGAGGTGGCTCGGGAAATCATGGATGCGTTGGTGATTATTTTCCAGAATTCGATAGATTCGGGATCGGTACCTGAGGATTGGAGAGTGGCTAATGTTATACCACTTTTTAAGAAAGGTGGGAGAGAGAAAGCAGGAAATTATAGACCAGTTAGTCTGACCTCAGTGGTGGGAAAGATGCTGGAGCCTATTATAAAGGATGAGATTACGGCACATCTGGATAGTAGTAACAGGATAGGACAGAGTCAGCATGGATTTATGAAGGGGAAATCATGCTAGACTAATCTTCTGGAGTTTTTTGATGATGTAACTCTGAAGATGGATGAGGGAGATCCAGTAGATGTAGCGTACCTGGACTTTCAGAAAGCTTTTGATAAAGTTCCACATAGGAGGTTAGTGAGTAAACGTAGGGTGCACAGTATTGGGGGCAAAGTACTAGATTGGATTGAAAATTGGTTGGCTGATAGGAAACAAAGGGTAGTGATAAACGGCTCCATTTCGGAATGGCAGGCAGTGACCAGTGGGGTACCGCAGGGATCAGTGCTGGGACCGCAGCTTTTAACAATATATGTTAATGATATAGAAGATGGTGTCAGCAATAACATTAGCAAATTTGCTGATGATACTAAGTTGGGTGGCAGGGTGAAATGTGATGAGGATGTTAGGAGATTACAGGATGACCTGGACAAGTTAGGTGAATGGGCAGATGCATGGTAGATGCAGTTTAATGTGGATAAATGTATGGTTATCCACTTTGGTGGCAAGAACAGGAAGGCAGATTACTACCTCAATGGAATTAATTTAGGTAAAGGGGCAGTACAGAGAGATCTGGGTGTTCTTGTACACCAGTCAATGAAGGTAAGCATGCAGGTACAGCAGGTAGTGAAAAAGGTTAATAGCATGCTGGCCTTCATAACAAGAGGGATTGAGTATAGAAGCAAAGAGGTTCTTCTGCAGCCGTACAGGGCCCTGGTGAGACCGCACCTGGAGGACTGTGTGCAGTTCTGGTCGCCAAATTTGAGGAAAGACATTCTGGCTATTGAGGGAGTGCATGAGGTCAATTCCTGGAATGGAGGGATTACCTTACACTGAAAGACTGAAGCGACTGGGCTTGTATACCCTTGAGTTTAGAAGACTGAGAGGGGATATGATTGAAACATATAAGATTATTAAAGGATTGGACACTCTGGAGGCAGGAAACATGTTTCCGCTGATGGGTGAGTGCCGAACCAGAGGACACAGCTTAAAAATACGGGGTAGACCATTTAGGACAGAGATGAGGAGAAACTTCTTCACACAGAGAGTGGTGGCTGTGTGGAATGCTCTGCCCCAGAGGGCAGTGGAGGCCCAGTCTCTGGATTCATTTAAGAAAGAGTTGGATAGAGCTCTCAAGGATAGTGGAATCAAGGGTTATGGAGATAAGGCAGGAACAGGATACTGATTAGAAATGATCAGCCATGATCATATTGAATGGTGGTGCAGGCTCGAAGGGCTGAATGGCCTACTCCTGCACCTATTGTCTATTGTCTATTACCAAAAGGATGTGGACACTTTGGAGAGGGTGCAGAGAAGGTTTACGAGGACGTTGCCTGGTATGGAAGGTGCGAGCTATGAAGAGAGGTTGAGTAGGTTAGGTTTGTTTTCATTAGAAAAAAGGAGATGGAGGGGGGACCTGATTGAGGTTTATATAATCATGAAGGGTATAGACAGGGTGGATAGAGACAAGCTTTTTCCCAGGGTGAAGGATTCAATAACGAGAGGTCATGCTTTCAAGAGGTGGAAAGTTTAAGGGGGATATACACGGTAAGTACTTCCCACAGAGGGTGGTGGGCATCTGGAACGCGTTGCCAGCTGAGGTGGTAGAGGCAGGCATGGTAGATTCATTTAAGATGCATCTGGATAAATGCGTGAGTAGGTGGGGAGCAGAGGGATACAGATGCTTAGGAATTTAGACAGTAGATTTGATTAGACAGCTCAGACTTGGAGGGCCGAAGGGCCTGTTCCTGGGCTGTAAATTTTCTTTGTTCTATTCCTACTACCGCAATGGATCTCCCATTTAACTTCCAGAAACTTTTAGTTTTAGTATGCCCTGTCTTATTATGATAGAAGCAAATTATTTTCTTTCTGTCACTGTTCAGTCCTAACTTTTCTGTATTATTTTAGCATTCCTCTGTATTCTTTGTAAAACTAATACTATTTCCAACTCTAAATTTTCTATTCCTCCAATTTCCTTGTTGATTTCCCCACATGACATATGACGGTCAAGAGTGTCCCATTCCCCAGTGTGGGATATCATGGGTACCTGCCAGAACAGCCACTTCACAAATCGTTGATACTTGACACTGATCTAAGTAAGGGTTGCCAGAATACTATTTCAGAGTTCTTCTATAATTATGAATTCTCTTACTTTCTCAACACTTTTCTCTAACTTTGATGATCACAACTATAGATCACATAGCAATTCTGTTTCCCTGTAAAATGTTACAAATGAGAGATGAGGTTTCTTTCCTAATGCCCGAAATTGTAAAGGAGAAAGTTCAGAGACAAGTTCATAAGTATTGGGCATTTCCTTTTTAATAATGTCACAGTCTGAAGACAATTCTTCTGCTGAATATATTCATTGCTGTATTGATCAAGACACTTCGGGATAATTAATGTCCAAACATCTTTTGACCACGTCATCTTCCCAGCTGTCTTTACAAATGGGGTGAAATATCTTTCATCTCCATTCTCTGTAAATTTAGACAATTCAGCAGGTTTCTACTTAAATCACATCCCTCACTGGAATCAGAATGATCCTCCCAGTTACTCCCTCTCCTTTCTTCGTTTCCTCTGAGCTTCTCTCTGTCAATGCCATGTTGTTTGAGTTCTCTTGTCTCTTTGAAGGTCATGTTTTTTAATCCCATTCTCCTTTCCATTACTTGTTCTTTTTCTTTCTCCTCACTTTGTTTATTGGAGGTTTCTTATTTCTAGTCCTTATAGAGCAATAGAGTCATGCACCATCCTTTGGTCCAATCAATCCATGCCGACCATAATCCCAAATGAAACTTGTCCCACCTGCCTGCTCCTGGCCCATATCCCTCCAAACCTTTCCAATTCGTGTACTTATCTAAATGTTGTTTAAATGTTATAACTGTACCCACAGGCACCACTTCCTCAAAAGTTCATTCCAACACATGAACCGCCCTCTGTGTAAAAAAATTGGCCCTGACTTTTAAAAAAACATCTCTCTTCTCACCTTAAAACTGCGTCCCTTAGTCTTGAAATCCCCACCCTAGGGAAAAGACACTTGCCATTAACCATATCTACATCCCTCATGATTTTATAAACCCCTATAAGGTCTCCTCTCAACCTTCTATGTTCCACTAACAAAAGTCCCAGCCTATCCAGCCTCTCCTTACAACTGAAACCCTCCATTCAAGCAATATCTTGTTAAATCTCTTCCGAATCCTCTCCAGCTGAACAGTATCCTTCCCATAACAGAGTGACCAGAAGTCTCCCTCCCACTCCACCGAGGACATGCAGGTCCTTGGACTCCTCCACCGGCAGAACATAACAACACGACGGCTGGAGGAGGAGCGCCTCATCTTCCGCCTGGGAACCCTCCAACCACAAGGTATGAATTCAGATTTCTCCAGTTTCCTCATTTCCCCTCCCCCCACCTTGTCTCAGTCGGTTCCCTCAACTCAGCACTGCCCTCCTAACCTGCAATCTTCTTCCTGACCTCTCCGCCCCCACCCCACTTCGGCCTATCACCCTCACCTTGACCTCCTTCCACCTATCCCACCTCCATCGCCCCTCCCCCAAGTCCCTCCTCCCTACCTTTTATCTTAGCCTGCTTGGCTACTCTCTCTCATTCCTGATGAAGGGCTTATGCTCGAAACGTCGAATTCCCTATTCCTGAGATGCTGCCTAACCTGCTGTGCTTTGACCAGCAACACATTTTCAGACCAGAAATGATGACAGCACTTTTTAACCTTTCTTTCTTTTTCAATTTCTCATTTTTCTTCCTTTAAATTTCCTCATTTCTCTTTCTCTTTCTCCTCCAGTTCAGCCTTCTCGTCTGTCTCCCACCCTCCATGTCATTTCTCTTTTCATTTTGAACTGTATCTTTAGTTAATTCGTTTGATCACGCGTTAAGTTCAGATGGCCCTCCTTTTAATTCTAAATGTTGAACAATCATTTTAAGCATCTAATCCTTGCCGGATCCTGGTTTTATTTCAACCTTCAATTAACCAAAAAATCTTACAGTTTAACCTCCGCCCAAAGCTGTGAAATATTCTCTCATTATATTTTCTACTCCTGAAAAAGCCTTAGCAACATTCATAGCCATTTGGAAAGTCCACTCTGTGAAATGTACTTCACAACAATGCTTCTGTTTTATGTGCAGAACCTCTGAGTACTTATTTCTTTACAGATTCACAGATCCCTCTTATTTAATACGTTTTTTTATCCTACCAAAATCCCCAACTTTATTATGATCCCAGCTGATGACAATAATGGACAAGTCAGATTCCAAACTGAAACCTGCTTAATAAGTGATAAAGTATAAACAATTGTGATTATGATACTGTGGTGATCAGTTACTGAAAGTATTCACAAGAGGCTGCCAGTGTACTTTTAACAAAATAACAGATTTATTACACAAAATACAGTTTAATTAAAAAAAAAGTTCTAACAGACAATTTGGAAACAGTACAAAGAAAGATTCAATCCTTTTTGTCAGCATTGAACTTAGCTGAAAAATCATTCCTATCTTCACTAACAATTTCTTATTCAACTGACAAGGTCTCACATAATTCCTTTTGGTGACTTTCTGTTGGGGAGATGTTTCCACTGGTAGGAGAAAAGGGAAGACCTTTTAGAACAGAGTTAAGGAGAAACTTCTTCAGCCAGAGAGTGGGCAATCTATGGAATTCACTGCCACAGAGGGCTGTGGAGGCCAGGTCATTGAGGATATTTAAGACAGAGATAGATAGGTTCTTGAGTGTCAAGTGGATCAAGGGTTACAGGGAGAAAGCAGGAGAATAGGGTTGAGAAACTGATCAGCCATGATTGAATGATGGAGCAGACTCGATGGGGTGAACGGCCTAATTTCTGCTCCAATGACTTATGGTCTTTCTGCACATTAGCCATACGTGATTCTCACTCACCCAGTGACACACAGACGCAGGCTAACTCACTGGTGTTTGTCTTACTAAATCTTAAAACAATCCCAGGACTTTCTCGAGCAATGTTCACTTGCTCTGCAAAAGTAGTTTCAGATTCCTTTCCAGCTCTGACGGCCTGGAGACCACCAAAGACAAAAATTGTCCTTCTGCTGGTTTACATCTGCTTGTGGCTCCTGACCACTCTTTCTTGACATGTTAAAACACATCAGCAATTTTCACATCAGGTTGTGTATCTAGTCATTTAGCTTAAGTTACATACTTTCTTGGATGTGCCGTTTTGACCTCAATGTCAAAAATGATTTTCTGACCTGTTAAAAAAAAATTGCCTTACGGACCTAAAACAAACTCCACACAGACAGTTGCCTGAGGCAGGAATCGAAATCTGACCACTGAGCCACTGTGCTGCCCTGGCCTAAAGGCACTCAATGACTTGGCCTCCACAGCCCTCTGCAGCAATCAGTTCCACAGATTCACCGCTCTCTGGCTGAAGAAATCCCTCCTTATCTCAGTTCTAAAGGGCTGTCCCTTCACTCTGAAGCTGTGCCCTTGGGTCCTAGTCCCTTGTTCTAATGCAAACATTTTCCCCATGTCCACTCTATCCAGGCCTGTAAATTTCAATCAGACCTCCCTCACCCTTCAGACCCAGAGTCCTCAACCACTCCTTGTATGACAATCCCCTTGTTCCCGAGATCGTTCTTGTAAACCTCCTCTGACACCAGCACATCCTTCCTTAGATACAGGGAACAAACTTCTCACAATGTTCCAAATGCCGTCTGACCAGAGCCTTATACAGCCTCAGCAGTATACCCCACGCTTGTATTCTAGCCCACTTGAAATGAATGCTAACATTGCTTTGCTTTCCCAACTGCCACACAAATCCTGAATTAGGATTCCTAAGCCCCTTTGCGCTTCAAATTTCTGAAGTCTTTTCCCAATTAAAAAATAGTCTATTCTTCCTGCCAAAGCATATAACCTCACACTTCCCCCACATTGTATTCTGTCTGTCAGGTCTTTGCCCACTCTCCCAGCCTGTCCAAATCCTTCTGCAACCTCCCCAGTTCCTCAACATGACCTGTCCCTCCATCGATCTTTGTGTCGGCTGTAAACATGGCGACAATGTCCTCAGTTCCTTTGTCCAAAAGGGAAGTCACATCAGTCTCAGATTCCAAATCAACAATTAAACAATTATTTCCACGTATGGAGTCAGATATTACGAGGGGGCATAGCTTTAAATTAAGGGGAGGTAGGTATAGGACAGATGTTAGGGGTAGATTCTTTACTCAGTGAGTCGTGAATCCATGGAATGCCCTGCCAGTAGCAGTGGTGGACTCTCCCTCTTTATGGGCATTTAAACGGGCATTGGATAGGCATATGGAGGATAGTGGGCTAGTGTAGCTTAGGTGGGCTTGGATTGGCGCAACATCGAGGGCTGAAGGGCCTGTACTGCGCTGTATTTTTCTATGTTCTATGTTCTAAAAGCTCTTTTACTTCTATAATCCAAGCCTTAGTTAATAATAATATATTATAAACCTTTGTCACACTTTCCTACCTACCTTTACATCATCAGGAAATGTGGTTATAACACACTTGGCACCTTCATTCAAGTCATTAATATAGATCACAGATGGTTGCTGGTCTAATGAAGAGGTCAGGAGGGCATGCCAAGAGCAGCACCAGGCAGACCTGAAGATGAGGTGTTAGCCTGGTGAAGCTACCAAACAGGACTACTTCCATATCAAACAGCATAAGCAACAAGTGATAGCTCCCACAGTCATAGGATCAATTCTAAGCTCTGCTGTCCTGCCACATCCAGTTGTGAATTGTGGTGGATGATTAAACAACCCACTGAAGGAGAAGAGTCCACAAATATCCCCAACCTCAATGTTGGAGGCTCCCAGCACATCGGAGCAAAAGGTAAGGCTGAAGCTTTCACAGCAATCTTCAGCCAGAACTGCCCAATGGATGATCCATCTTGGACTCCTCCAGTAATCCTCAATATTACGGATACCAGTCTTTAGCCAATTTGATTCACTCCACATATTGGAAGCACTGGATACTGCAAAAGATACAATTGACAACATTCAGGCAATAGTACTGAAGGTCTGTGTTCCAGAACCTGTCGCTCTCCTTGTCAAGCTGTTCCAGTTACAATACTGGCATCTACTCAACAATGTCGGAAATTGGATCAGTGGTGCTGGAAGAGCACAGCAGTTCAGGCAGCATCCAAGGAGCTCCTTGGATGCTGCCTGAACTGCTGTGCTCTTCCAGCACCACTGATCCAGAATCTGGTTTCCAGCATCTGCAGTCATTGTTTTTATCAATGTCGGAAATTGCCCAAGTATACAAAAAACAGGATAAATCCAACCCGGCTAATTACTGCTCCATCAGTCTACTCTTGCTCATTAGTAAGGGGGCATCAACAGTGCTATCCAGCAGCACCTGCTCAGCAATAACCTGCTCAGTGAGGCCCGGTTTGGGTTCTGCCAGGGTCACTCAGCTCCTGACCTCATCACAGCCTTGGTTCAAACATGGACAAAAGGAGTTGAATTCCAGAGGGGAGGGGAGAGGGACAGCCTCTGACAACTAGGCTGCATTCAACTGAGTGTGGTATTAAGGAGCCCTGGCTAATTCCGGAATCAATGTATCTCGGGGGAAAACTCTCCAGTGGTTAGAGTCATACCTGACACAAAGGAAGATGGTCGTGGTTGTTGGAGGTCAGTCATCTCAGCTCCAGGACATCTCTGCAGGAGTCCCGCAGGGTAGTGTCCTAGGCCTAACCATCTTCAGCTGCTTCATCAATGATCTTCTCTCCATCATAAGGTCAGGGGTGGGGATTTTCGCTGATGATTGCACAATGTTCAGCACCATTCGTGACTCCTCAGATACAGCAACAGTCCGTGTCCAAATGCAACAAGATCTGGACAATATCCAGGCTTGGGCTTACAAATGGCAAGTAACTTTTGCGCCACACAAATGCCAGGTAATGACCATCACCAATAAGAGACAATCTAACCACTGTCCCTTGATATTCAACAGTGTTACCATCACTGAATCCCCCAATGTCAACATTCTGAGAGTTATCATTGACCTTAAACTCAACTCGATTCACTACATAAACTCAGTCTATACAAAAGCAGCTCAGAGGCTGGGAATCCTTTTGCAAGTAACTCACTTCCTGACTCCCCAACGTCTGTCCACCATCTACAAGGTTCAGGATCAGTGGTGCTGGAAGAGCACAGCAGTTCAGGCAGCATCCAAGGAGCAGCGAAATCGACGTTTCGGGCAAAAGCCCTTCATCAGGAATAAAGGCAGTGAGCCTGAAGGGTGGAGAGATAAGCTAGAGGAGGGTGGGGGTGGGGAGAAAGTAGCATAGAGTACAATGGGTGAGTGGGGGAGGGGATGAAGGTGATAGGTCAGGGAGGAGAGGGTGGAGTGGATAGGTGGAAAAGGAGCTAGGCAGGTAGGACAAGTCCAGACAAGTCATGGGGACAGTGCTGAGCTGGAAGTTTGGAACTAGGGTGAGGTGGGGGAAGGGGAAATGAGGAAACTGTTGAAGTCCAAATTGATGCCCTGGGGTTGAAGTGTTCCGAGGTGGAAGATGAGGCGTTCTTCCTTCAGGCATCTGGTGGTGAGGGAACGGTGGTGAAGGAGGCCCAGGACCTCCATGTCCTCGGCAGAGTGGGAGGGGGAGTTGAAATGTTGGGCCACGGGGCGGTGTGGTTGATTGGTACGAGTGTCCTGGAGATGTTCCCTAAAGTGCTCTGCTAGGAAGTGTCCAGTCTCCCTAATGTAGAGGAGACCGCATCGGGAGCAACGGATACAATAAATGATATTAGTGGATGTGCAGGTAAAATTTTGATAGATGTGGAAGGATCCTTTAGAGCCTTGGATAGAGGTGAGGGAGGAGGTGTGGGCACAGGTTTTACAGTTCCTGCGGTGGCAGGGGAAAGTGCCAGGATGGGAGGGTGGGTTGTAGGGGTGGTGTGGACCTGACCAGGTAGTCATGGAGGGAACGGTCTTTGTGGAAGGCGGAAAGGGGTGGGGAGGGAAATATATCCCTGGTGGTGGGGTCTTTTTGGAAGTGGTGGAAATGTCGGCGGATGATTTGGTTTATGTGAAGGTTTGTCGGGTGGAAGGTGAGCACCAGGGGCTCACCAGCACCATCTACAAGGCACAAGTCAGGAGTGTGATGGAATACTCCCCACTTGCCTGGATGGGGGAAGCTCCAACAACTCTCAAGACCAACAACACCATCCAGGACAAAGCAGCCACTTGATTGGCACCACATCCACAAGCGTCCACTCCTTCCAGCACCCACGCTCGGTAGCAGCGGTGTGTACTATCCACAAGGTGCACTGCAGAAATTCACCAAAGATCCTCAGACAGCACCTTCCAAACCCACAACAACTTCCATCTAGAAGGACAAGAGCAGCAGATACATGGGAACACCATCAGCTTCACTTTCCCCTCCAGGCCACTCACTAACACCGCTTGGAAATATATCACTATCGCTGGGTCAAAATCTTGGAATTTCTTCCCTAAGGGCATTGTGGGTCAACCCACAGCACATGGACGGCAGTAGTTTAAAATGGCAGCTCACCCCCACCTTCTCAAGGGACAACTAGGGACATGTAATAAATACTGGGCCCAGCCAGTGACACCCACAAACTAAACTGAATGTTGAGGCTAAAGTTCTTATCCACATGGCATCCAACAAGTTATAGCTGGTCAACCTGAAAATAATCTAGTTATCCAATCTCTCTGTTACTAATTAGTTGAACAATTCACTCATTTATCTCCCCTACACCTTCTACAGTAACAACTTCTGAGGTACCTTTGGGAAATCCTCCCCCTGCATCAGCAGGAGTATTTTACATTGATGTCACACATCATAAAACATTTCAAGATGCTTCAGTCAAGAATAATCAGACAGCTCACTAGGTGTTGGGTTGGGATAGAATCCAAACAGTGTGGAAACAGGCCATTCGGCCCATTTAAGAGGAGAGGAGATTACAGGAATAAGGAGGGGGGAGTGAAGATTTGAAAGGTTTTAAAAATGAGGATGAGAATTAAATAGCGTGGTGTTGCTGGACTAGGCCTGATGAGTAAATTAAATGGCTGGTGTACTCAATATGCAGAACCCTTGTGATTGATACCTAATGATGTATTTGCCTGATACATCAGGGTTCCCTTTGATAATTGAGGGAACTGAAAAGGCTGGGATTGTGTTTTGTAGGTCCTTTCCATATTCAAGAAAACAATATAGTTCTCTTTCTCCCTTCCCCCCTCCCTTCCATTCTGTAGCGTTCGAAGACTGACGGGATATTTTCCACACAATAACATGACAGACATTGTTACACTAATTAACCCTTCAGTTGTTGATATCAGGTTGACATGCTTAGAATATATCATCTCATCTCAGAGCATCATTGCATTCTGAGCACATGGGTGATCTTTAGAAGTCTAGACAGTGGGAATGTTCAGACTTGCTAGTGATAAGGCAGCCTGGACCTTACATGGTGTGTGTGCTTGACTTGACAATGTCGGTGTCACATTGTGATTGCTGCTGTAAAACAGGATATTGTTGATGAGCTGACGGTCAATGTGAGCAGAATGCAAGGTGCTGTACACCCTGAGAGGTAGCCATGAGTTGTTCAGCAGTAGGGGAAAAACCATAGACAAGGGCCAAATGCCATTAGCTGGGATCTAGGCACCAGAAACAACAACAGCAAAAACAGCCCTATCACTCTGCAAACTGCTCCTCACTAACATAGAGTCACACAACACAGAAATAGATCCTTCGATCCAACTGGTTGGCATGGATGGTTTGGATCAAAGGGTCTCTATGATTCTATGACTCTGACTCATTTGCGCTGATCAGACGTCCCAATCCCAATCCCAAATCCCAATCCCATTTGCCAGCATTTGGCCTACATTCCTCTAAATACTTCCTAATCATATACCCATCCAGATGTCTTTTAAATGTTATAATTGTACCGTCCTCTGGCAGCTCATTCCATACACACACCACCCTTTGTGTGAAAAAGTTACCCCTCAGGTCCTTTTCCAATCTTGCGTCTCTCACGTTAAACCTATACCCTCTAGTTTCGGAGTCCTCTACCCTGGGGAAAAGACCTTGAATATTTACCCTATCCTTGCCCCTCGTAATTTTATAAACCTTTATATTTGGGGGCTTGTGGCAAATGTAAGAGAGTGGTCTCCCAGATTGGCCAAACAAAGCTATGGTCACACACATAGAATCATACCTGACCTGCAAAATCCCAGACACCATCATCCCCATCCCTGGATATTTCCAGCCCCTCTGACAGGACCCACCCACTCAAGGTGATAGCACAGTGGTATACAGTCAGCAGGAAGTTGCTGTGGAACATTTAGTATTGCCTCTGGACCCCATGAAGTGTCATGACATTAGGTTAAACATGGGCAAGGAAACCTCCTGTTGGTTTCCACATACCATTCTCCTTCAGTTGATGAATCACTCTTCCTCCATGCTGAACACTTGGAGGAAGCATTGCGGGGAGCAAGAGCACAAAATGTACTCTGGGAGGGGGACTTCAACGTATAGCACCAAGAGTGGCTCAGCGGCAGCACTACTGACTGGTTACGTCCAAACTGACAAAGCTGCTGCAATGGGTCTGTGACAGGGGGTAGAAGAACCAGTTAGAAGGAAAAAACCCCTACCTAACCTCATCCCCACCAATCTACCTGTAGCTGGTGCATCTGTCCATGAGAATATAGATAGGACAGACCATCATGTAGTCCTTGTAAAGATAAAGTCCTGCCATTACACTGAGAGTACCCTCCATCTCACTGTGTGGCACTACCATTATGCTAAATAGGGTAGACTCAGAACAGCAGCTCAAAACTGAACCTCCGTGAGGCGCTGTGGGACATCAGGAGAGTAGAACTCTACTCAACCACAATCTGTAACTTCAAGGTCCAATATTTTCCTCCGTCTACCATTAGATCAACCCTGGTTCAATGAAGAGTGCAGGACAGCACCAGGTATATTTAAAAATGAGATGTCATACTGGCATAGCTACAAAACACAGAAGCCAAACAGCATTAAAAGTGAGTAACAAGCAGAGCTAGGCAAGCCCACAACCAGCACATCAGATCAAAAATTGTGCAAACCTGCCACATCCAGACACCAGTCATAAACTCGCAGGCCCCACAGATATCCTCATCCTCAATGATAGAGGAGCCCAGCACATCAGCGCAAGAGACAAGTCTGAATTTAGAGTCATAGGGACTTATCGCACAGAAACAGGTTTTTCGGTCCAACTTGTCCATGCCGAACAGATATCCTAACTTAATTAGATTAGATTCCCCACAGTGTGGAAACAGGCCCTTTGGCCCAACAAGCCCACACCAACCCTCCGCAGAGTAACCCACCCAGATCCATTTCCCTTTGACTAATGCACCTAACACTGTGGGCAGTTTAGCACGGCCAATTCACCCCTGACCGGCACATCTTTGGACTGTGGGAGAAAACCGGAGCACCTGGACACGGGTACACGGGGAGAATGTGCAAACTCCACCCACACACTCACCTTGGCTCCCTGGTGCTGTGAGGCAGCAGTGCTAACCACTGCGCCACTGTGCCACCCTAAACTTTGCAACAAATCGAAAGTAGCGAGAAAGAAGAATTTAAGCAACAGAATCCATGGAAAATGCCCTCTGGTAGGATGTAAAACCCTGGCATCCGACCTTGTGTCAATCACCGTGAGTCTGGCGTGAATTGAACATGCAACCTTCCAATGGGGAGTCAGACATGCTACTGTTGTGCCACAAGCACCAGCTCTAATCCTGCTGGCCAGCACCCAACCCATATCCCTCCAAACCCTTCCTATTCATATACCCATCCAGATGCCTTTTAAATCTTGCATTTCTACCAGCCTCCACCACTTCCTCTGGCAGCTCATTTCATACATGTACCATTCTGCGTGAAAAAGATGCACTTTAGGTCTCTTTTATGTCTTTCCCCTCTCACCCTAAACCTACTCCCTTTACTTCTGGAGTCCCCGACTCCAGGGAAAAGACTTTGTCTATTTATCCTATCCATGCCCCTCATGATTTTATAAACCTCTATAAATCACTCCTCAGCCTCCGACGCTCCAGGGAAAACTGCCCCAGCCTGTTCAGCCTCTCCCTATAGCTCAAATCCTTCAACCCTGGCAACATCCTTGTAAATCTTTTCAGAACCATTTCAAGTTTCACAACATCTTTCCGATAGGAAGGAGATCAGAATTGCACGCAATATTCCAACAGTGGCCTAACCAATGTCCTGTACAGCCGCAACATGACCTCCCAACTCCTGTACTCAATACTCTGACCAATAAAGGAAAGCATACCAAACGCCTTCTTCACTATCCTATCTACCTGCGACTCCACTTTCAAGGAGCTATGAGCCTGCACTTCAAGGTCTCTTTGTTCAGCAACACTCCCTAGGACCTTACCCTTAAGTGTATAAGTCCTGCTAAGATTTGCTTTCCCAAAATGCAGCACCTCGCATTTACCTGAATTAAATTCCATCTGCCACTTCTCAGTCCATTGGCCCATCTGGTCCAGATCCTGTTGTAATCTGAGGTAACCTTCTTTGCTGTCCACTACACCTCCAATTTTGGTGTCATCTGCAAACTTAGTAACTATGAACTCCTATGTTCATATCCAAATCATTTATGTAAATGATGAAAAGCAGTGGACTCAGCACCAATCCTTGTGGCACTCCACTGGTCACAGGCCTCCAGTCTGAAAAACAACCCTCCACCACCACCCTCTGTCTTCTACCTTTGAGCCAGTTCTGTATCCAAATGGCTAGTTCTCCCTGTATTTCATGAGCTCTAACCTTGCTAATCAGTCTCCCATGGGGAACCTTGTCGAACACCTTACTGAAGTCCATATAGATCACATCTACTGCTCTGCCCTCATCAATCCTCTTTGTTACTTCTTCACAAAACTCAATCAAGTTTATGAGACATGATTTCCTGTGCACAAAGCCATGTTGACTATCCCAAATCAGTCCTTGCCTTTCCAAATACATGTACGTCCTGTCCATCAGGATTCCCTCCAAGAACTGTCCCACCACCGAGGTCAGGCTCACTGGTCTACAGTTCCCTGGCTTGTCTTTACTGCTTTTCTTAAACATTGGCACCACGTTAGCCAACCTCCAGTCTTCCGGCACTCACCTGTGACTATCGATGATACAAATATCTCAGCAAGAGGCCCACAATTCACTTCTCTAGCTTCCCACAGAGTTCTCAGGTACACCTGATCAGGTCCTGGGGATTTATCCACCTTTAACCGTTTCAAGACATCCAGCACTTCCTCCTCTGTAATCTGGACATTTTGCAAGGTGTCACCATCTATTTCCCTACAGTCTATATCTTCTATATCCTTTTCCACAGTAAACACTGATGCAAAATATTCATTTAGTATCTCCCCCATTTTCTGTGGCTCCACACAAAGGCCGCCTTGCTGATCTTTGAGGGGCCTATTCTCTCCCTAGTTACCCTTTTGTCTTTATGTATTTGTAAAAACCTTTTGGATTCTCCTTAACTCTATTTGCCAAAGCTATCTCATGTCCCCTTTTTGCCCTCCTGATTTCCCTCTTAAGTATACTCCTACTTCCTTTATATTCTTCTAAGGGTTCACTCGATCGATCCTGTCTATACCTGACATATGCTTCCTCTTTTTCTTAACCAAAACATCAATTTCTTTAGTCATCCAGCATTCCCTATACCTACCAGCTTTTCCTTTCACCCTGACAGGAATATACTTTCTCTGGATTCTCGTTATCTCATTTCTGAAGGCTTCCCATTTTCCAGCCATCCCTTTACCTGCGAGCATCTGCCCCCAATCAGCTTTTGAAAGTTCTTGCCTAATACCATCAAAGTTAGCTTTCCAATTTAGAACTTCAACTTTTAGATCTGGTCTATCCTTTTCCATCACTATTTTAAACCTAATGGAATTACGGTCGCTGGCCCCAAAGTGCTCCCCCGCTGACACCTCAGTCACCTGCCCTGTCTTATTTCCCAAGAGTAGGTCAAGTCTCTAGTAGTAAAAAGTGAGGTCTGCAGATGCTGGAGATCACAGCTGAAAATGTGTTGCTGGTTAAAGCACAGCAGGTTAGGCAGCATCCAAGGAACAGGAAATTCGACGTTTCGGGCCAGAGCCCTTCATCAGGAATGAGGAGAATGTGCCAGGCAGGTTAAGATAAAAGGTAGGGAGGAGGGACTTGGGGGAGGGGCGATTGAGATGTGATAGATGGAAGGAGGTGAAGGTGAGGGTGATAGGTTGAAGTGTGGTGGGGGTGGAGAGGTCAGGAAGAAGATTGCAGGTTAGGAGGGCGGTGCTGAGTTGAGGGAACCGACTTAGACAAGGTGGGGGGAGGGGAAATGAGGAAACTGGAGAAATCTGAGTTCATTCCTTGTGGTTGGAGGGTTCCCAGGCGGAAGATAAGGCGCTCCTCCTCCAGCCGTCGTGTTGTTATGTTCTGCCGATGGAGGAGTCCAAGGACCTGCATGTCCTCAGTGGAGTGGGAGGGAGAGTTAAAGTGTTGAGCCACGGGGTGGTTGCCTTATTGTTCCTGGGAAAACTTATTTCTCTCTTTTTCCCAAGGCAGCTGGGAGCTGGAAGGGATCGGGGGTGTTTGGGTGAATGGAGAGCTGTTTTGTACGAGGGTCTGACCATCGAAGGGTTAGAGGGACAGAGCGCTGATGGAGCAGGCTGAACTTTCCTGACCAGCAGTTTTGGATGTTTCACTGACAGCCCAGGACTGGGATCATTCCAAATGTTGGAACATTGTGGTCAATATCGCAGCACTGTCGAACCTCTCGGTCAGTACAGGTCAGTCATAAACACAATGGTCACTTTAGCCACCAAGGCATTGACTGATTAGAGAGTGAGTCAATCACTCGTACTCTTACCCCATGGACAGGCATGTCAAATACACAAATACACGTCTGGAACGACCTAATGCAAACCATTTATGAGTTAAAACATGAAGCAGACAGAGGTAATAATTTATTAAAACGACTCTGCAGACACCCTCTCCTTTCAATGATAATTATAACCCACATAGATGTCTAAGCCGAATCGAAACCCTTCATTAAATAGATAAGAGCAAAAATCAGAGCTGAAACCTATTGGTAATAGCATCTTTGTTACTTAAGTGTACACATATACTCAGTCTCACAAAACATACTCTTCAAATACCTGCAATTTCTGATGCAAAATAAGTTTTATTGGTTTCAGGGAATCTTTATGTTCGGACAGAACAGTTGAAGACATTTTATTTTGCCGTCCACTCTGGAAAAATGTTTTTTCCCGCCTCAATTCTACTTCTTCTGTAAATTGTGAATGGGTAAGGGTGAGGGGTTGAGGTTGTATGGGTAAGGGTGAGGAGTTGAGGTTGGATGGGTAAGGGTGAGGGGTTGAGGTTGGATGGGTAAGGGTAAGGAGTTGAGGTTGGATGGGTAAGGGTGAGGGGTTGAGGTTGTATGGGTAACGGTGAGGAGTTGAGGTTGGATGGGTAAGGGTGAGGAGTTGAGGTTGGATGGGTAAGGGTGAGGGGTTGAGGTTGTATGGGTAAGGGTAAGGGAGTTGAGGTTGGATGGGTAAGGGTGAGGAGTTGAGGTTGGATGGGTAAGGGTGAGGAGTTGAGGTTGGATGGGTAAGGGTGAGGAGTTGAGGTTGGATGGGTAAGGGTAAGGAGTTGAGGTTGTATGGGTAAGGGTAAGGGAGTTGAGGTTGGATGGGTAAGGGTGAGGAGTTGAGGTTGGATGGGTAAGGGTGAGGAGTTGAGGTTGGATGGGTAAGGGTGAGGAGTTGAGGTTGTATGGGTAAGGGTAAGGGAGTTGAGGTTGGATGGGTAAGGGTGAGGGGTTGAGGTTGGATGGGTAAGGGTGAGGGGTTGAGGTTGTATGGGTAAGGGTGAGGAATTGAGGTTGGATGGGTAAGGGTGAGGGGTTGAGGTTGGATGGGTAAGGGTGAGGGGTTGAGGTTGGATGGGTAAGGGTGAGGAGTTGAGGTTGGATGGGTAAGGGTGAGGGGTTGAGGTTGGATGGGTAAGGGTGAGGAGTTGAGGTTGGATGGGTAAGGGTGAGGGGTTGAGGTTGGATGGGTAAGGGTGAGGGGTTGAGGTTGGATGGGTAAGGGTGAGGAGTTGAGGTTGGATGGGTAAGGGTGAGGAGTTGAGGTTGGATGGGTAAGGGTGAGGAGTTGAGGTTGGATGGGTAAGGGTGAGGGGTTGAGGTTGGATGGGTAAGGGTGAGGAGTTGAGGTTGGATGGGTAAGGGTGAGGAGTTGAGGTTGGATGGGTAAGGGTGAGGGGTTGAGGTTGGATGGGTAAGGGTGAGGGGTTGAGGTTGGATGGGTAAGGGTGAGGAGTTGAGGTTGGATGGGTAAGGGTGAGGAGTTGAGGTTGGATGCCCAGAAAGGTTTGTAACTATCGTGAAATAAAAAGCGAAAGGACTGCGGATACTGTAAATCAGAAACAAAAACAGAAGTTGCAGGAAAAGCTCAGCAGGTCTGGCAGCATCTATGGACAGAAATCAGTTCTGAGGAAGAGTTAACTCTGATTTCTCTTCACAGGTGCTGCCAGACCTGCTGAGCTGTTCCAGCAACTTCTGTTCTTTAACCTCTCATACTTCTGTTTAATAATATGAGGGTGGCACGGTGGCTCAGTGGTTAGCACTGCTGTCTCACAGCACCAGGGTTCTAGGTTCAATTCCAGCCTCGGGCGACTGTCTGTGTGGAGTTTGCATGTTCTCCCCATGTCCGGGTACTCCGGTTTCCTCCCACAGTCCGAAGATGGGTAGGGCAGGTGAATTGGCCATGCTAAATTGCACATAGGTTAGATGTGTTAGTCAGAGGGGAATGGGTCTGGATGGGTTACTCTTCAGAGGGTCGGTGTGAACTTGTTGGGCCGAAGGGCCTGTTTCCACACTGTAGGGAATCTAGTCATTTCTCAGCTGAATAATCAAACAGCAGTCCTATAATTGAATAAATACAGGAAGACCACAGTTTTGAAGCAACTGTTAAACTTTAGACAATAAATTGCCCCATCCAGCTATCTATAAGTCTTGCCGAGTTATTTAATGTGCTCCCTGGCTATATTGAGGAGTGCATTGTGTAAATACAACAAGGTGTGAGGAACTGATGTTTGCAATCAGCCCCAATGTTAGGAATTGAGTGGATTCAGTGACTGAATTAGAATTAGTTTTATTGTCCCTTATATTCACATGAGTGCAGTGAAAAGTTTACAAGTCACCACGTCTGGTGCCATCTTAGGTACAAGATACTTAAGTATTTGGTATAAAATAGAAAAAATAATGCATAAAAAGTCTAGCATCAGAATAAAAAGGAAAAATTAAAATAAAGTGCATAATTTACAATCCTTTCCCTCCAGTCTGTGCCAGCATCTCCCCTCCAGACCATACTATTATCAATGCCTCTCTTCATTACAAACCAGCTGTCTAGCCAACTGAGCTAAACCAGCTCCAGTTGCACATGGAACAACTTAGCTCAACGAAACAATAGAAAGTGGCCTCGCTCCACCGACTTGGAGCTGCCCCCTCCCAGGATTCCTGCTGTCAGGGGGATGCTACACCATCCCCACCTTGCACTATCCCCACACATCCACAGGCATTCATCAGGCATAGGCCATCCAACTGCACCCCAGATAACCCCTCTCTCGGTTCCTTTCGATTTGTCCCCTTGCAGTGAACTTTGTAGTTCTGATCACACAGCTGAAATACTGACATTTCCTTTTCAGGTTGTGACTTTTTAAGTGTTCTTTTTTGCTATAACAATGTCAAACACTGCTCGTTTCTTGTTTGGTCAGGATACTATGCCTCATTACCATCCTGATAGTTAGTGGAGAATTGATGCCTCTGTGGTTTGTCACAAAGTGATGATGCTTGACTCACTCTGGGATTGGCAGCGCTGAGATGTCTGTTTTTACAAGTGTTAATCTTTAGAGTTTAAACAGACTGACTGGATTCAATTGTCTGTTGACACCTCGTTCCAGGACAAATGAATGTTTTTAGCGATAATAAATAAACGGTATTTATATCACAGAATGACAGAACTGTCAGAGGAAGGCCGTTCAGCCCATCATGTCTGCAATGGCTCTTCAAATGAGCATCATTATCAAGAGTCAATCCCCTGCCTTTCCCCATTTCCCTGCATACCATTTCTATCCAAATAACCATTCAGTGCCCCTCCTGAATGCTTCAGCTGACCCTGCCTCTACCATGTTTCCAGGCAGTGCATCCCAGACCCTAACTACTTGCTGGGTGGAAATGTTTTTCCTCACATCCCCCTCGCTCCATTCGCACATCACATTCAATCAATGCCCTCTCATACTTGTTCCTTTTATGAGCAGGAACAGCTCCTCCCAAACCTCCTCTCTCCAGCCCACTCATGATTTTGTAAAGCCTCCATTAAATCTCCTCTCAGCCACCTTCCCTCCCAGGAGAACAGTCCCTTCTTCAATCTATCCTCACAGCTGAAATTCCACATTCCTGGAATCACTTTCACACTCTCTCCAATGCATTGACATCTTCCCCATAATGTGGTGTCCACAACTGTACGCAGTGCTCTAGCCGAGATCAAACAAGTGTCTTTTACTAGTACACCATCCGCCTCCTTGCTCTTGTACTCTATGCCCCTGTTAGTAAAATTAGCAACTTCGAGAATGCCACAGAAAGATTAGCAAATAAAAAGTGACACCGAACGATGTGAAGGAATAGTAGGACAGGTGACTGATAGCCTGAGGTGAAGGAGAAAGGAAGGTAATGGGCCAGATTGGTTTAGAAATGATTTCAGAGCGCACACACGTCCACCAATGGTGGAACAATGGAAACTGAGCAAGCAACCACGAGACATAACTCAAAGATGCACAGTTATCCCAGAGTGTTGTGGGGACCTAGGAAATACCAGAGATGGGGAAGGGAGACATTTGGACACAGGATCAGCAATTTAACGTGGAAACCATGTTGGACTGGTAGCTACTGTAGACCAGCAAGGGAAGGGGTGAGTAGGACGTGATGTGAATTAGGATGTGACCAACAACAGTTTTGAGGAGCTGAAATTTAGAGGGAAGATTCATTATGTCATTTTCCCCTGGTCAATCCAAGGTGGCTGCTTCAGAGCGGTCTTTGACTGGGATCTTGCTAACTGGTTCACTGGGACACTGCCTTCTTCCTTGGGTCCTCCAGTGTGGGTCTTCTGAGTGGATCCCCTGCAGAATGCACTTTATGAAGGAGCTTAGGCATAGTCCTCTTTAGCATGCAGTTGGCAGGTTGGTTGTCTAATGTAATCACACTTTTTCCTGCATTTCCTTCACAATATAAGGAGTCCTTCTGAAATACAGACAGCAAGTGATGGAGGAACTCGGCAGGTCTGGCAGTATCTGTGGAGAGAGAGAAATAGACAGACAGACAGAGTTAATGTTTTGAGTCCAATTTGTCTCTCCTTCAGAATTTCTTGACCAGTTGGGATTATCAGCTGGTTTCCCTCAGCCTCCAATGATTCCAACCAGTTTATTGCAATTAACAATTCTATCTCAGTTCAATTCTGCAGTTTTACTGCAGGTAATAAGGATCAATATAATCAGCTAGTCCCACGCCCATTTGATTTCCACATTATAAACACTGCCCTGGATGTTAGAGCCCGGGTGTCCTTGGAGAAGGAGCATGCGGTCTCCACCAACACCCTGGAGTTGTTCAGGGAGAGGTGGGTGCCGCAGGGAGTGGAGTGCATTATTTCCCCCTCCAACTCTATTTTGATTTAGTCCCTGCCCTCCCCTTCACTGTTTGATCACACAGCATTGCCCTTTGATGTGAAGGGCACTGCTTGTCACTGGCCACCTGTGTGTTTTCCTATTTTCCTGGTGGTGGAAACCAGATAAAGCTTCGTACACCTTGTGTCTCTCACTGTGTCTCACACCTGCACACACACACCATGGATGCTGGGGAAAGAATAAATACTACCGCAGTTAGGCGGGAATGTGGGAGTAAAAAAAATGAATAGGAGTGTATCCTGGTCACTCTAACAGCTGACTCTGAGGGAGTTGGAAAATTAGAAAAAAAATAAACACTGCCCTGAAATTGTTGTCTGTCTGTTACAACTTTCTTTATGGAGAGGGTGGAAGGTGAGTGCAGGGTCTGAAGTTAGCACAGCAGCTGCCAGGTTAGTGCCAACAGAGCTAACTGCTCAGACACTGATGATCACACAGTAGCTGCACGTTACCAGAGAATAGCCCTGATAAGGCCTACAGTGGGTATGGTCAATGAGGGAGAGTTTGTAACCTGGACACGGCCCACTGTCTTCTCCTGATATACTGGAGGGTAATTTGGTCTCCTCCCTACTGCAAACCAGGACGCAAACTGGTGGTCTGTATCATTGATGGTTCCCCCATGTTACAGCATGGCAGGAACTGAAGGCTGAGAAGCTGAGAACCACTGAAGACCAATAACCTGTACAGGGTCAGCATTGCCTTCATAACTGAGTCAATAAGATGTGACTCATCTTTACGTTATGTGCCACTGGCTGACCCACTATTTATTGCCTATCCCTAGTTGCCCCCTTGAGAAGGTGGGGGTGAGCTGCCTTCTTGAACCGCTGGAGTCCAGGTGCTGTGTGTTGACCCACAATGTCCCTTAGGGAGCGAGTTCCAGGATTCTGACCCAGTGACACTAAAGGAACGGCGTTTTATTTCCAAGTCACAGAGTCATTGAGTCATAGAGATGTGCAGCACAGAAACAGACCCTTCGGTCCAACGCGTCCATGCCAACCTGATATCCCAACCCAATCTAGTTCCACCTGCCAGCACCCGGCCCATATCCCTCCAAACCCTACCTATTCATATACCCATCCAAATGCCTCTTAAATGTTGTAATTGTACCAGCCTCCACCACTTTCTCTGGCAGCTCATTCCATACATGTACCACCCTCTGTGTGAAAACATTGCCCCTTAGGTCTCTTTTATATCTTTCTCCTCTCACCCTAAACCTATGCCCTCTAATTCTGGACTCCCCGACCCCAGAGAAAAGACTTTGCCTATTTGCCCTATCCATGCCCCTCATGATTTTATAAACCTCCATAACATCACTGCTCAGCCTACCAATATTCCAGGGAAAATAGCCCCAGCCTGTTCAGCCTCTCCCTATAGTTCAAACCCTCCAACCCTGGCAACATCTTTGTAAATCTTTTCAGAACTCTTTCAAGTTTCACAACCTCCTTCCGATAGGAAGGAGACCAGAATTGCACGCAATATTCCAACAGTGGCCCATATTCCAATGTCCTGTACAGCCTCAACATGACCTCCCAACTCCTGTACTCAGAACTCTGACCAATAAAGGAAATCATACCAAACGCTGCCTTCACTATTCTATCTACCTGCGACTCCACTTTCAAGGAGCTATGAGCCTGCACTCCAAGGCCTCTTTGTTCAACAACACTCCCTAGGACCTTACCATTAAGTGTATAAGTCCTGCTAAGATTTGCTTTCCCAAATTGCAGCACCTCGCATTTATCTGAATTAAACTCCATCTGCCACTTCTCAGCCTATCGGCCCATCTGGTCCAGATCCTGTTGTAATCTGAGGTAACCTTCTTTGCTGTCCACTGCACCTCCAATTTACTAACTTACTAACTATACCTCTTAGGCTCGCATCCAAATCATTTATATAAATGATGAAAAGTAGTGGACCCAGCACCGATCCTTGTGGCATTCCACTAGTCACAGGCTTCCAGTCTGAAAATCAACCCTCGACCAGAACCCTCTGTCTCCTACCTTCAAGCCAGTTCCTTATCCAAATGGTCTAGTCTTCTTTCTCTCTGGCTAACGATCCTTTATCCATGCTAATATATCAGGGCCTGCACAATGTGCCCTGACGTACTATAGATGTGGTACATTATCAAATGCTCGACAAAAGAATCAAAGAGTTTGTTGCTGAAAAAGGCACATGCAGGTAAAGCTTAATATCTGGCAATCATCAGGACCATGTGCAAGAAAACCAAAGTAAAGGGAAAACCATATTTGCGCAATATTTTAAAGCAAGCCCCGGTTGACTCTGATTGGTCAAATTATTGCCCTGCGAAACAAACTGGAAAATGGCCGACACCTGTTTTTTGAGTTGGAACGGGAATACTGTCTTCTGCACCCAACTGCTGACGACCAACTCAGGATAATCGGATAGACCCGCAGTCTGACACACTGATTATTGGATAGACCTGCAGTCTCACACACTGATTATTGGATAGAACTGCAGTCTGACACATTGGTTATTGGATCAACTCGCAGTCTGACACACTGGTTATCGGATAGACCCGCAGTCTGATGCACTGGTTAACGGACAGACCCACAGACTGACACACTGATTATCGGACACACCCGCAGTCTGGCACATTGATTATCAGACAGACCCGCAGTCTGATACGTTGATTATCGGACAGACCTGCAGTCCAACACACTGATTGTCAGACAGACGAGCAGTCTGATACACTGGTTATCGGACAGACCCGCAGTCTGACACACTGATTATCGGACAGAACCGCAGTCTGACACACTGATTATCGGACAGACCCACAGTCTGAGACACTGATTATCGGACAGTCCTGCAGTCTGACACACTGATTATCGGACAGAACCGCAGTCTGACACACTGATTATCGGACAGACCCACAGTCTGACACACTGATTATTAGATAGACCCGCAGTCTGACACACAGATTATTGGACAGACCCGCAGTCTGATACGTTGATTATCGGACAGACCTGCAGTCCAACACACTGATTGTCAGACAGACGAGCAGTCTGATACACTGGTTATCGGACAGACCCGCAGTCTGACACACTGATTATCGGACAGAACCGCAGTCTGACACACTGATTATCGGACAGACCCACAGTCTGAGACACTGATTATCGGACAGTCCTGCAGTCTGACACACTGATTATCGGACAGAACCGCAGTCTGACACACTGATTATCGGACAGACCCACAGTCTGACACACTGATTATTAGATAGACCCGCAGTCTGACACACAGATTATTGGACAGACCCGCAGGTCTGAGCCACTGGTTATAGGACAGACCCGCAGTCTGACACACTGATTATCGGAAGAACCCGCAGTCTGACACATTGGTTATCAGACAGACCCGCAGTCAGACACACCGATTATTGGACAGACCCGCAGTGTGACACACTGATTATCGAATAGAACCGCAGTCTAATACACTGATTATCGGACTGACCCGCAGTCTGACACACTGATTATCGAATAGAACCGCAGTCTAATACACTGATTATCGGACAGACCCGCAGTCTGACACACTGATTATCGGACAGACCCGCAGTCTGATACACTGATTATCGGACAGACCCATAGTCTGGAACATTGATTATCGGACAGACCCGCAGTCTGATACACTGGTTATCGGAAAGTCCCGCAGTATGACGCACTGATTATCAGACAGACCAACAGTCTGACACTCTGATTATCGGATAGACCCACAGTCTGACACACCAATTATCGGACAGACCCATAGTCTGGAACATTGATTATCGGACAGACCCGCAGTCTGATACACTGGTTATCGAATACACCCGCAGTCTGACACACTGATTATCAGACAGACCCGCAGTCTGACACACTGATTATCGAATACACCCGCAGTCTGACACACTGATTATCGAATAGACCCGCAGTCTGACACACCGAGTATCGGACAGACCCGCAGTCTGACACACCGACTATCGGACAGACCCGCAGTCTGACACACTGATTATTGGACAACCCACAGTCAGACACACTGATTACGGACACACTCGCAGTCTGACACACTGATTACATACATACCCGCAGTCTGACACACTGATTATCGGACAGAACCGTAGTCTGACACACTGATTATCGGAGGGACACACAGTCTGACATTCTGATTATCGGACAGACCTGCAGTCTGACACAATGATTATAGGATAGACCCGCAGTCTGACACACTGATTATCAGACAGACCCGCACTCTGAAACACTGATTGTCGGACAGACCCACAGTCTGACACACTGATTGTCGGACAGGCCCGCAGTCTGACACACTGATTATCAGACAGACCCGCAGTCTGACACACTGATTGTCGGACAGACCCGCAGTCTGACTCACTGATTATCAGACAGACCAGCAGTCTGACACACTGATTATCAGACAGACCCGCAGTCTGACACACCGATTATCGGACAGACCCGCAGTCTGACACACTGATTATTGGATAGATTCACAGCCTGACACATTAATTATTGGATAGACCCACAGTCAGACACACTGATTACGGACACACTCGCAGTCTGACACACTGATTGCACACATACCCACAGTCTGACACATTGAATATCGGACAGAACCGCAGTCTGACACACTGATTATCGGAGGGACACACAGTCTGACATTCTGATTATCGGATAGACCCGCAGTCTGACACACTGTTTATCGAATAGAGCTGCAGGCTGACACACTGATTATAGAACAGACCCGTCCAATTATCGGACAGACCTGCAGCCTGGCACACTGATTATCGGTTAGGCTACATTCTGACACACTGATAATCAGACAGACCCGCAGTCTGACACACTGATTATTGGACAGACACGCAGTCTGACACAGTGATTATCGGACAGACCTGCAGTCTGACACACTGATTATCGGACAGACCCGCAGTCTGACATTCTGATTATTGGACAGACCCGCAGTCTGACACACTGATTATCGCACAGTCCCGCAGTCTGACACACTGATTATCGGAGAGACTCACAGTCGGACACACTGATTATTGGATCATCTCGCACTCTGACACACTGATTATTGGACAGACCCGCAGTCTGACACACTGATTATCGAATAGACCCGCAGTCTGACACACTGATTATCAGACAGACTCGCAGTCTGGCACACTCATTATTGGACAGACACGCAGTCTGACACAATAATTATCGAATACACCCGCAGTCTGACACACTGATTATCAGACAGACCCGCAGTCTGACACACTGATTATTGGACAACCCACAGTCAGACACACTGATTACGGACACACTCGCAGTCTGACACACTGCTTACACACATACCCGCAGTCTGACACATTGATTATCGGACAGAACCGCAGTCTGACACACTGATTATCGGAGGGACACACAGTCTGACATTCTGATTATCGGACAGACCTGCAGTCTGACACAATGATTATAGGATAGACCCGCAGTCTGACACACTGATTATCAGACAGACCCGCACTCTGAAACACTGATTGTCGGACAGACCCACAGTCTGACACACTGATTGTCGGACAGACCCGCAGTCTGACACACTGATTGTCGGACAGACCCACAGTCTGACACACTGATTATCGGACAGACCCATAGTCTGGAACATTGATTATCGGACAGACCCGCAGTCTGATACACTGGTTATCGGAAAGTCCCGCAGTATGACGCACTGATTATCAGACAGACCAACAGTCTGACACTCTGATTATCGGATAGACCCACAGTCTGACACACCGATTATCGGACAGACCCATAGTCTGACACACTGATTATTGGACAGACACGCAGTCTGACACATGATTATCGGACAGAACCTCAGTCTGACACACTGATTATTGGATAGATCCGCAGTCTGACACATTGATTATTGGATAGACCCACAGTCTGACACACTGATTATTGGCCAGACACGCAGTCTGACACATGATTATCGGACAGACCCACAGACTGACACACTGATTATTGGACAGTCCCGCAGTCTGGCACACTGATTATTGGACAGACCCGCAGTCTGACACACTGATTATCGCACAGTCCCGCAGTCTGACACATTGATTATCGGACAATCCCGCAGTCTGACACACTGATTATCAGACAGAACCGCAGTCTGACACAACGATTATCGGACAGACCCGCAGTCTGACACACTGATTATCGGACAGACCTGCAGTCTGACACACTGATTATCGGAGAGACTCACAGTCTGACACACTGATTATTGGATCATCTCGCACTCTGACACACTGATTATTGGACAGACCCGCAGTCTGACACACTGATTATCGAATAGACCCGCACTCTGACACACTGATTATCAGGCAGACCCGCATTCTGACACCCTGATTATCAGACAGAACCGCAGTCTGGCACATTGATTATCAGACAGACCCGCAGTCTGACACACTGATTGTCCGACAGACCCGCAGTCTGACACACTGATTATCAGACAGACCCGCAGACTGACACACTGATTATCGGACAGACCCGCAGTCTGACACACTGATTATCGGACAGACCGGCAGTCTGACACACTGATTATCGGACAGACCCGCAGTCTAACACACTGATTATCGGACAGACCAGCAGTGTGACACACTGATTGTTGGACAGAACCGCAGTCTGACACACTGATTATTGGATCATCTCGCAGTCTGGCACTTTGATTATCGGACAGTCCCGCAGTCTGACACACTGATTATCGGACAGACCAGCAGTGTGACACACTGATTATTGGACTGACCCGCAGTCTGACACATTGGTTATCATTCAGACCCGCAGTCTGACACAGCGATTATCGGACAGACCCGCTGTCTGACACACTGGTTATCGGACAGACCCGCAGTCTGTTACACTGATTATCGGATCGACCCGCAGTCTGACACACTGATTATCGGACAGTCCCGCTGTCTGACACACTGGATATCAGACAGACCCGCAGTCTGACACACTTATTATCGGACAGACCCGCAGTCTGACACACTGATTATTGGATCAACTCGCTGCCTTCCACACTGATTATCGGACAGACCCGCTGTCTGACACACTTATTATCGGACAGACCCGCAGTCTGACACACTGATTATTGGATCAACTCGCTGTCTTCCACACTGATTGTCGGACAGACCCGCAGTCTGACACACTGATTATCGGATCGACCCGCATTCTGACACACTGATTATCGGACAGTCCCGCTGTCTGACACACTGGATATCAGACAGACCCGCAGTCTGACACACTTATTATCGGACAGACCCGCCATCTGACACACTGATTATTGGATCAACTCGCAGTTTTCCACACTGATTATCGGACAGACCCGCAGTCTGACACACTGATTATCGTACAGTCCCGCAGTCTGACACACTGATTATCGGACAGACCCGCAGTCTGACACACTGATTATCGGACAGACCCGCAGTCTGACACACTGATTATTGGACAGACCCGCAGTCTGACACACTGATTGTTGGACAGACCCGCAGTCTGACACACTTATTATTGGAGAGACACGCAGTCTGACACACTGGTTATCAGACAGTCCTGCAGTCTGACACACTGATTATCGAAATGACCCGCGGTGTGACACACTGATTATCAGACAGAACCGTAGTCAGACACACTGATTATCGGACAGACCCGCAGTCTGACACTGATTATCGGACAGACCTGCAGTCTGACACACCAATTATTGGACAGACCCGCAGACTGACACTCTGATTATTGGACAGACCCGCAGTCTGACACACTGATTATCGGACAGACCCGCAGTCTGACACACTGATTATCAGACAGACCTGCAGTCTGACACACTGATTATTGGATACACAATAAGTCTGACACACTGCATATCGGAAAGTCCCGCAGTATGACACAATGATTACCGGACACTCCCACAGTCAGACACACTGGTTATCGGATAGACCCGCAGTCTGACACACTGATTATCGGACAGAACCTCAGTCTGACACACTGATTATTGGATAGATCCGCAGTCTGACACATTGATTATTGGATAGACCCACAGTCTGACACACTGATTATTGGCCAGACACGCAGTCTGACACATGATTATCGGACAGACCCACAGACTGACACACTGATTATTGGACAGTCCCGCAGTCTGGCACACTGATTATTGGACAGACCTGCAGTCTGGCACACTGATTATCGGAAAGACCAGCATTGTGACACACTGATTATTGAATAGACTCGTAGTCTGACACACTGATTATTGGATCATCTCGCACTCTGACACACTGATTATCAGACAGACCCGCAGTCTGACACACTGATTATTGGATAGATCCGCAATCTGACACATTGATTATTGGATAGACCCACAGTTAGACACACTGATTACGGACACACTCGCAGTCTGACACACTGATTACACACATACCCGCAGTCTGACACACTGATTATCGGACAGATCCACAGTCTGACACACTGATTATTGGATCATCTCGCAGTCTGGCACACTGATTATCAGACAGACCCGCACTCTGAAACACTGATTGTCGGACAGACCCGCAGTCTGACACACTGATTATCGAATAGACGCTCAGTCTGACACACTGATTATCAGACAGACCCGCAGTCTGACACACTGATTATCGAATAGACCCTCAGTCTGACACACTGATTATCAGACAGACCCGCAGTCTGACACACTGATTATTGGACAGACACGCAGTCTGACACATGATTCTCGGACAGAACCTCAGTCTGACACACTGATTATTGGATAGATCCGCAGTCTGACACACTGATTATTGGACAGACACGCAGTCTGACACACTGATTATCGGACAGAACTGCACTCTGACACACTGATTATCGGACAGACCCGCAGTCTGACACCCCAATTATCGGACAGACCCGCAGACTGACACTCTGATTATTGGACAGACCCACAGTCTGAGACACTGATTATCGGACAGTCCTGCAGTCTGACACACTGATTATCGGACAGAACCGCAGTCTGACACACTGATTATTAGATAGACCCGCAGTCTGACACACAGATTATTGGACAGACCCGCAGGTCTGAGCCACTGGTTATAGGACAGACCCGCAGTCTGACACACTGATTATCGGAAGAACCCGCAGTCTGACACATTGGTTATCAGACAGACCCGCAGTCAGACACACCGATTATTGGACAGACCCGCAGTGTGACACACTGATTATCGAATAGAACCGCAGTCTAATACACTGATTATCGGACTGACCCGCAGTCTGACACACTGATTATCGAATAGAACCGCAGTCTAATACACTGATTATCGGACAGACCCGCAGTCTGATACACTGGTTATCGGAAAGTCCCGCAGTATGACGCACTGATTATCAGACAGACCAACAGTCTGACACTCTGATTATCGGATAGACCCACAGTCTGACACACCAATTATCGGACAGACCCATAGTCTGGAACATTGATTATCGGACAGACCCGCAGTCTGATACACTGGTTATCGGACAGACCCGCAGTCTGACACACTGATTATTGGACAGACACGCAGTCTGACACATGATTATCGGACAGAACCTCAGTCTGACACACTGATTATTGGATAGATCCGCAGTCTGACACATTGATTATTGGATAGACCCACAGTCTGACACACTGATTATTGGCCAGACACGCAGTCTGACACATGATTATCGGACAGACCCACAGACTGACACACTGATTATTGGACAGTCCCGCAGTCTGGCACACTGATTATTGGACAGACCTGCAGTCTGGCACACTGATTATCGGAAAGACCAGCATTGTGACACACTGATTATTGAATAGACTCGCAGTCTGACACTCTGATTATTGGACAGACCCGCAGTCTGACACACTGATTATCGCACAGTCCCGCAGTCTGACACATTGATTATCGGACAATCCCGCAGTCTGACACACTGATTATCAGACAGAACCGCAGTCTGACACAACGATTATCGGACAGACCCGCAGTCTGACACACTGATTATCGGACAGACCTGCAGTCTGACACACTGATTATCGGAGAGACTCACAGTCTGACACACTGATTATTGGATCATCTCGCACTCTGACACACTGATTATTGGACAGACCCGCAGTCTGACACACTGATTATCGAATAGACCCGCACTCTGACACACTGATTATCAGGCAGACCCGCATTCTGACACCCTGATTATCAGACAGAACCGCAGTCTGGCACATTGATTATCGGACAGACCAGCAGGCTGACACACTGATTATCAGACAGACCCGCAGTCTGACACACTGATTGTCCGACAGACCCGCAGTCTGACACACTGATTGTCCGACAGACCCGCAGACTGACACACTGATTATCGGACAGACCCGCAGTCTAACACACTGATTATCGGACAGACCGGCAGTCTGACACACTGATTATCGGACAGACCCGCAGTCTAACACACTGATTATCGGACAGACCAGCAGTGTGACACACTGATTGTTGGACAGAACCGCAGTCTGACACACTGATTATTGGATCATCTCGCAGTCTGGCACTTTGATTATCGGACAGTCCCGCAGTCTGACACACTGATTATCGGACAGACCAGCAGTGTGACACACTGATTATTGGACAGACCCGCAGTCTGACACACTTAATATTCGACTGACCCGCAGTCTGACACATTGGTTATCATTCAGACCCGCAGTCTGACACAGCGATTATCGGACAGACCCGCTGTCTGACACACTGGTTATCGGACAGACCCGCAGTCTGTCACACTGATTATCGGATCGACCCGCAGTCTGACACACTGATTATCGGACAGTCCCGCTGTCTGACACACTGGATATCAGACAGACCCGCAGTCTGACACACTTATTATCGGACAGACCCGCAGTCTGACACACTGATTATTGGATCAACTCGCTGCCTTCCACACTGATTATCGGACAGACCCGCTGTCTGACACACTTATTATCGGACAGACCCGCAGTCTGACACACTGATTATTGGATCAACTCGCTGTCTTCCACACTGATTGTCGGACAGACCCGCAGTCTGACACACTGATTATCGGATCGACCCGCATTCTGACACACTGATTATCGGACAGTCCCGCTGTCTGACACACTGGATATCAGACAGACCCGCAGTCTGACACACTTATTATCGGACAGACCCGCCATCTGACACACTGATTATTGGATCAACTCGCAGTTTTCCACACTGATTATCGGACAGACCCGCAGTCTGACACACTGATTATCGTACAGTCCCGCAGTCTGACACACTGATTATCGGACAGACCCGCAGTCTGACACACTGATTATCGGACAGACCCGCAGTCTGACACACTGATTATTGGACAGACCCGCAGTCTGACACACTGATTGTTGGACAGACCCGCAGTCTGACACACTTATTATTGGAGAGACACGCAGTCTGACACACTGGTTATCAGAGAGTCCTGCAGTCTGACACACTGATTATCGAAATGACCCGCGGTGTGACACACTGATTATTGGATACACAATAAGTCTGACACACTGCATATCGGAAAGTCCCGCAGTATGACACAATGATTACCGGACACTCCCACAGTCAGACACACTGGTTATCGGATAGACCCGCAGTCTGACACACTGATTATCGGACAATCCCGCAGTCTGACACACTGATTATCGGGCAGACCCGCAGCCTGACACACTGATTATCGGACAGACCCGCAGTCTGACACACTGATTATCGGACAGACCGGCAGTCTGACACACTGATTATCGGACAGACCCGCAGTCTAACACACTGGTTATCGGAGAGACCAGCAGCCTGACACACTGATTATCGGATCGTCCCGCAGCCTGACACACTGATTATCGGACAGACCCGCAGCCTGACACACTGATTATCCGATCGTCCCGCAGCCTGACACACTGATTATCGGACAGACCCGCAGTCTAACACACTGGCTATCGGACAGACCCGCAGCCTGACACACTGATTATCGGATCGTCCCGCAGCCTGACACACTGATTATCGGACAGACCCGCAGTCTGACACACTGATTATCGGACAGACCCGCAGTCTGACACAGCAATTATCGGACAGACCCGCTGTCTGGCACACTGATTATTGGATCATCTCGCAGTCTGGCACACGGATTATCAGACAGACCCGCACTCTGACACACTGATTATTGGACAGACCCGCAGTCTGACACACTGATTATCGAACAGACCCACAGTCTGACACAGCAATTATCGGACAGACCCGCAGTCTGACACAGCAATTATCGGACAGACCCGCTGTCTGGCACACTGATTATCAGACAGACCCACAGTCTGGCACACTGATTATCGGACAGACCCGCACTCTGACACACTGATTATTGGATCATCTCGCAGTCTGGCACAGTTATTATCAGACAGACCCGCACTCTGACACACTGATTATCGGACAGACCCGCACTCTGACACACTGATTATTGGATCATCTCGCAGTCTGACACACCAATTATTGGACAGACCCGCAGACTGACACACCGATTATCGGACAGACCCGCAGTCTGACACATTGATTATTGGACAGACTCACAGTCTGACACATTGATTATTGGACAGTCCCGCAGTCAGACACATTGATATTGGACAGACCCGCAGTCTGACACACTGATTATTGGACAGACCTGCAGTCTGACACACTGATTATCGAAATGACCCGCGGTGTGACACACTGATTATCGGACAGACCCGCAGTCTGACACTGATTATCGGACAGACCTGCAGTCTGGCACACTGATTATCGGACAGATCCAGTCTGACACACTGATTATTGGATCAATTTGCACTCTGACACACTGATTATCGGACAGATCCAGTCTGACACACTGATTATTGGATCAATTCGCACTCTGACACACTGATTATCAGACAGACCCGCACTCTGACACACTGATTGTCGGACATACCCGCAGTCTGACACACTGATTAACGAATAGACCCGCAGTCTGACACACTGATTATCGGAGAGACCAGCAGTGTGACACACTGATTATAGGACAGACCCGCAGTCTGACACACTTATTATTGGAGAGACACGCAGTCTGACACACTGATTATCGGACAGACCTGCAGTCTGACACACTGATTATCGAAATGACCCGCGGTGTGACACACTGATTATCGGACAGACCCACAGTCTGACACTGATTATCGAACAGACCTGCAGTCTGACACACCAATTATTGGACAGACCCGCAGACTGACACTCTGATTATTGGACAGACCCGCAGTCTGACACACTGATTATCGGACAGACCCGCAGTCTGACACACTGATTATCAGACAGACACGCAGTCTGACACACTGATTATCGGACAGACCTGCAGTCTGACACACTGATTATCGAAATGACCCGCGGTGTGACACACTGATTATCGGACAGAACGGCAGTCTGACACACTGATTGTCAGACAGACCCGCACTCTGAAACACTGATTATTGGATAGATCTGCAGTCTGACACATTGATTATTGGATAGACCCACAGTCAGACACACTGATTACGGACACACTCGCAGTCTGACACACTGATCGTCAGACAGACCCGCACTCGGAAACACTGATTGTCGGACAGACCCGCAGGCTGACACACTGATTATCGAATAGACCCTCAGTCTGACATACTGATAATCAGACAGACCCGCAGTCTGACACACTGATTATCGGACAGACCCGTAGTCTGGCACACTGATTATCGGACAGACCCGCAGTCTGACACACTGATTGTCGGACAGACCCGCAGTCTGACACACTGATTATCGGACAGAACCTCAGTCTGACACACTGATTATCGGACAGACCCGTAGTCTGGCACACTGATTATCGGACAGACCCGCAGTCTGACACACTGATTGTCGGACAGACCCGCAGTCTGGCACACTGATTATCGGACAGACCCGCAGTCTGACACACTGATTATTGGACAGACATGCAGTCTGACACATGATTATCGGACAGAACCTCAGTCTGACACACTGATTATTGTATAGATCCGCAGTCTGACACATTGATTATTGGATAGACCCACAGTCTGACACTGCCTGTCTGGCCAATAATCAGTGTGTCAGACTGTGGGTCTATCCAATAATCAATGTGTCAGACTGCGGATCTATACAATAATCAGTGTGTCAGACTGAGGTTCTGTCCGATAATCATGTGTCAGACTGCATGTCTGTCCAATAATCAGTGTGTCAGACTGCGGGTCTGTCCGATAATCAGTGTGCCAGACTGCCTGTCTGGCCAATAATCAGTGTCTGACACATGATTATCGGACAGACCCACAGACTGACACACTGATTATTGGACAGTCCCGCAGTCTGGCACACTGATTATTGGACAGACCTGCAGTCTGGCACACTGATTATCGGAAAGACCAGCATTGTGACACACTGATTATTGAATAGACTCGTAGTCTGACACACTGATTATTGGATCATCTCGCAGTCTGGCACACTGATTATCAGACAGACCCGCACTCTGACACACTGATTATCAGACAGACCCGCAGTCTGACACACTGATTATTGGATAGATCCGCAATCTGACACATTGATTATTGGATAGACCCACAGTCAGACACACTGATTACGGACACACTCGCAGTCTGACACACTGATTACACACATACCCGCAGTCTGACACACTGATTATCGGACAGATCCACAGTCTGACACACTGATTATTGGATCATCTCGCAGACTGACACACCGATTATCGGACAGACTCACAGTCTGACACATTGATTATTGGACAGACCCGCACTCTGACACACTGATTGTCAGACAGACCCGCACTCTGAAACACTGATTGTCGGACAGACCCGCAGTCTGACACACTGATTATCGAATAGACGCTCAGTCTGACACACTGATTATCAGACAGACCCGCAGTCTGACACACTGATTATCGGACAGACCCGCAGTCTGACACACTGATTATCGAATAGACCCTCAGTCTGACACACTGATTGTCAGACAGACCCGCAGTCTGGCACATTGATTATCGGACAGACCCGCAGTCTGACACACTGATTATTGGACAGACACGCAGTCTGACACATGATTCTCGGACAGAACCTCAGTCTGACACACTGATTATTGGATAGATCCGCAGTCTGACACACTGATTATTGGACAGACACGCAGTCTGACACACTGATTATCGGACAGAACTGCACTCTGACACACTGATTATCGGACAGACCCGCAGTCTGACACCCCAATTATCGGACAGACCCGCAGACTGACACTCTGATTATTGGACAGACCCACAGTCTGAGACACTGATTATCGGACAGTCCTGCAGTCTGACACACTGATTATCGGACAGAACCGCAGTCTGACACACTGATTATCGGACAGACCCACAGTCTGACACACTGATTATTAGATAGACCCGCAGTCTGACACACAGATTATTGGACAGACCCGCAGGTCTGAGCCACTGGTTATAGGACAGACCCGCAGTCTGACACATTGGTTATCAGACAGACCCGCAGTCAGACACACCGATTATTGGACAGACCCGCAGTGTGACACACTGATTATCGAATAGAACCGCAGTCTAATACACTGATTATCGGACTGACCCGCAGTCTGACACACTGATTATCGAATAGAACCGCAGTCTAATACACTGATTATCGGACAGACCCGCAGTCTGACACACTGGTTATCGGAAAGTCCCGCAGTATGACGCACTGATTATCAGACAGACCAACAGTCTGACACTCTGATTATCGGATAGACCCACAGTCTGACACACCGATTATCGGACAGACCCATAGTCTGGAACATTGATTATCGGACAGACCCGCAGTCTGATACACTGGTTATCGGACAGACCCGCAGTCTGACACACTGATTATTGGACAGACACGCAGTCTGACACATGATTATCGGACAGAACCTCAGTCTGACACACTGATTATTGGATAGATCCGCAGTCTGACACATTGATTATTGGATAGACCCACAGTCTGACACACTGATTATTGGCCAGACACGCAGTCTGACACATGATTATCGGACAGACCCACAGACTGACACACTGATTATTGGACAGTCCCGCAGTCTGGCACACTGATTATTGGACAGACCTGCAGTCTGGCACACTGATTATCGGAAAGACCAGCATTGTGACACACTGATTATTGAATAGACTCGTAGTCTGACACACTGATTATTGGATCATCTCGCAGTCTGGCACACTGATTATCAGACAGACCCGCACTCTGACACACTGATTATCAGACAGACCCGCAGTCTGACACAATGATTATCGAATACACCCGCAGTCTGACACACTGATTATCGAATAGACCCGCAGTCTGACACACCGAGTATCGGACAGACCCGCAGTCTGACACACCGACTATCGGACAGACCCGCAGTCTGACACACTGATTATTGGACAACCCACAGTCAGACACACTGATTACGGACACACTCGCAGTCTGACACACTGATTACACACATACCCGCAGTCTGACACACTGATTATCGGACAGAACCGTAGTCTGACACACTGATTATCGGAGGGACACACAGTCTGACATTCTGATTATCGGACAGACCTGCAGTCTGACACAATGATTATAGGATAGACCCGCAGTCTGACACACTGATTATCAGACAGACCCGCACTCTGAAACACTGATTGTCGGACAGACCCACAGTCTGACACACTGATTGTCGGACAGACCCGCAGTCTGACACACTGATTATCAGACAGACCCGCAGTCTGACACACTGATTGTCGGACAGACCCGCAGTCTGACACACTGATTATCAGACAGACCAGCAGTCTGACACACTGATTATCAGACAGACCCGCAGTCTGACACACCGATTATCGGACAGACCCGCAGTCTGACACACTGATTATTGGATAGATTCACAGTCTGACACATTGATTATTGGATAGACCCACAGTCAGACACACTGATTACGGACACACTCGCAGTCTGACACACTGATTGCACACATACCCACAGTCTGACATTTTGATTATCGGATAGACCCGCAGTCTGACACACTGTTTATCGAATAGAGCTGCAGTCTGACATACTGATTATAGAACAGACCCGTCCAATTATCGGACAGACCTGCAGCCTGGCACACTGATTATCGGTTAGGCTACATTCTGACACACTGATAATCAGACAGACCCGCAGTCTGACACACTGATTATTGGACAGACACGCAGTCTGACACAGTGATTATCGGACAGACCTGCAGTCTGACACACTGATTATTGGACAGTCCCGCAGTCTGGCACACTGATTATTGGACAGACCTGCAGTCTGGCACACTGATTATCGGAAAGACCGGCATTGTGACACACTGATTATTGAATAGACTCGTAGTCTGACACACTGATTATTGGATCATCTCGCAGTCTGGCACACTGATTATCAGACAGACCCGCACTCTGACACACTGATTATCAGACAGACCCGCAGTCTGACACACTGATTATTGGATAGATCCGCAATCTGACACATTGATTATTGGATAGACCCACAGTCAGACACACTGATTACGGACACACTCGCAGTCTGACACACTGATTACACACATACCCGCAGTCTGACACACTGATTATCGGACAGATCCACAGTCTGACACACTGATTATTGGATCATCTCGCAGTCTGGCACACTGATTATCAGACAGACCCGCACTCTGAAACACTGATTGTCGGACAGACCCGCAGTCTGACACACTGATTATCAGACAGACACGCACTCTGACACACTGATTGTCAGACAGACCCGCACTCTGAAACACTGATTGTCGGACAGACCCGCAGTCTGACACACTGATTATCGAATAGACCCTCAGTCTGACACACTGATTATCAGACAGACCCGCAGTCTGGCACATTGATTATCGGACAGACCCGCATTCTGACACACTGATTATTGGACAGACTCGCAGTCTGGCACACTCATTATTGGACAGACACGCAGTCTGACACAATGATTATCGAATACACCCGCAGTCTGACACACTGATTATCAGACAGACCCGCAGTCTGACACACTGATTATTGGACAACCCACAGTCAGACACACTGATTACGGACACACTCGCAGTCTGACACACTGATTACACACATACCCGCAGTCTGACACATTGATTATCGGACAGAACCGCAGTCTGACACACTGATTATCGGAGGGACACACAGTCTGACATTCTGATTATCGGACAGACCTGCAGTCTGACACAATGATTATAGGATAGACCCGCAGTCTGACACACTGATTATCAGACAGACCCGCACTCTGAAACACTGATTGTCGGACAGACCCACAGTCTGACACACTGATTGTCGGACAGACCCGCAGTCTGACACACTGATTATCAGACAGACCAGCAGTCTGACACACTGATTATCAGACAGACCCGCAGTCTGACACACCGATTATCAGACAGACCCGCAGTCTGACACACTGATTATTGGATAGATTCACAGTCTGACACATTGATTATTGGATAGACCCACAGTCAGACACACTGATTACGGACACACTCGCAGTCTGACACACTGATTGCACACATACCCACAGTCTGACACATTGATTATCGAACAGAACCGCAGTCTGACACACTGATTATCGGAGGGACACACAGTCTGACATTCTGATTATCGGATAGACCCGCAGTCTGACACACTGTTTATCGAATAGAGCTGCAGTCTGACACACTGATTATAGAACAGACCCGTCCAATTATCGGACAGACCTGCAGCCTGGCACACTGATTATCGGTTAGGCTACATTCTGACACACTGATAATCAGACAGACCCGCAGTCTGACATTCCGACTATCAGACAGACCCGCAGTCTGACACACTGATTATTGGACAGACCTGCAGTCTGACACACTGATTATCGGACAGACCTGCAGTCTGACACACTGATTATCGGAATGACCCGCAGTCAGACACTCTGATTATTGGACAGACACGCAGTCTGACACACTGATTATCGGACAGACCCGCAGTCTGACACACTGATTATCGCACAGTCCCGCAGTCTGACACAATGATTATCGGACAATCCCGCAGTCTGACACACTGATTATCAGACAGAACCGCAGTCTGACACAACGATTATCGGACAGACCCGCAGTCTGACACACTGATTATCGGAGAGACTCACAGTCTGAAACACTGATTATTGGATCATCTCGCACTCTGACACACTGATTATTGGACAGACCCGCAGTCTGACACACTGATTATCGAATAGACCCGCACTCTGACACACTGATTATCAGGCAGACCCGCATTCTGACACCCTGATTATCAGACAGAACCGCAGTCTGGCACATTGATTATCGGACAGACCAGCAGGCTGACACACTGATTATCAGACAGACCCACAGTCTGACACACTGATTGTCCGACAGACCCGCAGTCTGACACACTGATTATCGGACAGACCCGCAGACTGACACACTGGTTATCGGACAGACCCGCAGTCTGTCACACTGATTATCGGATCGACCCGCAGCTTGACACACTGATTATCGGACAGACCCGCAGTCTGACACACTGATTATCGGACAGACCGGCAGTCTGACACACTGATTATCGGACAGACCCGCAGTCTAACACACTGATTATCGGACAGACCAGCAGTGTGACACACTGATTGTCGGACAGACCCGCAGTCTGACACACTGATTATTGGATCATCTCGCAGTCTGGCACTTTGATTATCGGACAGTCCCGCAGTCTGACACACTGATTATCGGACAGACCCGCAGTCTGACACACTTAATATTCGACTGACCCGCAGTCTGACACAGCGATTATCGGACAGACCCGCTGTCTGACACACTGGTTATCGGACAGACCCGCAGTCTGTCACACTGATTATCGGATCGACCCGCAGCTTGACACACTGATTATCGGACAGACCCGCAGTCTGACACACTGATTATCGGACAGACCGGCAGTCTGACACACTGATTATCGGACAGACCCGCAGTCTAACACACTGATTATCGGACAGACCAGCAGTGTGACACACTGATTGTCGGACAGACCCGCAGTCTGACACACTGATTATTGGATCATCTCGCAGTCTGGCACTTTGATTATCGGACAGTCCCGCAGTCTGACACACTGATTATTGGACAGACCCGCAGTCTGACACACTGACTATCGGACAGACCCGCAGTCTGACACACTTAATATTCGACTGACCCGCAGTCTGACACATTGGTTATCATTCAGACCCGCAGTCTGACACAGCGATTATCGGACAGACCCGCTGTCTGACACACTGGTTATCGGACAGACCCGCGGTCTGTCACACTGATTATCGGATCGACCCGCAGTCTGACACACTGATTATCGGACAGTGCCGCTGTCTGACACACTGGATATCAGACAGACCCGCAGTCTGACACACTTATTATCGGACAGACCCGCACTCTGACACACTGATTATTGGATCATCTCGCAGTCTGGCACAGTTATTATCAGACAGACCCGCACTCTGACACACTGATTATTGGACAGACCCGCACTCTGACACACTGATTATTGGATCATCTCGCAGTCTGACACACCAATTATTGGACAGACCCGCAGACTGACACACCGATTATCGGACAGACTCACAGTCTGACACATTGATTATCGAAATGACCCGCGGTGTGACACACTGATTATCGGACAGACCCGCAGTCTGACACATTGATTATCGGACAGACCTGCAGTCTGGCACACTGATTATCGGACAGATCCAGTCTGACACACTGATTATTGGATCAATTCGCACTCTGACACACTGATTATCGGACAGATCCAGTCTGACACACTGATTATTGGATCAATTCGCACTCTGACACACTGATTATCAGACAGACCCGCACTCTGACACACTGATTGTCGGACAGACCCGCAGTCTGACACACTGATTAACGAATAGACCCGCAGTCTGACACACTGATTATCGGAGAGACCAGCAGTGTGACACACTGATTATAGGACAGTCCCGCAGTCTGACACACTTATTATTGGAGAGACACGCAGTCTGACACACTGATTATCGGACAGACCTGCAGTCTGACACACTGATTATCGAAATGACCCGCGGTGTGACACACTGATTATCAGACAGAACCGTAGTCAGACACACTGATTATCGGACAGACCCGCAGTCTGACACTGATTATCGGACAGACCTGCAGTCTGACACACCAATTATTGGACAGACCCGCTGTCTGGCACACTGATTATTGGATCATCTCGCAGTCTGGCACACGGATTATCAGACAGACCCGCACTCTGACACACTGATTATTGGACAGACCCGCAGTCTGACACACTGATTATCGAACAGACCCACAGTCTGACACACTGATTATCGGACAGACCCGCAGTCTGACACAGCAATTATCGGACAGACCCGCTGTCTGGCACACTGATTATCAGACAGACCCGCAGTCTGACACACTGATTATCAGACAGACCCACAGTCTGGCACACTGATTATCGGACAGACCCGCACTCTGACACACTGATTATCGGACAGACCCGCACTCTGACACACTGATTATTGGATCATCTCGCAGTCTGACACACCAATTATTGGACAGACCCGCAGACTGACACACCGATTATCGGACAGACCCGCAGTCTGACACATTGATTATCGGACAGACTCACAGTCTGACACATTGATTATTGGACAGACCCGCAGTCAGACACATTGATTATTGGACAGACCCGCAGTCTGACACACTGATTATTGGACAGACCTGCAGTCTGACACACTGATTATCGAAATGACCCGCGGTGTGACACACTGATTATCGGACAGACCCGCAGTCTGACACTGATTATCGGACAGACCTGCAGTCTGGCACTGATTATCGGACAGATCCAGTCTGACACACTGATTATTGGATCAATTTGCACTCTGACACACTGATTATCGGACAGATCCAGTCTGACACACTGATTATTGGATCAATTCGCACTCTGACACACTGATTATCAGACAGACCCGCACTCTGACACACTGATTGTCGGACAGACCCGCAGTCTGACACACTGATTAACGAATAGACCCACAGTCTGACACACTGATTATCGGAGAGACCAGCAGTGTGACACACTGATTATAGGACAGACCCGCAGTCTGACACACTTATTATTGGAGAGACACGCAGTCTGACACACTGATTATCGGACAGACCTGCAGTCTGACACACTGATTATCGAAATGACCCGCGGTGTGACACACTGATTATCAGACAGAACCGTAGTCAGACACACTGATTATCGGACAGACCCGCAGTCTGACACTGATTATCGGACAGACCTGCAGTCTGACACACTTATTATTGGAGAGACACGCAGTCTGACACACTGATTATCGGACAGACCTGCAGTCTGACACACTGATTATCGAAATGACCCGCGGTGTGACACACTGATTATCGGACAGAACGGCAGTCTGACACACTGATTGTCAGACAGACCCGCACTCTGAAACACTGATTATTGGATAGATCCGCAGTCTGACACATTGATTATTGGATAGACCCACAGTCAGACACACTGATTACGGACACACTCGCAGTCTGACACACTGATTACACACATACCCGCAGTCTGACACATTGATTATCGGACAGAACCGCAGTCTGACACACTGATTATCGGAGGGACACACAGTCTGACATTCTGATTATCGGACAGACCTGCAGTCTGACACAATGATTATAGGATAGACCCGCAGTCTGACACACTGATTATCAGACAGACCCGCAGGCTGACACACTGATTATCGAATAGACCCTCAGTCTGACACACTGATTATCAGACAGACCCGCAGTCTGACACACTGATTATCGGACAGACCCGCAGTCTGACACACTGATTGTCGTACAGACCCGCAGTCTGACACACTGATTATCGGACAGAACCTCAGTCTGACACACTGATTATTGGACAGACCCGTAGTCTGGCACACTGATTATCGGACAGACCCGCAGTCTGACACACTGATTGTCGGACAGACCCGCAGTCTGACACACTGATTATTGGACAGACACGCAGTCTGACACATGATTATCGGACAGAACCTCAGTCTGACACACTGATTATTGGATAGATCCGCAGTCTGACACATTGATTATTGGATAGACCCACAGTCTGACACACTGATTATTGGCCAGACACGCAGTCTGACACATGATTATCGGACAGACCCACAGACTGACACACTGATTATTGGACAGTCCCGCAGTCTGGCACACTGATTATCGGAAAGACCGGCATTGTGACACACTGATTATTGAATAGACTCGTAGTCTGACACACTGATTATTGGATCATCTCGCAGTCTGGCACACTGATTATCAGACAGACCCGCACTCTGACACACTGATTATCAGACAGACCCGCAGTCTGACACACTGATTATTGGATAGATCCGCAATCTGACACATTGATTATTGGATAGACCCACAGTCAGACACACTGATTACGGACACACTCGCAGTCTGACACACTGATTACACACATACCCGCAGTCTGACACACTGATCATCGGACAGATCCACAGTCTGACACACTGATTATTGGATCATCTCGCAGTCTGGCACACTGATTATCAGACAGACCCGCACTCTGAAACACTGATTGTCGGACAGACCCGCAGTCTGACACACTGATTATCAGACAGACACGCACTCTGACACACTGATTGTCAGACAGACCCGCACTCTGAAACACTGATTGTCGGACAGACCCGCAGTCTGACACACTGATTATCGAATAGACCCTCAGTCTGACACACTGATTATCAGACAGACCCGCAGTCTGGCACATTGATTATCGGACAGACCCGCATTCTGACACACTGATTATTGGACAGACTCGCAGTCTGGCACACTCATTATTGGACAGACACGCAGTCTGACACAATGATTATCGAATACACCCGCAGTCTGACACACTGATTATCAGACAGACCCGCAGTCTGACACACTGATTATTGGACAACCCACAGTCAGACACACTGATTACGGACACACTCGCAGTCTGACACACTGATTACACACATACCCGCAGTCTGACACATTGATTATCGGACAGAACCGCAGTCTGACACACTGATTATCGGAGGGACACACAGTCTGACATTCTGATTATCGGACAGACCTGCAGTCTGACACAATGATTATAGGATAGACCCGCAGTCTGACACACTGATTATCAGACAGACCCGCACTCTGAAACACTGATTGTCGGACAGACCCACAGTCTGACACACTGATTGTCGGACAGACCCGCAGTCTGACACACTGATTATCAGACAGACCAGCAGTCTGACACACTGATTATCAGACAGACCCGCAGTCTGACACACCGATTATCAGACAGACCCGCAGTCTGACACACTGATTATTGGATAGATTCACAGTCTGACACATTGATTATTGGATAGACCCACAGTCAGACACACTGATTACGGACACACTCGCAGTCTGACACACTGATTGCACACATACCCACAGTCTGACACATTGATTATCGAACAGAACCGCAGTCTGACACACTGATTATCGGAGGGACACACAGTCTGACATTCTGATTATCGGATAGACCCGCAGTCTGACACACTGTTTATCGAATAGAGCTGCAGTCTGACACACTGATTATAGAACAGACCCGTCCAATTATCGGACAGACCTGCAGCCTGGCACACTGATTATCGGTTAGGCTACATTCTGACACACTGATAATCAGACAGACCCGCAGTCTGACATTCCGACTATCAGACAGACCCGCAGTCTGACACACTGATTATTGGACAGACCTGCAGTCTGACACACTGATTATTGGACAGACCTGCAGTCTGACACACTGATTATCGCACAGTCCCACAGTCTGACACAATGATTATCGGACAATCCCGCAGTCTGACACACTGATTATCAGACAGAACCGCAGTCTGACACAACGATTATCGGACAGACCCGCAGTCTGACACACTGATTATCGGAGAGACTCACAGTCTGAAACACTGATTATTGGATCATCTCGCACTCTGACACACTGATTATTGGACAGACCCGCAGTCTGACACACTGATTATCGAATAGACCCGCACTCTGACACACTGATTATCAGGCAGACCCGCATTCTGACACCCTGATTATCAGACAGAACCGCAGTCTGGCACATTGATTATCGGACAGACCAGCAGGCTGACACACTGATTATCAGACAGACCCACAGTCTGACACACTGATTGTCCGACAGACCCGCAGTCTGACACACTGATTATCGGACAGACCCGCAGACTGACACACTGGTTATCGGACAGACCCGCAGTCTGTCACACTGATTATCGGATCGACCCGCAGCTTGACACACTGATTATCGGACAGACCCGCAGTCTGACACACTGATTATCGGACAGACCGGCAGTCTGACACACTGATTATCGGACAGACCCGCAGTCTAACACACTGATTATCGGACAGACCAGCAGTGTGACACACTGATTGTCGGACAGACCCGCAGTCTGACACACTGATTATTGGATCATCTCGCAGTCTGGCACTTTGATTATCGGACAGTCCCGCAGTCTGACACACTGATTATCGGACAGACCAGCAGTGTGACACACTGATTATTGGACAGACCCGCAGTCTGACACACTGACTATCGGACAGACCCGCAGTCTGACACACTTAATATTCGACTGACCCGCAGTCTGACACATTGGTTATCATTCAGACCCGCAGTCTGACACAGCGATTATCGGACAGACCCGCTGTCTGACACACTGGTTATCGGACAGACCCGCGGTCTGTCACACTGATTATCGGATCGACCCGCAGTCTGACACACTGATTATCGGACAGTGCCGCTGTCTGACACACTGGATATCAGACAGACCCGCAGTCTGACACACTGATTATTGGATCAACTCGCTGTCTTCCACACTGATTATCGGACAGACCCGCTGTCTGACACACTTATTATCGGACAGACCCGCAGTCTGACACACTGATTATTGGAACAACTCGCTGTCTTCCACACTGATTGTCGGACAGACCCGCAGTCTGACACACTGATTATCGGATCGACCCGCATTCTGACACACTGATTATCGGACAGTCCCGCTGTCTGACACACTGGATATCAGACAGACCCGCAGTCTGACACACTGATTATTGGATCAACTCGCAGTTTTCCACACTGATTATCGGACAGACCCGCAGTCTGACACACTGATTATCGGACAGTCCCGCAGTCTGACACACTGATTATCGGACAGACCCGCAGTCTGACACACTGATTATCGGACAGACCCGCAGTCTGACACACTGATTATTGGACAGACCCGCAGTCTGACACACTGATTATCGGACAGACCAGCAGTGTGACACACTGATTGTTGGACAGACCCGCAGTCTGACACACTTATTATTGGAGAGACACGCAGTCTGACACACTGGTTATCAGACAGTCCTGCAGTCTGACACACTGATTATCGGACAGACCCGCAGTCTAACACACTGGTTATCGGACAGACCCGCAGCCTGACACACTGATTATCGGATCGTCCCGCAGCCTGACACATTGATTATTGGACAGACCCGCAGTCAGACACACAGCTTATCGGACAGACCCGCCATCTGACGAATTGATTATCGGTCAGACCCGCAGTCAGACACACTGATTATCGGACAGACTCGCAGCCTGACACACTGATTATTGGACAGACCCGCAGTCTGACACACTGATTATCGGACAGACCCGCACTCTGACACACTGATTATTGGATCATCTCGCAGTCTGGCACACTGATTATCAGACAGACCCGCACTCTGACACACTGATTATTGGACAGACCCGCAGTGTGACACACTGATTATTGGATAGACCCACAGTCAGACACACTGATTACAGACACACTCGCAGTCTGACACACTGATTACACACATACCCGCAGTCTGACATACTGATTATCGGACAGACTCACAGTCTGACACACTGATTATCGGAGGGACACGCAGTCTGACATTCTGATTATCGGATAGACCCGCAGTCTGACACACTGATTATCGGATAGACCCGCAGTCTGACACACCAATTATCTGACAGACCCGCAGTCCGGCACACTGATTATCGGTCAGGCTACATTCTGACACAGACTATCAGACAGACCCGCAGTCTGACATTCCGACTATCGGACAGACCCGCAGTCTGACACACTGATTATCGGACAGATCCACAGTCTGACACACTGATTATTGGATCATCTCGCAGTCTGACACACTGATTATCAGACAGACCTGCACTCTGACACACTGATTATCGGACAGACTCACAGTCTGACACATTGATTATTGGACAGACCCGCAGTCTGACACAGTGATTATCGCACAGACCCGCAGTCTGAGACACTGATTATCGGACAGACCTGCAGTCTGGCGCACTGATTATTGGATACACCATAAGTCTGACACACTGCATATCGGAAAGTCCCGCAGTATGACACAATGATTACCGGACACTCCCGCAGTCAGACACACTGATTATCGCACAGTCCCGCAGTCTGACACCCTGATTATCGGACAATCCCGCAGTCTGGTACACTGATTATCGGACAGACCCGCAGTCTAACACACTGGTTATCGGACAGATCCGCAGCCTGACACACTGATTATCGGATCGACCCGCAGTCTGACACACTGATTATTGGACAGACCCGCAGTCTGACACAGAAATTATCGGACAGACCCGCAGTCTGACACACTGATTATTGGATCATCTCGCAGTCTGGCACACTGATTATCAGACAGACCCGCACTCTGACACACTGATTATCAGACAGACCCGCAGTCTGACACACTGATTATCGGAGGGACACGCAGTCTGACATTCTGATTATCGGACAGACCTGCAGTCTGACACACTGATTATCGGAGGGACACGCAGTCTGACACACTGATTATCGGATAGACCCGCAGTCTGACACACTTATTATCGAATAGAGCTGCAATCTGGCACACTGATTATAGGACAGACCCGCAGTCTGACACACCAATTATCTGACAGACCCGCAGTCTGGCACACTGATTATCGGTCAGGCTACATTCTGACACACTGACTATCAGACAGACCCACAGTCTGACATTCCGACTATCGACAGACCCGCAGTCTGACACACTGATTATCGGACAGATCCACAGTCTGACACACTGATTATTGGATCATCTCGCAGTCTGGCACACTGATTATCAGACAGACCCGCACTCTGACACACTGATTATCAGACAGACCCGCACTCTGAAACACTGATTGTCGAACAGACCCGCAGTCTGACACACTGATTATCGAATAGACCCGCAGTCTGACGCACTGATTATTGGACAGACCCGCAGTCAGACACACTGATTATTAGACAGACCCGCAGTCTGACACACTGATTATCGGACAGACCCGCAGTCAGACACATTGATTATTGGACAGTCCTGCAAACTGACACACTGATTATCAGAGAGACCCACAGTCTGACAAACTGCTTATCGGACAGACCCGCCATCTAACGAATTGATTATCAGACCGACCCGCAGACTGACACACTGATTATTTGACAGTCCCGCAGTCTGACACACAGACTATCAGACAGACCCTCAGTCTGACACACTGATTATTGAATAGACCCGCAGTCTGACACATTGATTTTTGGACAGACCCACAGTCAGACACAATGATTATCGGACAGACCCGCAAACTGACACAGTGAGTATTGGACAGACGCACTGTCTGACACATTCATTATCGGATAGACCCGCAGTCTGGCACACTGATTATAGCATAGACTGGCAGTCTGACACACTGATGATCAGATAGACTCACATTCTGACACACTGATGATCGGACAGACCCGCAGTCTGACACACTGATGATCGGACAGACCCGCAGTCTGACACACTGTTTATCCGTCAGACCCTCAGTCTGACATACTGATTATTGGACAGACCTGCAGTCAAACACACTGATTATTGGACAGACCTGCAGTCTGACACATTGATTATCGGACAGACTCGAACTTTGGCACACTGGTTATCGGACAGACCCACAGTCGGACACACCAATTATCGGACCGACCCGTAGTCTGACACATTGATTATCGCACAGACTCACAGTCTGACACACTGGTTATCGGACAGACCCGCAGTCAGACACACTGATTATTGGACAGACCCGCAGTCTGGCACACTGATTATTGGACAGACCCGCAGTCAGACACACTGATTATTGGACAGACCTGCAGTCTGACACATTGATTATTGGACAGACCCGCAGTCTGACACACTGATTATTGGACAGACCCGCAGTCTGACACACTGATTATCGGATAGACCCCTAGTCTGACACACTGTTTATTGGACAGACCCGCAGTCTGACACCCGGATTATTGTACAGACCCGCAGTCAAACACACTGATTATCGGGCAGACCTGCAGTCTGACGCATTGATTATCGGACCATCTCGAAGTCTGGCACACTGGTTATCGGACAGACCCACAGTCTGACACTGATTATTGTACAGACCCTCTGTCTTCTTTCAGCAAGCCAATTACTGATCCAAACTGCTATATCTCCCACAATCCCATTCCTCCGCATTTTGTATAATAGCCTACTGTGGGGCATCTTATCGAACGCCTTGCTGAAATCCATATACACCACATCATGCGGTTTACTCTCATCTACCTGTCTGGTCACCTTCGCAAAGAACTCAATAATGTTTGTGAGGCACGACCTACCCTTCACAAAACCGTGCTGACTATTCCTAATCAACTTATTCTTTTCTAGATGATTATAAATCCTATCTCTTTTAACCTTTTCTTACAACTGAAGTAAGGCTCACTGGTCTGTAATTACCAGGATTGTCTCTACTCCCCTTCTTGAACAGGGGAACCACATTTGCTATCCTCCAGTCTTCTGGCACTATTCCTGTAGACAATGATGATTTAAAGATCAATGTCAAGGCTCAGCAATCTCCTCCCTGGCTTCCCAGAGGATCCTAGGGTAAATCCCATCAGGCCCAGGGGACTTATCTATTTTCACACTCTGCAGGATTTCTAATACCTCTTCCTTGTGAACCTCAATCCCCCCTAGTCTAGTAGCCTGTATCTCAGTATTCTCCTCGACAACATTGTGATTTTCTTGAGTGAATACTGTCGAAAAATATTCATTTAGTGCTTCCCCTATCTCCTCTGACTCCACACACAACTTCCCACTACTATCCTTGATTGGCCCTAATCTTACTCTCGTCATTCTTTTATTCCTTAAATACCTATAGAAAGCCTGAGGGTTTACCCTGATCCTATCCGCCAACAACTTCTCATATCTCCTCCTGGCTCTTCTGAACTCTCTCTTTAGGACTTTCCTGGCTGCCTTGTAATCCTCAAGCGCCCTAACTGAGCCTTCACATCTCACCCTAACATAAGCCCCCTTCTTCATCTTGACCAGAGATTCCACTTCCTTCGTGCTCCCGCGCCCTACAGCTTCCTCCCTGCCTGACAGGTATATACTTATCTAGGACACTCAGAGATTTTCCTTGAATAAGTTACACATTTCTGATGTGCCCATCCCCTGCAGTTTCCTTCCCCATCCTATGCTTCCTAAATCTTGCCTAATCGCATCGTAATTGCCTTTCCCCCAGCTGTAACTCTTGCCCAGTGGTATACACCTATCCCTTTCTATCACTAAAGTAAACATAACAGAATTATGATCGCTATCACCAAAGTGCTCACCTACTTCCAAGTCTAACACCTGGCCGGGCTCATTAAACATTACCAAATCTAATGTGGCTTCGCCCCTTGATGGCCTGTCTACATACTGTGTCAGGAAGCCCTCCTACACACACTGGACAAAAACTGACCCATCTATAGTACTCGTACTATAGTGTTCCCAGTCAATATTTGGAAAGTTGAAGTCCCCCATGACAACTACCCTGTCTCTCTCACTCCTAATGAGAATCATCTTTGCTATCCTTTCCTCTACATCTCTGGAACTATTCGGAGGCCTCTAGAAAATTCCCAACAGGGTGACCTCTCCTTTCCTGTTTCTAACCTCAGCCCAAACTACCTCAGTTGACGAGCCCCAAATATCCTTTCTGCAACTGTAATACTATCCTTGACCAACAAGGCCACACCTCCCCCTCTTTTACCATCTTCTCTGTTCTTACTGAAACATCTAAATCCTTGAACCTGCAACAACCATTCCTGTTCCAGATCTATCCATGTCTCTGAAATGGCCACAACATCGAAGTCCCAGGTACCAACCCATGCTGCAAGATCACCCACCTTATTCCAGATGCTCCTGGCATTGAAGTAGACACACTTCAAACCAACTTCTGGCTTGCAGGTGCCATCTTGTGTCCCTGAAACTTGATTTCGGACCTCCCTACTCTCAACCTTTTCTATACTTGAACTACAATTTTGGTTCCCATCCCCCTCCTGGATTAGTTTAAACCCACCCCAATAGCCTTAGCAAATTCACCCCCAGGATATTGGTACCCCTCTGGTTCAGATGAAGACCATCCTGCTTGTAGAGGTCCCACCTACCCAGAAAGAGGCCCAATTATCCAAGAATCCAAAACCCTCCCTCCTGCACCATCCCTGTAGCCACGTGTTCAACTCCTCTCTCCCTATTCCTTGCCTCACTAGCACGTGGCATAGGCAACAAACCAGAGACAACAACTCTGTTCGTCCTAGCTCTAAGCTTCCATCTTAGCTCCCTCAATTTCTGCCTTAAAACCCCATCTCTCTTCCTGTCTATGTCATTGGTGCCTATGTGGACCACGACTTGGGGCTGCTCCCCCTCCCCCTCCCCCTTAAGGATCCCAGAAACACGATCAGAGACGTCACGAACCCTGGCACCTGGGAGGCAACATACCAACCGTGAGTCTCTCTTGTCCTCACAGAACCTCCTATCTGTCCCCCTAACTATGGAGTCCCCAATGACTACCGCTCTGCTCATCTTCCCCCTTCCCTTCTGAGCGACAGGGACAGACTCTGTGCCACAGCCGTGCCCACTACTTTCCCCTGGTAAGTCATTCCCCGCAACAGTAGCCAAAACAGTATACTTATTGTTGAGGGGAATGGCCACAGGGGATCCCTGCACTGCCTGCTGGTTCCCTTTCCGTCCCCTGACTGTAACTCATCTGCCTTTTTCTTGTACCTGAGGAGTGACTACCTCCCTGTAACTCCTCTCAATAACCCCCTCTGCCTCCCGAATGATCCGAAGTTCATCCAGCTCCAGCTCCAGTTCCCTAACGTGGTTTTCGAGGAGCTGGAGTTGGGTGCACTTCCTGCAGATGCAGTCAGCAGGGACACGAGTGGTGACCCTTACCTCCCACATTCTGCAGGAGGAACATTCAGCTGCCCTAACCTCTATTCCCACAATTCAACTGCCCTAACCGCCATTCCCACAATTCTAAATTCCAAAAGAGACGGTTGAAAAATAAGGAATACAAAATAAACTCGTTACCATACCAATCTGGCCCACAGAACCTTTATTTTTGGTTAGAGGAGGAGGATGGGTGGGAGACACTCCCCGAGTGGTGTTTCGGGTAATGCAGCCACACAAATATATGACTTCCCAGAAGTCCTTCGCTCCTCCCTCGCACCTCTCGGCAAATGGAGGCCCCGACGCCTGAAGTAAGATTTTTAAACAGTTAGACTCACCTTCCCAGGAATCCTTCACTCCTCCCTCACACCTCTTGGTATCTCTTATGCAACTCTTCTGTGGCTGTAACATCCTCACTCTGTTCAATTTCCCGCATGCACAGTATGATCTGTCTGTACTGCACACAAAACAAAACTTTACACTGTACCAAGGTACGTGTGACAATAATAAAACAAATCAAATCAAATTACATGCAAATGCAAAACCTGCTGTATTAGATTTCCACTTCCAGCTGGTCACAGGTTCCTTTGTGACCAGATACTGCCCACAATGTATGGGCCGCTACACACTCCCATGTTGAACACCCGGGTGTTCAATGCCACAGCTTCCAGCATGTGTGACGTGTGCCAGTGACCATCACCATGCTCACAGCATAGGGGGCTGTGGATAATGTGACCAGCACCATGCTGGGCCTCACCAACTGCAGCCGCTCCTGCTCTGTCACAGAGGCAGATTGCTCCATTTACCCGAAGCTCACGGATCTCAGTAAACAAGCCCTCAGCTGAGCAGTGCTTTCTCTATTAAAATACCAGTCAAATACCAACCTGTTACTGTCCAAATACCAACCTGTTACTGTCCAAATACCAACCTACTCCTGTCCGAATACCAACCTGTTATTGTCCAAATACCAACCTACTCCTGTCCAAATACCAACCTGTTACTGTCCAAATACCAACTTGTTATTGTCCAAATACCAACCTGTTACTGTCCAAACACCTACCTGTTACTGTCCAAACACCTACCTGTTACTGTCCAAACACCTACCTGTTACTGTCAAAATACCAACCTGTTACTGTCCAAATACCAACCTATTATTGTCCAAACACCAACCTGCTACTGTCAAAATAATAACCTGTTACTGTCCAAATACCAACTTGCTACTGTCCAAATACTAACCTGCTACTGTCCAAACACCAACCTGTTACTGTCCAAATACCAACCTGTTACTGTCCAAATACGAACATGTCACTGTCCAAATACGAACCTGTTACAGTCCAAACACCAACCTGTTACTGTCCAAATACGAGGAGAAAGTGAGGACTTTCCTGAAGAAGGGCTCAAGCCCGAAACGTTGATTCTCCTGCTCTTTGGATGCTGCCTGACCTACTGCGCTTTTCCAGCATCACATTTTTCAGCACTGACCAAATACGGACCAGTTACCGTCCAAACAATAACCTGTAACTGTCCAAACACCAACCTGTTACTGTCCAAATACCAACCTGTTACTCTCCAAATACCAACCTGTTTCTGTCCAAACACCAACCTCTTACTGTCCAAACACCAATGTGTTACTGTCCAAATACCAACCTACCCCTGTCCAAATATAAACCTGTCACCGTCCAAACACCAACCTGCGACTGTCCAAATACCAATCTGTTAACATCCAAACACCAAACTGTTAAAATCCAAACACCAACCTGTTACTATCCAAATACCAATCTATTACTGTCCAAATACCAACCTGTTACTGTCCAAATACCAACCTGATACTGTCCAAACACCGACCTATTACTGTCCATATACCAACCTACTCCTGTCGAAATATAAATCTGTTATGGTCCAAACACCAACCTGTTACTGTCCAAATACCAACCTATGACTATGCAAATACCAACCTGACACTGTCCAAATACCAACCTGTTACTGTCCAAACACCGACCTATTACTGTCCAAATACCAACCTGTTACAGTCCAAATGCCAACCTGCTAGGGGTAAAACACCAACCCGTTTCTGTCCAAACACCAACCTGTTACTGTCCAAATACCAACTTGTTACTGTCCAAACACCAAACTATTACTGTCCAAATAGCAACCTGTTACTGTCCAAATACAAACCTGTTACTGACCAAACACCAACCTATTTCCATCCAAATACCGATTTGTTATTGTCCAAATAACAACCTGTTACTGTCCAAACATCAATCTATTACCATCCACACACCAACCTGTTCCTGTCCAAATACCAACCTATTACTGTCCAAATACCAATCTGTTACTGTCCAAATACGAACCTGTTACAGTGCAAACACCAACCTGTTCCTGTCCAAATACCAACCTGTTACTGTCCAAATACCAACCATTTACTGTCCAAACACCAACATATTACCGTCGAAATACCAACCTGTTACTGTCCCAATCCCAATCTGTTACTGTCCAAATACCAGTCGGTTACTGTCCAAACAACAATCTGTTACTGTAGAGGAATTGAGTTCCGGAGTCCTGAGGTCATGTTACAGTTGTATAAGACTCTGGTGCGGCCTCATCTGGAGTATTGTGTGCAGTTTTGGTCGCCATACTATAGGAAGGACGTGGAGGCATTGGAATGAGTGCAGAGGAGGTTTACCAGGATGTTGCCTGGTATGGTAGGAAGATCGTATGAGGAAAGGCTGAGGCACTTGGGGCTGTTCTCATTGGAGAAAAGAAGGTTTAGGGGAGATTTGATAGAGGTGTACAAGATGATTAGGGGTTTAGATAGGGTTGACAGTGAGAACCTTTTTCCGCTAATGGAATCAGCTGTTACTAGGGGACACAGATTTAAATTAAGGGGTGGTAGGTATAGGACAGATGTTAGGGATAGATTCTTTACTCAGCGGGTTGTGAGTTCATGGAATGCCCTGCCAGTAGCAGTGGTGGACTCTCCCTCTTTATGGTCATTTAAGCGGGCATTGGATAAGCATATGGAGGTAATTGGGCTAGTGTAGGTTAGGTAGGCTTTGGTCGGCGCAACATCGAGGGCCGAAGGGCCTGTACTGCGCTGTATTGTTCTATGTTCTATGTTACTTTCCAAACACCAACTGCCAACTGTCCAAGTACCAGCATACTCCTGGCCAAACACCGTGTTACTGTCCAAATACCGAATCACTCCTGTCCAAATATAAACCTCTTACCGTCCAAATACCAACCTGTTCGTGTCCAAATACCAACCTGTGACTGTCCAAATACTAACCTGTTACCATCCAAACACCAACCCGTTACTGTCCAAACACCAACCCGTTACTGTCCAAACACCAACCTGTTACTGTCCAAATACCAACCTGTTACTCTTCAAACACCAACCTGTTACTGTCCAAATACCAACCTGTTACTCTTCAAATACCAACCTGTTACTGTCCAAATACGAACATGTCACTGTCCAAATACGAACCTGTTACAGTCCAAACACCAACCTGTTACTGTCCAAATACGAGGAGAAAGTGAGGACTTTCCTGAAGAAGGGCTCAAGCCCGAAACGTTGATTCTCCTGCTCTTTGGATGCTGCCTGACCTACTGCGCTTTTCCAGCATCACATTTTTCAGCACTGACCAAATACGGACCAGTTACTGTCCAAACAATAACCTGTAACTGTCCAAACACCAACCTGTGACTGTCCAAATACTAACCTGTTACCATCCAAACACCAACCCGTTACTGTCCAAACACCAACCCGTTACTGTCCAAACACCAACCCGTTACTGTCCAAATACCAACCTGTTACTCTTCAAACACCAACCTGTTACTGTCCAAATACCAACCTGTTACTGTCCAAATACCAACCTGTTACTCTTCAAATACCAACCTGTTACTGTCCAAATACGAACATGTCACTGTCCAAATACGAACCTGTTACTGTCCAAATACCAACCTGTTACTGTCCAAATACGAACATGTCACTGTCCAAATACGAACCTGTTACAGTCCAAACACCAACCTGTTACTGTCCAAATACGAGGAGAAAGTGAGGACTTTCCTGAAGAAGGGCTCAAGCCCGAAACGTTGATTCTCCTGCTCTTTGGATGCTGCCTGACCTACTGCGCTTTTCCAGCATCACATTTTTCAGCACTGACCAAATACGGACCAGTTACCGTCCAAACAATAACCTGTAACTGTCCAAACACCAACCTGTTACTCTCCAAATACCAACCTGTTTCTGTCCAAACACCAACCTCTTACTGTCCAAACACCAATGTGTTACTGTCCAAATACCAACCTACCCCTGTCCAAATATAAACCTGTCACCGTCCAAACACCAACCTGCGACTGTCCAAATACCAATCTGTTAACATCCAAACACCAAACTGTTAAAATCCAAACACCAACCTGTTACTATCCAAATACCAATCTATTACTGTCCAAATATCAATCTGTTACAGTCCTCACACCAACTGTCCAAACACCGACCTATTGCTGTCCAAATACCAACCTACTCCTGTCGAAATATAAACCTGTTAGTGTCCAAACACAAACCTGTTGCTGTCCAAATACCAATCTATTACAGTCCAAATCCCAACCAAATGCTGCACAAATACCAACCCGTTACTGTCCAAATACCAACCTATTACTGTCCAAATACCAACCTGATACTGTCCAAACACCAACCTCTTCCTATCCAAAAACCAATCTGTTACTGTCCAAATACCAATCTATTACTGTCCAAATACCAATCTGTTACAGTCCTAACATCAACCTGTTACTGTCCAAACACCAACCTGTTAATGTCCAAATAACAACCTATTACTGTCCAAATACCAACCTGATACTGTCCAAACACCAACCTCTTCCTATCCAAAAACCAATCTGTTACTGTCCAAATACCAATCTATTACTGTCCAAATATCAATCTGTTACAGTCCTAACATCAACCTGTTACTGTCCAAACACCAACCTGTTAATGTCCAAATAACAACCTATTACTGTCCAAATACCAACCTGATACTGTCCAAACACCAACCTCTTCCTATCCAAAAACCAATCTGTTACTGTCCAAATACCAATCTATTACTGTCCAAATATCAATCTGTTACAGTCCTAACATCAACCTGTTACTGTCCAAACACCAACCTGTTAATGTCCAAATAACAACCTTTTACTGTCCAAATACCAACCTGATACTGTCCAAACACCAACCTCTTCCTATCCAAAAACCAATCTGTTAATGTCCAAATACCAACCTATTACTGTCCAAATACCAACCTGATACTGTCCAAACACCAACCTCTTCCTATCCAAAAACCAATCTGTTACTGTCCAAATACCAATCTATTACTGTCCAAATACCAATCTGTTACAGTCCTAACATCAACCTGTTACTGTCCAAACACCAACCTGTTAATGTCCAAATAACAACCTTTTACTATCCAAATACCAACCTGTTACTCTCCAAATATGAACCTGTTACTGTCCAAATACCAACCTGATACTGTCCAAACACCAACCTCTTCCTATCCAAATACAAACCTGTTACCGTCCAAACAACATCCTGCGACCATCCAAATACCAATCTGTTAACATCCTAACACCAAACTGTTAAAATCCAAACACCAACCTGTTACAATCCAAATACCAATCTGTTACTGTCCTAACACCACCCTGTTAATGTCCAAATACCAACCTGTTAGCGTCAAAATACGAATCTGTTACTGTCCAAACACCAACGTGTTACTGTCCAAATACCAACCTACCCCTGTCCAAATATAAACCTGTTACCGTCCAAACACCAACCTGCGACTGTCCAAATACCAAACTGTTAAAATCCAAACACCAACCTGTTACTATCCAAATACCAATCTATTACTGTCCAAATACCAATCTGTTGCAGTCCGAACACCAACCTGTGACTGTCCAAATACCAACCTATTACTGTCCAAACACCAACCTATTACTGTCCAAACACCAATCTGTTACAGTCCAAATCCCAACCGAATGCTGCACAAATACCAACCAGTTATGGTCCAAATACAAACCTGCTACTGTCCAAATACCAACCAGTTACTGTCCAAATACCAATCTGTTACTGTCCAAGCACCAACCTGATACTGTCCAAATACCAAACTGTTACCATCCAAATACCAACCTGTTACTGCCCAAATACCAACCTGTTAAAGACCAAATACCAACCTGTTCCATCCAAACACCAACCTGTTACTATCCCAACACAAACCTGTTACCATCCAAATACCAATGTATTACTGCCCAAACAATAACCTGTCACTGTCCAAACACCAACCTGCTACTGCCCAAATACTAACCTGTTACTGTGCAAATACCAACTTAATACTGTTCAAATACAAACCATTACAGTCCAAATACGAATCTGTTACCGTACAAATACCAACCTGTTACTGTCCAAAAAGCAACCTGTTACAGTCTAAACACAAACCTGTTAATGTTCAAACACCTACCTTTTACTGTCCAAATACCAACCTGTTACAGTCTAAACGCCAACCTGTTAGTGTCTAAATATCAACCTGATACTGTCTAAATATCAACCAGTTACTGTCCAAACACCAACCTGTTACTGTCCAAATACCAACCTGTTACTGTCCAAATACCAACCTGTTAATATCCAAATATTAAACTGTTACTGTCCAAACACCGATCTGTTACTGCCCAAACACCAACTTGTTATTATCCAAATACCAACCTGTTATTGTCAAAATACCAACCTGTTACTGTCCAAACATGAACCTGCTACTGTCCAAATACCAACCTGTTACTGTCCAAATCCCAACCTGTTACTGACCAAACACCAACCCATTACCATCCAAATACCAATCTGCTACTTTCCAATCACCAACATATTCCTGTCCAAATACCAACATGTTATTGCCCAAATGCCAACCTGCTACCATCCAAACACCAACCTGTTCCTGTCCAAATACCAATATATTACTGTCCAAACACCAAGCTAATACCATCCAGACATTTATCTGTTACTGTCCAAATACCAACCTGTTACTGTACAAATATCAACCTGTTGCTGTCCAAATATCAATCTATTACCATCCAAACACCAACCTGTTCCTGTCCAAATACCAACCTGTTCCTGTCCAAATATCAACCTGTTGCTGTCCAAATACCAATCTATTACCATCCAAACACCAACCTGTTCCTGCCCAAATACCAACCTGTTCCTGTCCAAATATCAACCTGTTGCTGTCCAAACACAAATCTATTACCGTCCAAACACCAACCTGTTCCTGTCCAAATACCAACCTGTTCCTGTCCAAATATCAACCTGTTACTGTCCAAATACCAACCTGTTACTGTCCAAATACCAGTCGTTTACTGTCCAAACACCAACCTGTTACCATCCAAGTACCAATCTGATCCTGTCCAAACACCAACCGCCAACTGTCCATATACCAGCATACTCCTGGCCAAATGCCGTGTTACTGTCCAAACACCGAACCACTCCTGTCCAAATATAAACCTCTTACTGTTCAAATACCAACCTGTTCGTGTCCAAATACCAACCTGTTACTGTCCAAATGCCAAACTGTTACTGTCCAAACACTAACCTATTTCCATCCAAATACCAATCTGTTACTCCAAATATCAACCTGTTACTGTCCAAACACCAATCTATTCCCATCCAAACACCAACCTGTTACTATCCAAATACCAACCTGTTACTGTCCAAACACCAATCTGTTACTATCTAAACTCCAACCTGTTACTGTCCAAATACCTGCCGACCCCTGTCCAAACATCAATGTGTTACTGTCCAAATACCAACCTACCCCTGTCCAAATATAAACCTGTTACCGTCCAAACACCAACCTGCGACTGCCCAAATACCAATCTGTTAACATCCAAACACCAAACTGTTAAAATCCAAACACCAACCTGTTACTATACAAATACCAATCTATTACTGTCCAAATACCAATCTGTTACTGTCCTAACACCACCCTGTTACTGTCCAAACACCAACTGTTAATGTCCAAATACCAACCTGTTACTGTCAAAATACCAACCTGTTACTGTCCAAATAAAGTGCAAATAACAACCTGTTGCTGTCCAAACACCAATCTATTACCATCCAAACACCAACCTGTTACTGTCCAAACACCAACCTATTATCATCCAAACACCAACCTATTTCCATCCAAATACCATTCTGTTACTGTCCAAATATCAACCTGTTACTGCACAAACACTAATCGATTACCATCCAAACACCAACCTGTTACTGTCCAAACACCAACCTATTTCCATCCAAATACCTTTCTGTTACTGTCCAAATATCAACCTGTTACTGTCCAAACACCAATCCATTCCCATCCAAACACCAATCTGTTACTGTCCAAATACCAACCTGTTACAGTCCAAACAACAACCTGTTACTGTCCAAGTACCAACCTTTTACTGTCCAAACACCAACATATTACCGTCGAAATGCCAACCTGTTACTGTCCAAATTCCAATCTGTTACTGTCCAAATACCTGTCGTTTACTGACCAAACACCAACCTGTTACCATCCAAGTACCAATCTGATCCTGTCCAAACACCAACCGCCAACTGTCCATATACCAGCATACTCCTGGCCAAATGTCGTCTTACTGTCCAAATACCGAACCACTCCTGACTAAATATAAATCTCTCAATGTCCAAATACCAACCTGTTCGTGTGCAAATACCAAACTATTATTGTCCAAATACCAACCAGTTACTGTCCAAACACCAACCTGTTACTGTCTAAATACCAACCTGTTACTTTCGAAATATCAACCTGTTACTGTCCAAACACTAACCAAGTTCCATCCAAATACCAATCTGTTACTATCCAAATATCAACCTGTTACTGTCCAAATACCAATCTATTCCCATCCAAACACCAACCTGTTACTGTCCAAATACCAACCTGTTATGGTCCAAACACCAATCTGTTACAATCCAAACTCCAACCTGTTACTGTCCAAATACCTGCCTACCACTGTCCAAACACCAATGTGTTACTGTCCAAATACCAACCTACCCCTGTCCAAATATAAACCTGTTACCGTCCAAACACCATCCTGCGACTGTTCAAATACCAATCTGTTAACATCCAAACACCAAACTGTTAAAATCCAAACACCAATCTATTACTATCCAAATACCAATCTATTACTGTCCAAATATCAATCTGTTACTGTCCTAACACCAACCTGTGACTGTCCAAATTCCAACCTGTTACTGTCCAAATACTAACCTGTTACTGTCCAAACACCAACCTGTTACTGTCCAAACACCAACCTGTTACTATCCAAATACCAATCTGTTACTGTCCAAACACCAATCTGTTACTGTCCAAACACCAATCTGTTACTGTCCAAACACCAACCTGTTACTATCCAAATACCAACTTGTTACTGTCCAAATACCAACCTGTTACTGTCCAAATACCAACCTGTTACTGTCCAAACATGAACCTGCTACTGTCCAAATACCAACCTGTTACTGACCAAACACCAAACAGTTACCATCCAAATACCAATCTGCTACTTTCCAATCACCAACATATTTCTGTCCAAATACCAACCTGTTATTGCCCAAATGCCAACCTGCTACCATCCAAACACCAACCTGTTCCTGTCCAAATATCAATATATTACTGTCCAAACACTAAGCTAATACCATCCAAACATTTATCTGTTACTGCCCAAATACCAACCTGTTACTGTACAAATATCAACCTGTTGCTGTCCAAATATCAATCTATTACTGTCCAAACACCAATCTATTACCATCCAAACACCAACCTGTTACTATCCAAATACCAATCTGTTACTGTCCAAATACTGTTCAAACACCAACCTATTACCGTCCAAATACCAACCCGTTACTGTCCAAATACCAACCTGGTACTGTCCAAATACCAACCTGTTACTGTCCAAACACCAACCTATTATCGTCCAACTTCCAACCTTTTACTGTCCAAATGCCAACCTATTACTGTCCAAATAAAAACCGATTACTGTCCAAACACCAACCTATTTCCATCCAAACACCAATCTGTTACTGTCCAAATACCAGTCGTTTACTGTCCAAACACCAACCTGTTACCATCCAAGTACCAATCTGATCCTGTCCAAACACCAACCGCCAACTGTCCATATACCAGCATACTCCTGGCCAAATGCCGTGTTACTGTCCAAACACCGAACCACTCCTGTCCAAATATAAACCTCTTACTGTTCAAATACCAACCTGTTCGTGTCCAAATACCAACCTGTTACTGTCCAAATGCCAACCTGTTACTGTCCAAATACCAACCTGTTACTGTCCAAACACTAACCTATTTCCATCCAAATACCAATCTGTTACTCCAAATATCAACCTGTTACTGTCCAAACACCAATCTATTCCCATCCAAACACCAACCTGTTACTGTCCAAACACCAATCTGTTACTATCCAAACTCCAACATGTTACTGTCCAAATACCTGCCGACCCCTGTCCAAACATCAATGTGTTACTGTCCAAATACCAACCTACCCCTGTCCAAATATAAACCTCTTACCGTCCAAACACCAACCTGCGACTGTCCAAATACCAATCTGTTAACATCCAAACACCAAACTGTTAAAATCCAAACACCAACCTGCTACTATCCAAATACCAATCTATTACTGTCCAAATACCAATCTGTTACTGTCCTAACACCACCCTGTTACTGTCCAAACACCAACCTGTTAATGTCCAAATACCAACCTGTTACTGTCAAAATACCAACCTGTTACTGTCCAAATAAAGTGCAAATAACAACCTGTTGCTTTCTAAACACCAATCGATTCCCATCCAAACACCAATCTGTTACTGTCCAAACACCAACCTATTATCGTCCAAATTCCAACCTGTTACTGTCCAAATGCCAACCTATTACTGTCCAAATAAAAACCGATTACTGTCCAAACACCAACCTATTTCCATCCAAATACCATTCTGTTACTGTCCAAATATCAACCTGTTACTGTCCAAACACCAATCCATTCCCATCCAAACACCAACCTGTTACTGTCCAAATACCAACCTGTTACAGTCCAAACACCAACCTGTTACTGTCCAAGTACCAACCTTTTACTGTCCAAACACCAACATATTACCATCGAAATACCAACCTGTTACCGTCCAAATTCCAATCTGTTACTGTCCAAATACCAGTCGTTTACTGTCCAAACACCAACCTGTTACCATCCAAGTACCAATCTGATCCTGTCCAAACACCAACCGCCAACTGTCCATATACCAGCATACTGCTGGCCAAATGTCGTCTTACTGTCCAAATACCGAACCACTCCTGACTAAATATAAACCTCTTAATGTCCAAACACCAACCTGTTCGCGTGCAAATACCAAACTATTACTGTCCAAATACCAACCAGTTACTGTCTAAATACCAACCTGTTACTTTCGAAATATCAACCTGTTACTGTCCAAACACTAACCTATTTCCATCCAAATACCAATCTGTTACTATCCAAATATCAACCTGTTACTGTCCAAATACCAATCTATTCCCATCCAAACACCAAACTGTTAAAATCCAAACACCAATCTATTACTATCCAAATACCAATCTATTACTGTCCAAATATCAATCTGTTACTGTCCTAACACCAACCTGTGACTGTCCAAATTCCAACCTGTTACTGTCCAAATACTAACCTGTTACTGTCCAAACACCAACCTGTTACTATCCAAATACCAATCTGTTACTGTCCAAACACCAATCTGTTACTGTCCAAACACCAACCTGTTACTATCCAAATACCAACTTGTTACTGTCCAAATACCAACCTGTTACTGTCCAAATACCAACCTGTTACTGTCCAAATACCAACCTGTTACTGTCCAAACATGAACCTGCTACTGTCCAAATACCAACCTGTTACTGACCAAACACCAAACAGTTACCATCCAAATACCAATCTGCTACTTTCCAATCACCAACATATTTCTGTCCAAATACCAACCTGTTATTGCCCAAATGCCAACCTGCTACCATCCAAACACCAACCTGTTCCTGTCCAAATATCAATATATTACTGTCCAAACACTAAGCTAATACCATCCAAACATTTATCTGTTACTGTCCAAATACCAACCTGTTACTGTACAAATATCAACCTGTTGCTGTCCAAATATCAATCTATTACTGTCCAAACACCAATCTATTACCATCCAAACACCAACCTGTTACTATCCAAATACCAATCTGTTACTGTCCAAATACTGTTCAAACACCAACCTATTACCGTCCAAATACCAACCCGTTACTGTCCAAATACCAACCTGTTACTGTCCAAATACCAACCTGTGCTGTCCAAACACCAATCTATTACCATCCAAACAGCAACCTGGTACTGTCAAAATACCAACCTGTTACTGTCCAAACACCAACCTATTATCGTCCAACTTCCAACCTTTTACTGTCCAAATGCCAACCTATTACTGTCCAAATAAAAACCGATTACTGTCCAAACACCAACCTATTTCCATCCAAACACCAATCTGTTACTGTCCAAATACCAGTCGTTTACTGTCCAAACACCAACCTGTTACCATCCAAGTACCAATCTGATCCTGTCCAAACACCAACCGCCAACTGTCCATATACCAGCATACTCCTGGCCAAATGCCGTGTTACTGTCCAAACACCGAACCACTCCTGTCCAAATATAAACCTCTTACTGTTCAAATACCAACCTGTTCGTGTCCAAATACCAACCTGTTACTGTCCAAATGCCAACCTGTTACTGTCCAAATACCAACCTGTTACTGTCCAAATACCAACCTGTTACTGTCCAAACACTAACCTATTTCCATCCAAATACCAATCTGTTACTCCAAATATCAACCTGTTACTGTCCAAACACCAATCTATTCCCATCCAAACACCAACCTGTTACTGTCCAAACACCAATCTGTTACTATCCAAACTCCAACATGTTACTGTCCAAATACCTGCCGACCCCTGTCCAAACATCAATGTGTTACTGTCCAAATACCAACCTACCCCTGTCCAAATATAAACCTCTTACCGTCCAAACACCAACCTGCGACTGTCCAAATACCAATCTGTTAACATCCAAACACCAAACTGTTAAAATCCAAACACCAACCTGTTACTATCCAAATACCAATCTATTACTGTCCAAATACCAATCTGTTACTGTCCTAACACCACCCTGTTACTGTCCAAACACCAACCTGTTAATGTCCAAATACCAACCTGTTACTGTCAAAATACCAACCTGTTACTGTCCAAATAAAGTGCAAATAACAACCTGTTGCTTTCTAAACACCAATCGATTCCCATCCAAACACCAATCTGTTACTGTCCAAACACCAACCTATTATCGTCCAAATTCCAACCTGTTACTGTCCAAATGCCAACCTATTACTGTCCAAATAAAAACCGATTACTGTCCAAACACCAACCTATTTCCATCCAAATACCATTCTGTTACTGTCCAAATATCAACCTGTTACTGTCCAAACACCAATCCATTCCCATCCAAACACCAACCTGTTACTGTCCAAATACCAACCTGTTACAGTCCAAACACCAACCTGTTACTGTCCAAGTACCAACCTTTTACTGTCCAAACACCAACATATTACCATCGAAATACCAACCTGTTACCGTCCAAATTCCAATCTGTTACTGTCCAAATACCAGTCGTTTACTGTCCAAACACCAACCTGTTACCATCCAAGTACCAATCTGATCCTGTCCAAACACCAACCGCCAACTGTCCATATACCAGCATACTCCTGGCCAAATGTCGTCTTACTGTCCAAATACCGAACCACTCCTGACTAAATATAAACCTCTCAATGTCCAAATACCAACCTGTTCGTGTCCAAATACCAAACTATTACTGTCCAAATGCCTACCTGTTACTGTCTAAATACCAACCTGTTACTTTCGAAATATCAACCTGTTACTGTCCAAACACTAACCTATTTCCATCCAAATACCAATCTGTTACTATCCAAATATCAACCAGTTACTGTCCAAATACCAATCTATTCCCATCCAAACACCAACCTTTTACTGTCCAAATACCAACCTGTTACTGTCCAAACACCAATCTGTTACTATCCAAACTCCAACCTGTTACTGTCCAAATACCTGCCTACCCCTGTCCAAACACCAATGTGTTACTGTCCAAATACCAACCTACCCCTGTCCAAATACCAACCTGTTACTGTCCAAACACCAACCTGCGACTGTTCAAATACCATTCTGTTAACATCCAAACACCAAACTGTTAAAATCCAAACACCAATCTGTCACTATCCAAATACCAATCTATTACTGTCCAAATACCAATCTGTTACTGTCCAAATACCAACCTGTTACTGTCCAAATCCCAACCTGTTACTGACCAAACACCAACCCATTACCATCCAAATACCAATCTGCTACTTTCCAATCACCAACATATTCCTGTCCAAATACCAACATGTTATTGCCCAAATGCCAACGTGCTACCATCCAAACACCAACCTGTTCCTGTCCAAATCTCAATATATTACTGTCCAAACACCAAGCTAATACCATCCAAACATTTATCTGTTACTGTCCAAACACCAACCTGTTACTGTACAAATATCAACCTGTTGCTGTCCAAATATCAATCTATTACTGTCCAAACACCAATCTATTACCATCCAAACACCAACCTGTTACTATCCAAATACCAATCTGTTACTGTCCAAATACTGTTCAAACACCAACCTATTACCGTCCAAATACCAACCCGTTACTGTCCAAATACCAACCTGTTACTATCCAAACACCAACCTATTATCGTCCAACTTCCAACCTATCACTGCCCAAATGCCAACCTATTACTGTCCAAATAAAAACCGATTACTGTCCAAACACCAACCTGTTAATGTCCAAACACCAACCTGTTTCTGTCCAAATACCAACCTATTACTGTCCCAATACCAATCTGTTCCTGTCCAAATACAAACCTGTTACAGTGCAAACACTTATCTGTTACTGTCCAAATATCAACCTGTCACTGTCCAAATATCAACCTCTTCCTGTCCAAACACCAATCTATTACCATCCAAACACCAATCTGTTCCTGTCCAAATACCAACCTGTTACCGTCCAAATACCAACCTGCTACCGTCCAAATTCCAATCTGTTACTGTCCAAATACCAGTCGTTTACTGTCGAAACATCAGCCTGTTACCATCCAAGTACCAATATGATCCTGTCCAAACACCAACCGCCAACTGTCCAAATACCAGCAAACACCTGGCCAAACATTGTCTTACTGTCCAAATACTGAACCACTCCTGACTAAATATAAACCTCTTAATGTCCAAACACCAAACTATGACTGTCCAAATACCAACCAGTTACTGTCCAAACAATAACCTGTTACTGTCTAAATACCAACCTGTTACTGTCCAAACAATAACCTGTTACTGTCTAAATACCAACCTGTTACTGTCCAAACACCAATCTGTTACTATCTAAACTCCAACATGTTACTGCCCAAATACCTGCTGACCCCTGTCCAAACACCAATGTGTTACTGTCCAAATACCAACCTACCCCTGTCCAAATATAAACCTGTTACCGTCCAAACACCAACCTGCGACTGTTCAAATACCAATCTGTTAACATCCAAACACCAAACTGTTAAAATCCAAACCCCAATCTATTACTATCCAAATACCAATCTATTACTGTCCAAATATCAATCAGTTACAGTCCTAAAACCAACCTGTGACTGTCCAAATTCCAACCTGTTACTGTCCAAATACCAACCTGTTACTGTCCAAACACCAATCTGTTACTGTCCAAATACCAACTTGTTACTGTCCAAATACCAACCTGTTACTGTCCAAATACCAACCTGTTACAGTCCAAAAATGAACCTGCTACTGTCCAAATACCAACCTGTTACTGACCAAACACCAACCCATTACCATCCAAATACCAATCTGCTACTTTCCAATCACCAACATATTCCTGTCCAAATACCAACATGTTATTGCCCAAATGCCAACCTGCTACCATCCAAACACCAACCTGTTCCTGTCCAAATATCAATCTATTACTGTCAAAACACCAATCTATTACCATCCAAACACCAACCTGTTACTGTCCAAATGCCAACCTATTACTGCCCAAATAAAAACCGATTACTATCCAAATACCAATCTGTTACTGTCCAAACACCAACCTATTACTGCCCAAATACCAACCCGTTGATGTCCAAATTCCAACCTATTACTGTATAAATATCAACCTGTTGCTGTCCAAACACCAATCTATTACCATCCAAACACCAACCTGTTACTATCCAATACCAATCTGTCACTGTCCAAATACCAACCTGTTATTGACCAAACACCAAATTGTTACCATCCAAATACCAACCTGTTACTGTCCAAATACCAACCTGTTACAGTCCAAACATCAATCTGTCACTGTCCAAACATCAACCTATTTCCATCCAAATACTAGCCTACCCCTGCTGAAATACCAACCTGTTACCATCCAAATACCAACCTATTCCTATTCAAATGCCAACCTGTTACCGTCCAAATACCAATCTGTTACAGTCCAAACACCAACCTGTTACAGTCCAAACACCAATCTGTTACTGTCCAAACACCAACCTATTACTGTCCAAATACCAACCTACTCCTGTCCAAATATAAAGCTGTTACTGTCCAAATACCAACCTGTTACTGTCCAAACACCAACCTGTTATCATCCAATTACCAATCTGTTACTGTCCAAATACCAACCTATTACTGTCCAAACACCAACCTATTACTGACAAAACACCAACCTGTTACCATCCAAATACCATCTGTTACTGTCCAAACACCAACCTGTTACTGTCCAAATACCAACCTGTTAACGTCCAAATACCAATCTGTTACTGTCCAAATACCAACCTGTTACAGTCCAAACACCAACCTATTACTATCCAAATACCAATCTGTTACTGTCCAATCACCAACCTGTTACTGTCCAAACACCAACCTATTACCGTCCAAATACTAACCTGTTACTGTCCAAACTTCAACCTATTACTGTCCAAACTTCAACCTATTACTGTCCAAACACCAGCCTAATCCTGTCCAAATACCAACCTGTTACTGTCCAATCACTAACCTGTTACTGTCCAAATACCATTCGGTCACTGTCCAAATGCCAGCCTGTTACTGTCCAAACACCAACGCATTACTGTCCAAATACCAACCTGGTAGTGCCCAAATACCAACCTGATACTGCCCAAATACCCACCTGCTCTTATCCAAGTACCAACCTGTTATCACCCAAATACCAACCTAAGGTCTGTCTCAAAGAGCTACCACTAGCATAAGGACCAAATGGCATCCTCCTAAACAGTATACCTTCTATGATTGGTCTTTGGGTGAGATGGAGGGTGAGGAGTTTGCCAGAAGGTGAGTGGGGACTAAGGAAACAGGACAGAAGTGGAGAAAAATAAATAAACGGACACATTATTTAAAAACATTTCAATAATCTCTCATCCAAGTCAACTCTTCATGAAAAATGGATGAGCAATTACTCATAAACCGTATGGTACTTAGTAAAGTTGTTCTGGCCTTAAGCCACTTGACTGAGTAGAATTGCCAGCTGTAAATGGGAAATGGTGGGTGAATGGATTGACTGACAATGGCCCTGATGAATCTTTGATGAGCAATTTATAAAGAGGTTGTAGCTTGTGGCTCAGTGTGTTGCCCAGAGCAACTTCTGCAAGGGCAATGCGATTACACCTTCAACGTAAATAACAACAGAAAAAGCTGCAATCACTCAGTACGTCCGATCTCACTTGGACACAGGGAAACACAGTTAATATTTCATATTCATGAGAACTTGACCTGAAGCATTAACTGGGTTTCCCTCTCCACAGGTGCTCTGGAGTATTTTTCCACATTTTCTGTTCTTATCTCGGACTTCCAGCATCCACCTTCCGCAGGGATGGGAGCTCAGAGCAGGAGCTAAGTGTGAATGGGTTCATGTGAGTTCCATGCTCACTCCTCTGGCCTGACTGACCAGGTGCAGGAATGCACTCTGCTACATCGCAGATCTCTCCAGGTTCCCTCAAGACCAAACTTGCAAGTTCTGCAAATATCTGATGGGTTTTCTTTCTTATGGACCTCAATTTTAATGAATAAACTTCAGGGGCAGCACCATATGTGTTGAATACTGCCCCTTTTAACAGCTGTGTAGTCTGCAAGTTGTTCCTCTGACAAGCATGGTGTACATATTCAGAACTCGGAGAAAGTGAGGGCTGCAGATGCTGGAGATTAGAGCTTAAAAATGTGTTGCTGGAAAAGCGCAGCAGGTCAGGCAGCATCAAAGGAACAGGAGAATCAACGTTTCAGGCATAAGCCTGAAGAAGGGCTTATGCCTGAAACGTCGATTCTCCTGCTCCTTTGATGCTGCCTGACCTGCTGCGCTTTTCCAGCAACACATTTTTAAGCTTATATTCAGAACTGTACCTATCAGAATGGTCTATAACATCAAAGCCCAAACATCTTTTGGCCACTTCAACTTCACAGCTATCTTTTCAAATGAGGTAGAATATTTTTTGACTCTATCCTTGGTTTTGGATTTAGACACAAAGTGCAGATTTCTGGTTAAGTTTCTGTGTGAAGTCAGAATAATTTTAACAGCCTTGCTTCCTTTGGTCTTTCCTCTCGCCAGGTTGGGTTGTCTGATTTCCCTCCCATTGTAGTTTGAGATTGTTTTCAATTCAATGCCTTTTTTCTGTTATTCTCCCATCACTTTCCAATTCAAGCTTTCTTCTGTCCAGCTCTTTTTTCTGCTCTTTCTCCTTCTGTTCCATTACTCTTTTTTTACCCCATCTTTTCCCTCTCTATTTCTCATTGTTTTCTGTCTTCTCTCTTTTAATTTCTCTATCTCTTTCTTTTCCTTCTAACACGGGATTTTTTTAAAAAAAGTATTCTCAGCAATCCTTAGTTAGTTCTGACAGTGGTCCATTAAGCTCAGCTTTCCCTCCTTCTAGTGTTGGGTAGTCACTTTAGGCATCTCATCCTCACAGTTTATGTTTACCTGCTATTTATTCACTAATTCTCTCCGTTTAGCCTTAGTCAATGATTTAAAGTGATCCATGATTATATTTTCTATTCCCAGAAAAGTTACAGCAGCCAAAGGCATTTTGAAATTCCAACTCATGTAAAATTCTTGGGAATAACTTTCCAGGTCTTATGTTCAATATCTCCATGTACTCTTCTTAAAGATTCATGGATTTTTCTTAAGTTCAACACTTTTCAATCATGTAAACAGTCCTCATTTCATGAAAATCCTGGTTGATGGATAAGTGAGATCCATTAGACCATAAGATAGTGGAGTGGAATTAGACCATTCAGCCCATTGTGTGTGCTCCACCATTTGATTATGGTTGATATGTTTCTCAACCCCTTTCTCCTGCTTTCCCCCCTAACCCTTGACCCCCTTACTAATGAAGAACTTATTTCTCTCTGTCTTGAATGCACTCAATGACTTGGCCCCCACAATCCTCTACAGCAACAAGTTCCACACAGTCATCACCGTCTGACTGAAGAAATTCCTCCTCAGCTCAGTTCTAAAGCGTCCAAGAGAGCCATCTGGCCTAATAGATCACAAGTAGTTTCTTACTTGTTTATTGCGATGGTCAGTCACTGAACATACTCACAAGAGGTTGTTGATGTGTTCTCTAATAAAAGAAAATCAAAGTTTATTGCACACTAAAGAAATAGGAAGCAACAAACAATTTTACACGATCAAAGAACTATTTGAAATGGTTATGTTGCGATTCCCAGCAGTATTGTGGTTGGAAGAGATGAATGGGTTCTGGTTAATGGGCCACTGCCACAGGATCTGGGAAACAGAGAGCTGCTCCACTGTGACAGGCTTCATTGGAACCAGGACCAGTGTCCTTGTGAACTATAGGGTCATGCAGTCAAGAGTTATCCAGCATGGAAACAGGCCCTTCAGTCCAACCAGTCTATGCTGACCATTTTCCCAAACAAAATAGTCCCACCTGCCTGCATTTGGCCCATTTCCCTCCAAACCTGTTATAACCATGAACTTACCCAACCAACTCTGTGTTGTAACTGTACCTGCAACCACCACTTCCTCTGGCGGCTCATTCTGCATATGAACCACTTCCTGTGTTAAAACGATGCCCCTATGTCCTATGTCCTTTTTAAAACTTTCTCCTCTCATCGTAAAAATATGTCTCTGAGTTTTGAACGCCCCCACCCTAGGGAAAAGACCCTTGCTATTCACCTTATCTGTGCTGTTCATCATTATATAAATCCCTACAAAGTCATCCCTCAACCTCCTACCCTCCAGAGAAAAACCCTCCAGCCTATTTTCAAACCCTCCATTCTCTGCAACATCCTGGTAAATCTTTTCTGAACCCTCTCTAATTTAATAACATCCTTGCTAATAGCGGGGCAAAGTAGGATTCTAGAGGGGGCTTTGAAATGAGGGGAAGGTTTTAATTGAAGGGAGCTTTAAAAAGTTAAACAAAATGAGAGAGCAGAGGTACAGAGTAGTGAAGAGGTAAATGCTAACCAAGAAGGTATAGAAAATATATGCAGAAAAGTGCAGCAGAAATTTGAACCAGAATAACTAATAATGGCAAATTGTCATCGTGTAAGGCTCTGTATCCAAATGCCTATGACATTTATAACAAGATAATACAAAAAGAAATAAATGCCGATGATTTGATAGCTATTACAAAGACATGGGTGTAAGGTGACCACCTCTGAGCACACGATTTTGAAGAGTATTGGACTTTCAAGAAAAATTAGCAAAACAGAGAAGGAGGTGGGGTAGCTTTGGTAGTAAAGGTTTGTATCAATGTGATGGTGAATAGTGATAGAAATGCAATAGATTATGAGATGGAGCCAGTTTAGATGGAAATTAGCAATATCAAGGGAAACAAGTCAGGAGTGTGAGTCCGTAACCCCCGAAGAGTTGCATCATGGTAGGACAAGTGGGACAAGTAGGACAAAGTATAAATCAATGAATTATGGAGACATGTAAGAAGGATTTTTCCAATTTCCATGGACGTTTTTAACCTGCATATTGCCTGGACAATTCAGATGGATAAAGATTCATGAAAGATGAAATTGTAACGTGAATGAGGAATTTTTTCTGAAAGTGGTATATTGTGGAATTAATAAGAGATTAAGTTCAGGATCTCTTCATGGGTAGTGATCACAACATGGTACAATTTCAACTTCGGTCTGAGAGAAAGCAACTCGTTTCTCAGACCTGTGTCCTCAACTTAAATAAGAGCAATGATAGAGATATGAAGAAAAAAATTACACAAAGAAGATTGAGAAATTAAATGAAGGGGAAGATTGATGGATAAGCAGTGAGGCATCTAAGCATGAACTTTGGTTAGGAGAATCAAAAGGCAGCTTATTATTTATTGGAGAGAGACTTTCCATTTCCAAATTGTTTGTATAAATCAGAAAAAGCAAGTCTCCCAACATCTATCCCTGGGGAGCATCACTTTCAACTTGTCTCCAATTGGGAAACATTGTAGAGCTGATATCAGCCTCATTGCCTCTTTCTCTACAGATTGGTATTTCAGTTGATAGGCATGAAATGTACATGAAAATAAGCAATTCGATTTCCATTTCATCCTCTGGTAAAAACATTACACCAACATTAACATTGCTGACATCAACAGCCCGTTTAAATGGTTTTGCATAAATTGGTGCTGTTAAAAACCAGGGCAGGAGGGTACAGGTAGTCATTGTGGCTTTCAGGTTGTCAGAGTCATTCTGATATTCCCTTGTGCAATCAAATTAATTTCTCTTTTAATAAGTGTGTCAATGGAAGCTCAATAGTAATACTTTGACAGAGATTGTGGTCAAACCAGAAATTCAGAACAAGCATACAGTAAAATTCACGCAAGCCAAAATGGACAGCAAATTTCTTGTTTCGTATTATGGGCAATAAAATCCTACATCTCTTGTAATTTTGCTTCTCAAGATGTTTCTTTCCTTGTCCCAGTGAATGACCCAAAAAGACTCTCGTGCTTTGATTATATTTATGACCAATTTGGCTCTTTGTAGCTGATCAGTTTGCTGAAGTTTGTAAGTACTCCTCCCAGGATTGGTTGAACACAAACAAAACATTAAACTTTGCAGTTGCATATTCTTTTGACGAATATTCATTAAAATAGAGGCAGAATCCTTTCAGTAATGTCACTGGACTATTAATCCAGATCAGTAATGTTCTGGGCAAAGGGATTTGAGTTTAATAAAATCTGGAATTAAAATCTATCCTGATGGCGATTGTAATAAAATAATCCCATCTGGTTCACTAATATCTGTTAAGGAGGGAAACCTGTCGGCCATATTTGCTCTGACCTCCATGTGACTCCAGACCCACATCAATGTGGTTTTCTCTGAACTGCCTCCCGAAGTGGCTGAGCAAATTATTTCATTCAAGGGCAATTAAGGGTGGGTCATAATTGTTGGCTCAGCGACATCCACATCCTGTTAATTAATTGTTAAAAACCATTCCATCAGCATTTTTCATTCCATCAGCATGACTTTAAAAAAATAAAAGCATGACTTTAAAGTTCATCGAGGGTTACAAACACTGATTTTTTTTTGGATCTCTCAGTCAGTATAACTTGCCAATCTTTTATTAGCGAGTCCTTTTTTTGTAATAACCTGTTTGTTCAGTCCTCTCAGTACACATTTTCAATTGTGGAATTGGATATGAATCCCACTCTGTTACCATATTGGTAATGATAGAGATATGAAGAAAGAATTGCACAAAAAAGATTGAGAAATCAAATGACGGGGAAGATTGATGGATAAGCAGTGTCATCTGTCTGGTGCTGGCACTGTCAGTAGTTCCAACTGCAGTGACTTTGTTCCATTATCTCTTCCCTTATTTTGACCCATTTATTTAGGTTATGTCTGTAAGGATATTGTTTTAGGGGTAATGCATCCCTTACACTAACATCATCAATGATGTTATCTTGGCTTATTTATACAAATGATGCATTTCTAAGATGAAGTCATATAAAAATAAAGCTTTCTGGGAGCCACCATAGTATTCAATTCAACTTTGGATGCATCTCTATGTTATATAACATGATTACTGGAGATTTGCCTTCAGAATTTCCAATTTATGATTCATTCTTGCATTATTGATAGTTTTATTTCACTCCACCTTTCTTTCATATTGTAAATATATTTCTGGTTTGACCACTCTCTCTGTCAAAGTATTATTTTAACATATTAACATGACATGCTGGCTGACATAGGTTTCCTGACTGGAAAGTTCATGTTTTATATCACTGAGCTTGACCTTTTCAGACAGCAACCCAATGTCAGCCAGCAGGTCACTCAGACCTTGCTTTGAGTCATGAGGTTCTGAGCTTTGGCCTTCTTTTTTCACCTGTTCCAGTTTTCATTGTCTGTCGAACATTCATCAAATGCTTTTTGGTCAATTCATTTTTGGTCAGTATTCCTGGCATGTTTCTACATCAGTCAGAAGCATTACCTCTGAGCTTTGTTTGATAATTGTTTCCTAAACCAATTTAAGAGATTCTTTCCCCTCGTGCCCATTATTCAGCACAAAAGAACGGAATCCTATGATCTCTTCAGGGGTATTCCTAATGGTAAATAGTAACGAGGGAATTCAATCATTTGGACATTCCTGACACATTTGATGTTATCTTTCTGACACTCCTTGAGATTGTAAATGACAGACAAGAGATGTAAATTGTTTCATTCCTAATCAATTAATTGTTGTTTTGTGACATATTGATGCAAAAGATGTTGTGAAACTTGAAAGGGTTCAGAAAAAGATGGTACAAGGATGTTGCCAGGGTTGGAGGATCTGAGCTACACGGAGAGGCTGAACTGGCTGGGGCTGTTTTCCCTGGAGCGTCGGAGGCTGAGGGGTGACCTTATAGAGGTTTATAAAATCATGATAGGGTAAATAGACAAAGTCTTTTCCCTGGGGTGAGGGTGTCCAGAGGGCATAGGTTTAGGGTGAGATGGAAAAGATATAAAAGAGACCTAAGGGGCAACTTTTTCACACAGAGGGTGGTACGTGTATGGAATGAGCTGCCAGAGGAAGTGGTGGAGGCTGGTACAATTGCAACATTCAAGAGGCATTTGGATGGGTATATGAATAGGAAGGGTTGGAGGGATATGGACCGGGTGCTGGCAGGTGGGACTAGATTGGGTTGGGATATCTGGTCGGCCTGGACAGGTCGGACCGAAGGGTCTTTTTCCGTGCTGTACATCTATGACTCTATGACATTACATTTGAACCTTCATCCAATTGCATTTCTTTACACACTGAGAACATTTAACTAACTTCTTCACTATTATATTTGCTGTGATTTCCATCAAAGACACAGTCTGAGGAAATCTTATGCAAACATCCATGATTGTGCAAAGACACTGATCAACACTTCTGATATTAAATAGGTGTCCCACACAATCAACTTATGCTCCTTGAATGCTAATGGCAGAATTAGGGAAGGAAGATTAGTTGGATGGCATGTTGGCAAAATGTAACCACATTTTATTGTGATCCTGGCAATAAGAATATTTTAGTACTTTAGCCTGTTTATTTCTAATACCCAAGGAATGCCATTGGAATTTCATTCCTGATGAATGGCTTTTGCTCGAAACGTCGATTTCGCTGCTCGTTGGATGCTGCCTGAACTGCTGTGCTCTTCCAGCACCACTGATCCAGAATCTGGTTTCCAGCATCTGCAGTCATTGTTTTTACCTCATTGGAATTTCATGAGCCACTTGTAAAATTTTCTTATGGTACTCACCGCATCAACAACTGTCCATTCGCATTGGCTGGTAATTAAGATGGCCTCCATTTCCTCATTAAAATTCTGCCTTTTAAATAATAGCACCAATACCAATAATGGGCACTGGTTATGATTCAGTTTCTCTTCAGACTCTCTAATGTTAGGATCCTTCCTGTTGTATTTCCCTAAAGGAAGATGGGCTAAAGCTTCACTTGACTTCCTCCTTTTGGCTTAGGATTTTAAACATGGAGTCAGTTAACTGAATTTCTAAGTCATCTCCCTTCTCCCTCTTTCTGTCTAATTATAGGGGCCTGAACAACATGATCAGGAAATAATCCAGGGTGCAGCATCTGAGTTGACGTTACTTACACTGATTGGTAGCCCTGTCAAAACCCTTCCAGCTTCCTTTCTGCTGATGATCAAGAGGAGATGTACGGGTGATAATTGGGTAGATTGGATAGGTTCTGCTTATTATGCACCTGGACAAATTCCCACATGGTGAGATGGCTTTGTAGCCAATGCCACTCATCCCTAAGTCTAGAATACCGTAGTAACCAAAATGTGCATTCAGGCATTCTGCAATCTCACCAGCAGTCACTGAAGTCGACTGGTCTCTCAGTTGATAGTTTGACAGCACTTTGTAGTGACAAGGTAATCAGCACGTGTGGGTGTGAAGAGCTTTACTTCCAGGTTCGTCCATGGTCTGTCTGGATGTCAAATGCCATCAGACGCCCTCGAACTTGTTTCACTTGTATTGATGACAGGCATTGCCCTGGATGATGAGATCATAGATTGTGTTGCTGGACAGCACAGCACATCTCTCGCCTTTCTCACAATGAACTCAATTTCCCTGAGGTCTCCACAGGAGGTACTTCAGAATTTCTCATCTCTTTGGGGATAATATTTCTTTTGTACAAGATGCTGCTGTGAGTTGTGAATGCATCTCTGTATCTCTTGTGACCACAGGAGCACCCTTGGTACCATCAGGGCATTCTTCCATCAGTATTTCTTGCAACCTTTGGAGAATTACAAACTACTGTTCATGGCTAGCTCACTTGATTTGAGGAAGGTGTTTGTCCATCAGTTACAATGTCTCTTCTAAGCTGTGGTGACTTCTGCCACTTCATATTGAGTCCAGAAGAGTTCACTCTCAATCACAGCATCTCCTCCTTTCATTGGGAGGAGTGCTGCTCTTGACAGTGTGTCACTGATGTCCATCAGTATGCCTCGCTTGGTTGTTATCTTCAGATTAAATCGCAGCCAGTGTAGACACTGGAGCAGAGTAATATCTTGAGGGAAATGCTTTGATGTTCGGCTTGTGGTTAGACTCAGCTGTCCAAACAGAATGCTCACAAGCAAAGTCAATGGCCGACGTACTCAGTATCAATCTAACCTCTGTATCATTCCTTACAGCACTAATACTGTCGATGCAAGTGCAATGGGCTGTCCTTGCTACATTAGAATTGCTTGAAGCCCCATTTCGCTAGTGCCACCCAGCAGGGTTACCTCATCATTGTACCTCAGCATGAACACTGCTCGTTCCCGTTGTTTGATGAGCACTGAACACTGCTTTCTCTTCCATATCCTAATCTCATTGCCATTGAGTTGAGGAAATCGTTCACACTCTGATGACGAATTGGGAAAGAACTTTTCTACGCTGTCTCTTATAGATCACTGATACAACAGGTTGGAAATCAAGTCCCAATATTCCCAGTGTCTTCATCAAAGCTAAAGGTCTTATAGAGGTATTCAAAATTTGCCAGTAGACCTGATATTTAGACCAGGGTTGACAGAAAGCACAGACAAGGAATGACTACCAATTACAAGTAAACAGACTCTACCTACGGGCAAATGATTATGAACTGTCAACTTCTGACTCTACCAGTCACAACTCTAACTCCCTATAAACTCCTCTCTTACACACATTCACACAAATACACACAGACAAACATGCACATACATCAACACTCGCACACATACACATATATGCACAGACACACACACATGCTCACACACATTCCACACATCAACAATCACACAAACAGATGTGCACACACACAGACGCATGTGCACACACAGGCACAAACACACATGCACACACAGAGCTACACACAGACGTGCACACACACACAGATACAGAGACACACACATGCACATACAGACACACACACACACACACAGACACACACACACATACAGACACAGACACACACATACAGACAGACAAACGCACACACACAGACAAACGCACACACAGACACACATACAGACACGCACACACAGACACAGAAGCACACACACACATACACACGCACATACAGACACACGCACATACAGACACACACACTCTCACGCACGCACATACAGACACAGACACACGCATATACAGACACAGACACACACACACACATACGCACATATGGACACAGACACACGCACATACAGACACTCATACGTATAGACACAGACACACACTTGGAAAAAAGACAGTTGTTATGGATGGAAGGAAACCTGGGAAAGCAGACTACCTCAGGATGTGCTGAGGTGACTTTTGTGATGATCCTCCCTTCGCTGACGCTTTTAGTCACAGGATGAGTGGTTCACATTTACACATGTAGAAAAAGTTTGATGTCTTATTCATTAGAAATCAGAGTTTGCAGCAATTGCAAAACAAAGATGAAGTGACTTTCTTCAGGTGGTAAGTGAGTTTTACTGCAGAGAACAACTCAGCTTTTTAACAACTACTGGGCAAAGACCTTTCATTGTTAGTATACAATCCATGCAAGGACTGCCACAAACACTATGTAGGACAAACAGGAAGAAAGTTAGCCACCAGGATACACGAACACCAGCTAGCCACAAAAAGACACAACCCTCTCTCCCTCGTAGCCCTAAACACGGATGAAAAAAGACACCATTTCGACTGGGACAACACATCTATCCTGGGACATCTAAGCAAAGACATGCCAGAGAATTCCTAGAGGCCTGGCACTCCAACCACAATGCCATAAACAAGCACATAGATCTAGATACCATTTATCGACCCCTCAGAAGATGAACAGGAAATGACATCACCACAAACCCCAGGAACCCCATCCAGGAGAAAGATATAAATAGAAAGCAGGAGACAACAGCTTCGCTTCACTTGGAGGTTGCCACTGATGATGTTACCTAGCCAGGTAATGAAACGTCTGGATATCAAACCTACAGCTCAGCGAGCAAACCTACACCCTATACAATCCATGTTTAAGGTTTCAGGCATTGCTCATGGCATTTTGTCTGGTACACCTTCAGGTTCATCTGATGGTAAGCACTAGATTATGATTGCGATCAGCAATGGCTCCTTCCATTGTCTCTCTGCATCTGTAAACTGGCAGATGATCCACTATTGGACCAAGAAGATCACTATCTCATGTTGTACACGCTGATATTCCTGCGGATCTATGGATACATCACACAGCATGCACAGCCAGCTATACCTCCCAAAGTATGTCCAGAATGGAATTAGAGAACTGTCGCTTTCATTTGGAGTCGAAACCTCAGCTTGCTCTCTCTCCATGGATGCTGCTTGACCCACTGTGATCTCCAGCATTTTTTTGTTTCCAGTTCACGCATTTATATCCATCCTTTGCATGTAGAGTCATAAAAAATTTGCTTCTGTAATATGTGGCAAACATCTTTGATGTTGTCATGGAGTAGTGACATCCCTTCAGAGGTTTACTCCTATCCTTTGAGCCGATGCATAATGTCACCATTCCCAGTTGCTTCTGTCAGTTTATTTCTGTCAGATTCTATTAACTCTTTCCTTCTTTTCCAGCCCCTCTATCCTGCCCTGTCAAGTTGGTCTTGAGGGCAGCTCATCAGTTGTACTGCACTGAGATCTGCTCTGTGGAGAGTTGGGTGGAAAAGTAGCAGATGGAGTTCAATCCAGACAAAAGTGGTGCAATGCATTTAGGCAAAACTAATTCTAGAGCAAAATATACAATAAAAGGAAGAGCCTTGGGAAAAGTTGATGGGCAGAAAGATTTGGGAGTGCAGGTCCATTGTCCCCTGAAGGTTGCTACACAGGTGGATAGAGTGGTCAAGAAGGCATTATAGCATGCTTGCCTTCATTGGATGGGGTATTGAGTATAAAAGCTGGTAAGTCATGTTAAAATTGTACAAGACTTTGGTTCGGCCGCAGTTAGAATATTGTGTACAGTTCTGGGCACCACATTACCAAAAGGATGTGGACGCTTTGGAGAGGGTGCAGAGAAGGTTTATGAGGATGTTGCCTGGTATGGAAGGTGCGAGCTATGAAGAGAGGTTGAGTAGGTTAGGTTTGTTTTCATTAGAAAAAAGGAGATGGAGGGGGGACCAGATTGAGGTTTATATAATCATGAAGGGTATAGACAGGGTGGATAGAGACAAGCTTTTTCCCAGGGTGAAGGATTCAATAACGAGAGGTCACGCTTTCAAGGTGAGAGGTGGAAAGTTTAAGGGGGATACACACGGCAAGTACTTCACACAGAGGGTGGTGGGCTTTTGGAACACGTTAACTAGGCAAAAACAAGGACTGCAGATGCTGGAAACCAGACCTACTAACTATTAATTAAATATTTAATGTTGTGTCCTAAATATTTGTTGTCACGACAGGTCCCAACATGCCCTGATGATTTTTAGCAGGCGAGGCTGACTTCACTAATTCTTGTTACCTCAGACAGCCATAGTCACCTTTCAGCCCGAGACCGACTCTGCTAATTGGTGAAACAGAATTCCACGATTCTTATCTCATCCTGTCACCGTGACCCCATCCTGTCACTGTGACCCCATCCTGTCACCGTGACCCCATCCTGTCACCGTGACGCCATCCTGTCAACATGGCCCCATCCTGTCACCATGGCCCCATCCTGTCACTGTGACCCCAACCTGTCACTGTGACCCCATCCTGTCACTGTGACCCCATCCTGTCACCGTGGCCCCATCCTGTCACTGTGACCCCATCCTGTCACCGTGACCCCATCCTGTCACCATGGCCCCATCCTGTCACCATGGCCCCATCCTGTCACCATGGCCCCATCCTGTCACCGTGTCCCCATCCTGTCACCGTGGCCCCATCCTGTCACCGTGACCCCATCCTGTCACCGTGACCCCATCCTGTCACCGTGACCCCATCCTGTCACTGTGGCCCCATCCTGTCACTGTGACCCCATCCTGTCACCGTGACCCCATCCTGTCACCGTGGCCCCATCCTGTCACCGTGGCCCCATCCTGTCACCGTGACCCCAACCTGTCACCGTGACCCCATCCTGTCACCGTGACCCCAACCTGTCACCGTGACCCCATCCTGTCACCGTGACCCCATCCTGTCACCGTGGCCCCATCCTGTCACCGTGACCCCAACCTGTCACCGTGACCCCATCCTGTCACCGTGACCCCATCCTGTCACCGTGGCCCCATCCTGTCACTGTGACCCCATCCTGTCACCGTGACCCCATCCTGTCACTGTGACCCCATCCTCTCACCGTGACCCCATCCTGTCACCGTGACCCCATCCTGTCACCGTGACCCCATCCTGACACCGTGACCACATCCTGTCACCATGGCCCCATCCTGTCACTGTGGCCCCATCTTGTCACCACGACCCCATCCTGACACCGTGACCCCATCCTGTCACCGTGGCCTCATCCTGTCACCGTGACCCCATCCTGTCACTGTGGCCCCATCCTGTCACCGTGACCCCAACCTGTCACCGTGACCCCATCCTGTCACTGTGGCCCCAACCTGTCACCGTGACCCCATCCTGTCACCGTGACCCCATCCTGTCACCGTGGCCCCATCCTGTCACCGTGACCCCAACCTGTCACCGTGACCCCATCCTGTCACCGTGACCCCATCCTGTCACTGTGGCCCCATCCTGTCACCGTGACCCCATCCTGTCACCGTGACCCCATCCTGTCACTGTGACCCCATCCTCTCACCGTGACCCCATCCTGACACCGTGACCCCATCCTGTCACCATGGCCCCATCCTGTCACTGTGGCCCCATCTTGTCACCACGACCCCATCCTGACACCATGACCCCATCCTGTCACCGTGGCCTCATCCTGTCACTGTGACCCCATCCTGTCACCGTGACCCCATCCTGTCACCGTGACCCCATCCTGTCACTGTGACCCCATCCTGTCACTGTGGTCCTAGCCTGTCTCTGAGATGCCATCCTGCCACCGTGACCCCATCCTCTCACCGTGACCTCATCTTCTCACTGTGACCCCATCCTCTCACCGTGACCCCAACCTGTCAACATTGCCCCATCCTGTCACCGTGACCCCATCCTGTCACCATGGCCCCATCCTGCCACCGTGACCCCATCCTGCCACCGTGACCCCATCCTCTCACCGTGACTCATCTTCTCACTGTGACCCCATCCTCTCACCGTGACCCCAACCTGTCAACATTGCCCCATCCTGTCACCGTGACCCCATCCTGTCACCATGGCCCCATCCTGCCACTGTGACCCCATCCTGTCACCGTGACCCCATCCTGTCACCGTGGCCCCATCCTGTCACTGTGGCCCCATCCTGTCACTGTGGCCCCATCCTGACACTGTGACCCCATCCCGTTACCGTGGCCCCATCCTGTCACCGTGACCCCATTCTGTCACCGTGACCCCATCCTGTCACCGTGACCCCATCCTGTCACCGTGGCCCCATCCTGTCACTGTGGCCCCATCCTGTCACTGAGACGCCATCCTGTCACCGTGACCCCATCCTGACACCGTGACCCCATCCCGTCACCATGACCCCATCCTGTCACTGTGGCCCCATCCTGTCACCATGGCCCCATCCTGTCACTGTGACCCCATCCTGTCACTGTGACCCCATTCTGTCACCGTGACCCCATCCTGTCACCATGGCCAAATCCTGACACCGTGGCCCCATCCTGCCACCATGACCCTTTCTTACTACCATGACCCCATCCTGTCTCCGTGACCCCTTCCTGTCACCGTGGCCCCATCCTGTCACCATGGCCCCATCCTGCCACCATGACCCCGTCCTACTACCATGACCCCATCCTGTCACTGTGACCTCATCCTGTCACCATGGCCCCGTCCTGTCACAGTGACCCCATCCTGTCACTGTGACCCCATCCTGACACTGTGACCCCATCCTGACACCGTGGTCCCATCCTGTCACCATGACCCCGTCCTACTACTATGACCCCATCCTGCCACCGTGACCCCATCCTGCTACCATGACCCCATCTTACCACCGTGACCCCATCCTGCCAGAGTGACCTTTTGGCTAGTGTAGCATTCCACAGACCCCTTGTAACAGATCGCTAATGGTCTTGATACTTTAACCCTTCCCATGCTTTCATGCTCTTCATTTTCCGTACCTTTCCAAGGAACTATCCAACTTCAGCCAAATGGCTGGAGAATTGAAGACATTCCGGCCTTACTCAAGAAATGTTATAATAGTAATCCCAGCAATTACAGACCGGTCAATTTAACTTCAAGGGGGGGTAAACTTCCAGAAACAATTATTCAGGATAGGATTAGAAATCACGTGGAAAAGGCTGGACTGATTACAAAGTGGCAGAATGGATTTCTGAGGAGGGAATTGTGCTTAACTAACTTACGCAAGTTTTTTCGAAAAGGTAAAATCAAAGAACCAAACAGTACAGAAGGGTCTGTCCCACTGAGACAGACACTGCGGCCTACACTAGTCCCACAGCCTTGAATGTTTTCACATTCACCACAAACCTCAGGAACCCCATCCAGGAGAAAGATATAAATGGAAAGCAGGAGATAACACTTCAAGTGCTCATCCAAGTATCTTTTTAAAGGCCTCAACCTTTAAAAGTACCTTTTAAAGGCCTCAACCACCCTTCAAGGCCGTGCTTGGATCCCCACCATCATCTGGATGAAATCAATATTCCTCAGTCCCCTCTAGATCCTGTGGGTTTCACTTTAAAAGTGCAACACTTTGTTCTTGGTCCTTCAACTGAGGGGAAGAGCTGCTTTCTAGTCATCCCTCGTAATCTTATTCACCTCAATCAGGTCTCCCCTCTCAGCCTTCTCTTCATCGCTAAAATGCTCCATCCCAGGCAATATCCCGGTGAAACTCCTCTGAATCCCCTCCAGTGCAATCTTCCCATAGTGCTTTGGACAAAATTGCACATTGTACTCCAGCTGCGGCCTAACCAGTGTCTAAAATAATCTCCCCACTTTAGGGTGTAGCTTTGCTCGCTGAGCTGTAGGTTTGATATCCAGACGTTTCATTACCTGGCTAGGTAACATCATCAGTGGCAACCTCCAAGTGAAGCGAAGCTGTTATCTCCTGCTTTCTATTTATATCTTTTTCCTGGATGGGGTTCCTGGGGTTTGTGGTGATGTCATTTCCTGTTCGTTTTTTGAGGGGTTAATAGATGGTATCTAGATCTGTGTGTTTGTTTATGGCGTTGTGGTTGGAGTGCCAGGCCTCTAGGAATTCTCTGGCATGCCTTTGCTGAGCCTGTCTTATAATTTACGTCCTGACTGATAAAGGCAAGGATCCTGGAAGCCTTCTTTCCCAACTTATTAACCTGACCAGCAACCTGCAGGGATCTGTGGGCAAACAAGCCGAGATCCCGCTGTGCCTCTGAGCTTCCGAGTGTCCTGTCATTCACTGAGTATTCCCTTGTCTTGTTCCTTCTTCCAAAGTGCATCACCTTACCTTCACTGGGGTTCAATTTTGCCTGCCCTAGCGGGAATAGAAAGGCTGGTTGAGGGTAATGCTGTTCATGTTGGGCGGCACGGTGGCACAGTGGTTAGCACTGCTGCCTCACAGCGCTTGAAGACCCGGGTTCAATTCCCGCCTCAGGCGACTGACTGTGTGGAGTTTGCACGTTCTCCCCGTGTCAGCGTGGGTTTCCTCCGGGTGCTCCGGTTTCCTCCCACAGTCACAAAGATGTGCGGGTCAGGTGAATTGGCCATGCTAAATTGCCCGTAGTGTTAGGTAAGGGGTAAATGTAGGGGTATGGGTGGGTTTCGCTTCGGCGGGTCGGTGTGGACTTGTTGGGCCGAAGGGCCTGTTTCCACACTGTAAATCTAATCTAATCTAATGTTGTGAACGTAGATTTACAGAAAGCATACCATACAGTGCCGCACAACAGACTTTTGAGAAAAGCCATAGGTCATAGTGAAAAGGGGATAGGAGAAATGTGGATACAAGCGAGTTTTGAGAAGATTTGTAGCTCAGGTTGAGGTTTTGGATGTAGGTTTGCTCGCTGAGCTGCAAGGTTCAATTCCAGACGTTTTGTCACCATACCAGGTAACATCATCAGTGAGCCTCCTGTGAAGCACTGCTGTTAGTCACACACACATACACATACACACACACACAGGCACCCACATGCGCATGCGCACGCACACACACAGGCACCCACATGCGCACACACACAAACCAACATGAACACACACACACAAACCCACATGCGCGCGCGCGCGCACACACACACACCCACATGCGCGCACACACACACAAACCCACATGCGCACACACACAAACCCACATGCACACACACACACGTGCACACACACACACAAACCCACATGCACACACACACACACCCACGTGCACACCCACACACACACACCCACGCACATCCACATGCACACATACACATATACGTTTGTGGGGTGAATTTGTACTTGCAGAGTTACATTATATTTTGTTCAAAAACTGCATGAATCCATGTAAGACTCTGTTAACTCATTTTCTTAGGTTAGAATCAGTCTAAACATTACGGCAGAGACAGGGAACACAGGGGGCTAACACCTTCAACATCTTATCTGCGCTGACACCAATTGTTACAGTTAGCCTGAGAATGCAACTTTTTTAAAAAGGTTTTGTGATTTACATATGAAAGAAGTGAAACTAACATGGTGATTCTAACAGATGAGAGACTTAACAAACAATCAAGGTATTTTTCAATGTATAATTTCAGTTACATCACACTGTAAACTTTTGCTATAAGTTCTGTCCTGCAATTGTATATTCCACAACTACCTGATGAAGGAGCGTCGCTCCAAAAGTTAGTGCTTCGAATTAAACCTGTCGGATTGTAACCTAGCTGCAAATGTGTTGCTGGTCAAAGCACAGCAGGTTAGGCAGCATCTCAGGAATAGAGAATTCGACGTTTCGAGCATAAGCCCTTCATCAGGAATCAGGGCTTATGCTCGAAACGTCGAATTCTCTATTCCTGAGATGCTGCCTAACCTGCTGTGCTTTGACCAGCAACACATTTGCAGCTGTGATCTCCAGCATCTGCAGACCTCATTTTTTACTCGAGGATTGTAACCTAGCGTTGTGTGAGTTTTAATTTTGCACACCTTAGTCCAAAACCGGCACCTTCAAATCATTCCTTATCCAGAGAGTAGTCAGGGGCTGGAATGCACTGCCTGGAAACATGATGGAGGCAGGTTCAACTGAGGCAATCGGGAGGGGCACTGGATGGAGGTTTGGATAGAAATCATGTGCAAGAATCAGGAAAATGGCAGGACATTGATGTTGGGCTGAATGGCCTCCCATTCAGTGGTCAATTTGAAATTGGTTTTTTATAATTATCCCAATTGGCAGGTTATAGTGCCTTGAAAGACGTTAGCAAGTGACATCTTTGACTCTACACGAGAGTGCTCCATCCAGGGAGTGGGAATGTGAAAGTGTAAATGAGATGTGTCTGATGAGAGTGAGAGGATCAGGATTAATTAGTGACTTTGGGTGGGAATTCAATAAAATATAACAGACCCTAACTGTGTCTATATAGACAGCTGCAGGCCAGAGATACAACGGAGAGGTATCTAAGCAGGAAAGCAGCATTCAGCTTGGCATCAAGCACTTGGTCTAGGTGGGTGTGTCAGAGAAGGTATTTTAGTACCTTATCCAAAAAGACAGTGTAGCACTCCCTCTGTACTGTGTGGGAGTGTCAGCCTGATTAAACACTCAGTCTCCGGAATGGGACCTGAATCAACATCTTTCTTACCCTGAAGTAAAGACACCGCTGACTGAGTTACAATCTATTGAATCAATTAGATTCTAACAATAATCCACAACCATTTCACGGTCACCTTTACTGACAACGGATTTACATTTCCTGATCTCTGAGAAAATGAAATCTTAAAAACCTGCTCTGATGTTCAGGGATAAAAGTCTGCAGTATTGTCTGCTGTATCTGTCACACAGCTTCACACCTTGCAGTGGTGCATCGCCATAGCAACTGTACTCCGAGCTAATTATAAAATTAAAATTAAAAGCTCTAGAATGTTCACTGTTGGAATGTGCAGCGTGTTGTGCTGAGGGAAATTCTAAAAATAACATTTCTTTCAGGTTCTTTGGTTTCCAAAGAGAGTGGGGTGAGACTTCACTGTCAGCTGTTCCTCATTGGAAAAGCAGGGCAGTTGGCTTAACGTTGGGCTGCTGGTATAGAGCTGAAAATGTGTTGCTGGAAAAGCGCAGCAGGTCAGGCAGCATGCAAGGAACAGGAGATTCAACGTTTCGGGCATAAGCCCTTCTTCAGGAATGAAGGGCTTATGCCCGAAACATCGAATCTCCAGCTCCTTGGATGCTGCCTGACCTGCTGCACTTTTCCAGCAACACATTTTCGGCTCTGATCTTCAGCATCTGCAGTCCTCACTTTCTCCTGCTGGTATAGACACTGACTTTACCCCAGAGAAACCAGACCATTCAGCCCACCTGGCCTATGCTGGCATTTATGCTCCACAGAAGTCTCCTATCACCCTGCTGCATCTACACTTACCAGCATAATTTTTATTTCTTTCTCCATCATGTGCATAGCCATCTTCCCCTGAAGTACATCCACAGTATTCACCCCAAATCTTCCATGCAGGTATGGGATCCATGGTCAAATGAGAAAGAAGTGACTTCCTGTTGGATTTATTAGCCACAAACTATTAGGGCAGCACAGGGCTCAGCGGTTAGCACCGCTGCATCACCGCGCCAGGGTCCTGGGTTCAATTCCAGCCTCGGGCAACTGTCTGTGTGGAGTTGCATGTTCTCCCCATGTCTGCATGGGTTTCCTCCCACAGTCCAAAGATGTGCAGGTTAGGGTGAATTGGCCATGCTAAATTGTCCATCATGTTAGGTGCATTAGTCAGAGGGAAATGGGTTACTCTTCGGAGGGTCGGTGTGGACTGGTTGGGCCGAAGGGCCTGTTTCCACACTGTAGGGAATCTAATCTGGATGTATGATGATGTAAATGCCTCCCCTGCAATACGCTTATCAAACGAGTTTATAAGATTAATATTCAGTCACCCTCAACCTTCCTTTTCACAGAGAAATATTACAATGCTCCCAGCTCAGGTATTGTCCTCAGCTGGGTGCACCGTCCCCAATGGTTCAGCATCCTTTCTGTAATCACAACCAAGCACAAGGCTCCCTTAGTGATCTAACTCACAATCCACAAACACTTAACACAAAGTTACAGCTTTTGAAAGCTCTTACTTCTGGGTCTGATATTACTGTTTTAGGGGGTGCTGTCTTGTCTGCTTCAGAAGTTGGGCTATTACTGTCAGATTGGAGGATAATCATTATTATCAGTTTTAGAGACAGTGAGGACTGCAGATGCTGGAGATCAAAGTTGAGAGTGTGGTGCTGGAAAAGCGCAGCAGGTCAGGCAGCATCCGGGGAGCAGGGATCATCAGGAATGAGGCTGGGAGCCTCTGGGGTGGAGAGATAAATGGGAGGGGGGTTGGGGCTGGGGAGTAGGTAGCAAAGAATGCAATAGGTGGATGGAGGTGGGGATGAAGGTGTTAGGCCGGAGGGTGGAGTGGATAGGTGGGAAGGAGGATTGGCAGCTGGGACAGGTCATGAGGACGGTGCTGAGCTGGAAGGTTGGAGCTGGGGTGAGGTGGGGGGGAGGGGAAATGAGGAAACTGGTGAAGTCCACATTGATGCCCTGGGGTTGAAGAATGGTGTTGTCAGCGAACTTGCAGATAGAGTTTGGATGAAGTTTGGCCACACAGTCATGAGTGTACAGGGAGGACAGTAAGGGGTTGACTACACAACCTTGTGGGGCACCAGTTTTGAGGGTGCCGTGGAGGAGGCGTTGTTGCCTATCCTTACTGATTGCATTCTTGGGGTCAGGAAGTTGAGGATCCAGTTGCCAAGAGCAAAGCAGAGACATAGGTCTCGGAGTTTGGAGATTAGCTTGGTTGAAGTTATAGTGTTGAAGGTGGAGCTGCAGTCAATATGCAGGAGCCTGATGTAGATATCCAGATGTTCCAGAGATGAGTGTAGGGCCAGGGGTATGGGGGTCTGTCATGGACCTGTTGTGTCGGTAGGTGAATTGCAAGGGATCAGTGCAATTTGGGAGGCTGGAGTTAATGTGAGCCATGACTAACCTCTTGAGTTACTTCATAGCTATAGAGGTCAGAGTCACCGGGTGGTAATGATTGAAGCACACATCATGAGCTTTCATTGGCACTGGCAGGATAATGGTCTTTCTGAAGCTGGTGGGGACTTCAGATTGTAGTGGGAGAGGGCAAAGATGTCAGCGAACACTCCCAGCAGCCAATCCGCGCAGGACCTGAGAGTGTGGCTGGGGACTTCATCAAGGCCAGTTGCTTTTTGTGGGTTCACGCTCAACAAGGCTGGCAGTGAGTGAGGAGGCAGCTGCATTCCGACACTGTCTTCACAGGCAACACCATTTCACTGACTTTTCACTGACACCACATGTTGAGGTTGATGTTACTGTCAGTTTTGGGTACAATTTTAATGTCAATTTTGGGGTTTCATTATATTGTCGGTTTTTGGTGATTATATTAGTTCCGGCTTTGGGGAGATTACTGTCAGTTTTGGAGATGAAATCACAGCTTTTTGCTGTGATTTTACTCCCAGATCTGAGATTTGAACCGAGGATTTCCTGAGACAGGCACTGGTCTCGTATTACAAACAATTGACAGCAAAGCCTGATGGGATTGAATTGTCAATGTTTATCCTGTAGATACCTCTCTGTTGAATCGATATTGTCCTAATTCCAGCCATCATCGTGCCTAATGACATTTACCTCCTGCCTCTCGACATCTGTTCTGACAGTTCCTGGACCACACTGTGTTCATGCCTTTCAGCTTGGCTCTTGCTGTTGTGTCCAATATCTTTGTATTCAGGAAGTCAGGATATAAGCTGACATGGTATTCATGGGAAGGTGCTTCACTGCTGGAGGCTCTGCCCTTCCTCAGCTGATCACAGGATTAGATCAGGTGGACAGTGGGAGCCTTTTTCCTTGGATGGTGGAGGCTAACACGAGGGGACAAAGTTTTAAATTGAGGGCTGATAGATTGAGGATAGATATTAGGGGTAGTTTCTTTACTCAGAGCATAGTAGGGGGCGTGGAACGGCCTGCCTGCAACAGTCATAGACTTGCCAACGTTAAGGGCTTTTAATGGGCATTGGGCACACACATGGATAATAATGGAACAGTGTAGGTTAGATGGGCGTCAGATAATTTTCACAGGTCGGCGCACCATCGAGGGCCGAAGGGCCTGTACTGCGCTGGAATGTTTTATGGTCTCTAATTGTTCATCGCAGCATGAAGGAAGCTGTGACTGCTGCTGTCTGTTCTTTACTTGATTGAAAACAACTCATTTCTGTCGATGGGATCTTACTTTATCCGTAGTTTAGTGGGACGTAGTTATTCAGTTGGCTAAATGACTGGTTTGCTTCAATGTAGAGAGACAGCAATAGCACAGGTTGAATTCCAGCTCTGGGTAAGGTTGGTCCTTACCTGGGATATGGTGGCTCACAGGTTAAACCACCATCACCCTCTCCACTGGGACTGTCAGAACTTTACCGCTTTTTTTAAAAAAAAGGCAGCACACCCATTCAGCTGTGTAAAAATGTTTTAACTTGCCAGATAAAGGCCATTGTACAAAGACATGTTATTATCCCCCAATGGTACAATGTTGACGCACATAATCGTTTTGATTACGTAATGGTCCAAACAGTTGTCTGAATATGGATGATGGGTTGTGTCATGTTATGGTACAGAACAGGAGATGCGGTGTATAGTATCCATTCTGCATTTTGTAGTTAGCTTGCAATGTGTTAAACAATAAGGTCAGGGCGTGTTATGCAGTGGGGACAGAATACGTTACACAGTGGGGTCAGTGTGTATTATACAGTGGGGACAGGATGTGTTACACAGTGGGGTCAGGGTGCGTTACACAGTGGAGTCATGTTGTGTTACACAGAGAGGTCAGGGTGTGTTACTCAATAAAATCAGGATGTGTTACACAGTGGGTTTAGGGTGTGTTACACAGTGTGGTCACTGTATGGGATAAAGTGGGTTCAGGGTGTATTACACAGTGGGGTCAGGGTGTGTGATAAAGTGTGTTCAGGGTGTGTTACACAGTGGGGTCAGAGTGTGATAACTTTGGGGTCAGGGTGTGTTACACAGTGGGGTCAGGGTGTGTTTTACAGTGGGGTCAGAGTGTGTTACACAGTGGGGTTAGTGTGTGTCACACTGTGAGGTCAGGGTGTGTTACACAGTTAGGTCAGGGAGTGTTACACAGTGGGGTCAGAGTGTGATAACAGTGGGGTCAGGGTGTGTTACACAGTGAAGCCAGGCTATGTTACACAGTGGGGTCAGGGTGTGTTACACAGTTAGGTCAGGTAGTATTATACGGTAAGGTCAGGGGGTGTTACACAGTGAGGTGAGGGTGTGTTACATAGTGGGGTCAGGGTGTGTGACATAGTGGGATCAGGGGGTGTTTTCCAGTGGGGTCAGGGTGTGCTTTCCAGTGGGGTCAGGATGTGTTACACAATGGGGTCAGGTTGTGTTATACAGTTGAGTCAGAGTGTGTTACACAGTGGGGTCAGGATGTGTTATACAGTGAGGTCAGGGTGTGTTATACAGTGGGGTCAGGGCATGTTTAACAGTGAGGTTAGCATGTGTTACACAGTGAGGTCAGAGTGTGTTTCACAATTGGGTCAGGGTATGTAACACAGTGAGGTCAGGGAGTGTTACACAGTGGGGTCAGGCTATGTTACGCAGTGAGGTGAGGGAGTGTTACACAGTGGGGTCAGGCTATGTTACACAGTGGGGTCAGGGTGTGTTACACAGTGGGGTCGGGGTGTCACACAGTGAGGTCAGGCTGTGTGACACAGTGGGATCAGGGTGTGTTTTACAATGAGGTCAGGTTGTGTTACTCAGTGGGGTCAGGGTGTGTTACTCAGTGGGATCAGGGTGTATTACCCAGGGATGTCAGGGTGTGTTACACAGTGAAGTCAAGGTATGTTAGCAGCGGGGTCAGGGTGCGTTATGTAGCAGGGTCAGGATGTGTTACACAGTAGGGTCAGGTTGTGTTACTCAGTGAGATCAGGGAGTGTAACACAGTGGGGTCAGGGTGAGTTAGACAGTTGGGTCAGGATGTGTTACACAGTGGGGTCAGGGTGTGTTATACAGTGAGGTCAGGGAGTGTTACAGTGGGGTTAGCGTGTGTTACACAGTGAGGTTAGGTGTATTACACAGTGGGATCAGGGTATGTTATACAGTGAGGTCAGGGTGTGTTATACAGTGAGGTCAGGGTGTGTTATACTGTGAGGTCAGGGTGTGTTACATAGTGGGGTCAGGGTGTGTTACTCAGAGAGGTCAGGGTATGTTATGCATTGGAGTCAGGGTGCGTTATATAGCAGGGTCAGGGTGTTTTACACAGTGGGGTCAGGGTGTGTTACACAGTGGGGTCAGGGATTGTTGAACAGTGGGGTCAAGGTGTGTTATACAGTGGGGTCAGGGTGTGTTATACACTTGGGTCAGGGTGTGCAGTACCGTTGGGTCAGGGAGTGTTACACAGTGAGGTCAGGGTGTGTTACACAGTGGGGTCTGTCTGTGGTACAACGTGAGGTCAGTGTGTGTTGTACAGTGGGGTCAGGGAGTGTTACACAGTTGGGGTAAGGGTGTGTTACACAGTGAGGTGAGGGTGTGTTACACAGTGGGGTCAGGGGTGTCACACAGTGAGGTCAGGATGTATGACACAGTGGGATCAGGGTGTGCTTTACAGTGAGGCCAGGGAGTGTTACACAGTGGGGTAAGGGTGCGTTATATAGCAGGGTCAGGATGTGTTAAACAGTGGGGTCAGAGTGTGTTACACAGTGGGGTCAGGTTGTGTTACACAGTTAGGTCAGGGACTGTTACACAGTGAGGTCAGGCTATGTTACATAGTGGGGTCAGGGTGTGTGACATAGTGGGATCAGGGTCTGTTTTCCAGTGGGGTCCGGGTGTGTTATACAGTGGGGTCAGGATGTGTTACATCATGGGTTCAGGTTGTGTTGTACAGTTGAGTCAGGGTGTGTTACACAGTGGGGTGAGGATGCGTTATACAGTGAGGTTAGCGTGTGTTACACAGTGAAGTCAGAGTGTGTTTCACGGTGGGTTCAGGGTGTGTTACACAGTGAGGTCAGGGAATGTTACACAGTGGGGTCAGGATGCATTATACAGCAGGGTCAGGGTGTTTTACACAGAGGGGTCAGAGTGTGTTACACAGTGGGGTCTGTCTGTGGTACACTGTGAGGTCAGTGTGCGTTGTATAGTGGGGTCACGTTATGTTACACAGTGGGGTCAATGAGTGTTACACAGTGGGGTCAGGGTGTGTTAGACACTGAGGTTAGGCTAGGTAACGCAGTGTGGTCAGGGTGCATTATACAGCAGGGTCAGGGTGTGTTAAACAGTGAGGTCAGGGTGTGTTACACAGTGAGGCCAGGGAGTGGTACACAGTGGGGTCAGGTTGTGTTGCACAGTGAGATGAGGGTCTGTTACACAGTGGGGTCAGAGGTGTCACACAGTGAGGTCAGTCTGTGTGACACAGTGGGATGAGTGTGTGTTTTACAGTGAGGTCAGGGTGTGTTATACAGTGGGGTCAGGATGTGATACACAGTGAGGTGAGAGAGTGGTACACAATGGGGTCAGGTTGTGTTGTACAGTTGGATCAGGGTGTGTTACACAGTGGGGTCAGGGTGTGATACACAGTGAGGTGAGAGAGTGGTACACAATGGGGTCAGGTTGTGTTACTCAGTGGGGTCAGAGTGTGGTACACAGTGAGGTCAGGGAGTGTTACCCAGTGAGGTCAGGGTGTGTTACACAGTGGGGTCAGGGAGTGTTACCCAGTGATGTCAGGGTGTGTTATACAGTGAGGTCAAGGTATGTTAGCAGCGGAGTCAGGTACTGTTATATAGCAGGGTCAGGGAGTGTTACATGGTGAGGTCAGGGTGTGTTACACAGTGAGATCAGGGAGTGTTACACAGTGGGGTAAGGGTGTGTTATACAGTGAGGTCAGGGTGTGTTACCCAGTGGGGTCAGGGTGTATTATACAGTGGGGTCAGGGAGTGTGACACAGTGAGGTCAGGGTGTGTTACACAGTGGGGTCTGACTGTGGTACACTGTGAGGTCAGTGTGTGTTGAAACAGTGAGGTCAGAGTGGGTTATACAGTGAGGTCAGAGTGCGTTACATAGTGGGGTCAGAGTGTGTTACTCAGTGAGGTCAGGGTATGTTACACATTGGAGTCAGGATGCGTTATATAGCAGGGTCAGGGTGTTTTACACAGTGGGGTCAGAGCGTGTTTCACAGTGGGGTCAGGGTGTGTTACACAGTGGAGCCAGGGAGTGTTGAACAGTGAAGTCAAGGTGTGTTATACAGTGGGGTCAGGGTGTGTTATACACTTGGGTCAGGATGTGCAGTACCGTGGGGTCAGGGAGTGTTACACAGTGAGGTCAGGGTGTGTTACACAGTGGGGTCTGTCTGTGGTACAACATGAGGTCAGTGTGTGTTGAACAGTGGGGTCAGGTTATGTTACACAGTGGGGTCAATGAGTGCTACACAGTGGGGTCAGGATGTGTTACACAGTGAGGTCAAGCGATGTTACGCAGTGGGGTAAGGGTGCGTTACACAGTGAGGTCAGGGAGTGTTACACAGTGGGGTCAGGGGTGTCACACAGTGAGGTCAGGATGCGTGACACATTGGGATCAGGGTGTGTTACACAGTGGGGTCAGGGTGCGTTATATAGCAGGGTCAGGATGTGTTAAACAGTGGGGTCAGAATGTATAACACTGTGGGGTCAGGGAGTGTTAAACAGTGAGGTCAGGGTGTGTTATACAGTGGGGTCAGGGTGCGTTATACACTGGGGTCAGGATGTGCAGTATCTTGGGGTCAGGGAGTGCTACACAGTGGGGTCAGTCTGTGGTACACTGTGAGATCAGTGTGTGTTGTACAGTGGGGTCAAGTTATGTTACACAGTGGGGTCAATGAGTGTTACACAGTGGGGTCAGGGTGTGTTTTACAGTGAGGTAAGGGTGTGTTATACAGTGAGGTCAGTGTGTGTTATACAGTGGGGTCAGGGTGTGTTATACAGTGAGGTCAGGGTGTGTTATACAGTGGGGTCAGGGTGTGTTATTCAGTGAGGTCAGGGTGTGTTGCACAGTGGGGTCAGGGTATGTTATACAGTTAGGTCAGGGTGCGTTATACAGTGAGGCCAGGGTGTATTACACAGTGAGGTCAGGGTGTGTTACATAGTGGGGTCAGGGTGCGTTATATAGCAGGGTCAGGGTGTTTTACACAGTGGGGTCAGAATGTGTATCACAGTGGGGTCAGGGTATGTTACACAGTGAAGTCAGGGAGTGCTACACAGTGGGGTCAGGGAGTGTTACACTGTGAGATCAGTGTGTGTTGTACAGTGGGGTCAGGTTATGTTACACAGTGGGGTCAATGAGTGTTACACAGTGGCGTCAGGGTGTGTTTTACAGTGAGGTAAGGGTGTGTTATACAGTGAGGTCAGTGTGTGTTATACAGTGGGGTCCGGGTATGTTATAGAGTGAGGCCAGCGTGTGTTACACAGTGAGGTCAGGGTGTGTTACACTGTGGGGTTAGGGAGTGTTACACAGTGAGGTCAGGTTGTGTTATACAGTGGGATCAGGATGTGTTACACAGTGGGGTCACGATGTGTTCCACAGTGGGGTCAGGTTGTGTTACCCAGAGGGGTCAGGGTGTGTTACACTATGGGGTCAGCATTTGTTACACAGTGAGGTCAGGTTGTGTTATACAGAGGGGTCAGGGTGTTTAGATTAGATTACTTACAGTGTGGAAACAGGCCCTTCGGCCCAACAAGTCCACACCGACCCGCCGAAGCGCAACCCACCCACACCCCTACATTTACCCCTTACCTAACACTACGGGCAATTTAGCATGGCCAATTCACCTGACCCACACATCTTTGGACTGTGGGAGGAAACCGGAGCACCCGGAGGAAACCCACGCAGACACGGGGAGAACGTGCAAACTCCACACAGTCAGTCGCCTGAGTCGGGAATTGAACCCGGGTCTCAGGCGCTGTGAGGCAGCAGTGCTAACCACTGTGCCACCGTGCCGCCCACTGTGTTACACAGTGGGGTCACGATGTGTTAGACAGTGGCGTCAGTTTATGTTACACAGTGGGGTCAGAGTGTGTTACACTGTGGGGTCAGCATTTGTTACACAGTGAGGTCAGGGTGTGTTACACAGTGAGGTCAGGGAGTGTTACGCAGTAGGGTCAGGTTGCATTAGATAGCAGGGTCAGGGTGTTTTACACAGAGGGGTCAGAGTGTGTTTCACAGTTGGGTTAGGGTGTGGTACACAGTGAGGTCAGGGAGTGTTACACAGTGGGGTCAGGGAGTGTGACACAGTGAGGTCAGGGTGTGTTACACAGTGGGGTCTGACTGTGGTACACTGTGAGGTCAGTGTGTGTTGAACAGTGGGGTCAGGTTATGTTACACAGTGGGGTCAATGAGTGTTACACAGTGGGGTAAGGGTGTGTTACACAGTGAGGTCAGGGAGTGTTACACAGTGGGGTCAGGGGTGTCACACAGTGAGGTCAGGATGCGTGACACAGTGGGACCAGGGTGTGTTTTACAGTGAGGTCGGGGTGTGTTACACAGTGGGGTCAGGGTGCGTTATATAGCAGGGTCAGGATGTGTTAAACAGTGGGGTCAGAATGTATAACACTGTGGGGTCAGGGTGTGTTCCACAGTGGGGTCAGGGTGTGTTCCACAGTGGGGTCAGGGTGTGTTACACAGAGGGGTCAGGGTGTGTTACACAGAGGGGTCAGGGTGTGTTACACAGTGGGGTCAGGATGTGTTACACAGTGGCGTCAGTTTGTGTTACACGGTGGGGTCAGAGTGTGTTACACTGTGGGGTCAGCATTTGTTACACAGTGAGGTCAGGTTGTGTTACACAGTGGGGTCAGGGTGCATTAGATAGCAGGGTCAGGGTGTTTTACACAGTGGGGTCAGGGTATGTTTCACAGTGAGGTCAGGGAGTGTTACGCAGTGAGGTCAGGATGTGTTACCCAGCGGGGTCAGGGTGCGTTATATAGCAGGGTCAGTGTTTTACTCAGTGGGGTCAGAGTGTGTTTCACAATGGGGTCAGGGAGTGTTAAACAGTGAGGTCAGGGTGTGTTATACAGTGGGGTCAGGGTGCGTTATACACTGGGGTCAGGATGTGCAGTATCTTGGGGTCAGGGAGTGCTACACAGTGGGGTCAGTCTGTGGTACACTGTGAGATCAGTGTGTGTTGTACAGTGGGGTCAAGTTATGTTACACAGTGGGGGCAATGAGTGTTACACAGTGGGGTCAGGGTGTGTTTTACAGTGAGATAAGGGTGTGTTATACAGTGAGGTCAGTGTGTGTTATACAGTGGGGTCAGGGTGTGTTATACAGTGAGGTCAGGGTGTGTTATACAGTGGGGTCAGGGTGTGTTATTCAGTGAGGTCAGGGTGTGTTGCACAGTGGGGTCAGGGTATGTTATACAGTTAGGTCAGGGTGCGTTATACAGTGAGGTCAGGGTGTGTTACATAGTGGGGTCTGGGTGCGTTATATAGCGGGGTCAGGGTGTTTTACACAGTGGGGTCAGAGTGTGTATCACAGTGGGGTCAGGGTATGTTACACAGTGAGGTCTGGGAGTGCTACACTGTGAGATCAGTGTGTGTTGTACAGTGGGGTCAGGTTATGTTACACAGTGGGGTCAATGAGTGTTACACAGTGGGGTCAATGAGTGTTACACAGTGGGGTCAGGGTGTATTGTACATTGAGGTAAGTGTGTGTTATATAGTGAGGTCGTTGTGTGTTATACAGTGGGGTCCGGGTATGTTATAGAGTGAGGCCAGCGTGTGTTCCACAGTGAGGTCAGGGTGTGTTACACTCTGGGGTCAGGGAGTGTTACACAGTGGGGTCAGGATGTGTTCCACAGGGAGGTCAGGGTGTGTTACACAGTGGGGTCAGGAAGTGTTACCCAGTGATGTCAGGATGTGTTACATAGTGGGATCAGGGAATGTTACACAGTGGGGTCCAGATGTGTTACACAGTGGGGTCAGGGTGTGTTACACAGTGGGATCAGGAGAATAACACAGTGGGGTCAGGGTGTGTTACACAGAGGGGTCAGGGTGTGTTACACAGTGGGGTCAGGATGTGTTACACAGTGGGGTCAGGATGTGTTACACAGTGGGGTCACGTTGTGTTACACAGTGGGGTCAGGATGTGTTATACAGAGGGGTCAGGGAATGTTACACTGTGTGGTCAGGGAGTGTTACACAGTGGGGTCAGGATGTGTTACACAGTGAGGTCAGGGTGTATTACATAGTGGGGTCTGGGTGCGTTATATAGCAGGGTCAGGGAGTTTTACACAGTGGGGTCCAACTGTGTATCACAGTGGGGTCAGGGTATGTTACACAGTGAGGTCAGGGAGTGCTACACAGTGGGGTCAGTGAGTGTTACACTGTGAGATCAGTGTGTGTTGTACAGTGGGGTCAGGTTATGTTACACAGTGGGGTCAATGAGTGTTACACAGTGGCGTCAGGGTGTGTTGTACAGTGAGGTCAGGGTGCGTTATACAGTGAGGTCGTTATGTGTTATACAGTGGGGTCCGGGTATGTTATAGAGTGAGGCCAGCGTGTGTTACACAGTGAGGTCAGGGAGTGTTACACTCTGGGGTCAGGGAGTGTTACGCAGTGGGGTCAGGATGTGTTCGAAAGGGAGGTCAGGGTGTGTTACACAGAGGGGTCAGAGTGTGTTTCATAATGGGGTCAGGGTGTGCTATACATTGGAATCAGGGTGTGCAGTATCGTGGGGTCAGGGAGTGTTACATAGTGAGGTCAGGGTGTGTTACACAGTGGGGTCAGACTGTGGTACACTGTGAGGTCAGTGTGTGTTGTACAGTGGGGTCAGGTTATGTTACACAGTGGGGTCAATGAGTGTTACACAGTGGGGTCAGGGTGTGTTATACAGTGAGGTCAGGGAGCGTTACACAGTGGATTCAGAGTGTGTTACACAGTGAGGTCAGCTTGGGTTACACATTGGGGTCAGGGTGTGTTGTACAGTGGTGTCAGGGTATGTTATACAGTGAGATCAGGATGTGTTACACAGTGGGGACAGGGTGTGTTACACAGTGAGATCAGAGTGTGTTACAAAGTGAGGTCAGCTTGTGTTACACAGTGGGGTCAGGGTTGGTCATACAGTTGGGTCAGGATGTGTTACACAGTGGGGTGAGAGTGTGTAATTCAGTGAGGTCTGGTGTGTTGCACAGTGGGGTCAGGGTATGTTATACAGTTAGGTCACGGTGTGTTATACAGTGAGGTCAGGATGTGTTACACAGTGAGGTCAGGGTGTGTTCCTCAGTGAGGTCAGGGTATGTTACGCATTGGGGTCAGGGTGCGTTATATAGCAGGATCAGGGTGTTTTACACAGTGGGGTCAGAGTGTGTATCACAGTGGGGTCAGGGTATGTTAGACAGTGAGGTCAGAGAGTGCTACACAGTGGGGTCAGGGAGTGTTACACTGTGAAATCAGTGTGTGTTGTACAGTGGGGTCAGGGTGTGTTACTCAGTGAGGTCAGGGTATGTTACGCATTGGGGTCAGGGTGCGTCATATAGCAGGGTCAGGGTGTTTTACACGGTGGGGTCAGAGTGTGTTTCACATAGGGTCAGGGTATGTTACACATTGAGGTCAGGCTGTGTGACATGGTGGGATCAGAGTGTGTTTTACGGTGAGGTCAGGGTGTGTTACACAGTGATGTCAGGGTGTGTTACACAGTGAGCTCAAGGTATGTTAGCAGCGGGGTCAGGGTGCGTTATATAGCAGGGTCAGGATGTGTTAACAGTGGGGTCAGAGTGTGTTACTCAGTGGGGTCAGGTTGTGTTACACAGTGAGGTCAGGTTGTGTTACACAGTGAGGTCAAGGTGTGTTACACAGTGGGATCAGTCTTTGGTACACTGTGAGATCAGTGTGTGTTGTACAATGGGGTCAGGTTATATTACACAGTGGGGTCAATGAGTGTTACACAGTGAGGTCATGGTGTGTTATACAGTGGGGTCAGAGTTTGTTATACAGTGAGGTCAGGGTGTGTTACACAGAGAGGTCAGGGAGTGTTACCCAGTGATGTCAGGGTGTGTTACACAGTGAGCTCAAGGTATGTTAGCAGCGGGGTCAGGGTGCGTTATATAGCAGGGTCAGGATGTGTTAACAGTGGGGTCAGAGTGTGTTACACAGTGAGGTCAGGGTGTGTTACACAGTGGGATCAGTCTTTGGTACACTGTGAGATCAGTGTGTGTTGTACAGTGGGGTCAGGTTATATTACACAGTGGGGTCAATGAGTGTTACACAGTGAGGTCATGGTGTGTTATACAGTGGGGTCAGGGTTTGTTATACAGTGGGGTCAGCATGTGTTACACAGTGAGGTCGGCTTGTGTTACACAGTGGGGTCAGAGTGTGTACTACAGTGAGGTCAGTTGCGTTGTACAGTGGGATCAGGGTATGTTATGCAGTTAGGTCAGGGTGTGTTACATAGTGGGATCAGGGAGTGTTACTCAGTGAGGTCAGGGTATGTTACGCATTGGGGTCAGGGTGCTTTATATAGCAGAGTCAGGGTGTTTTACACAGTGAGGTCAGGGTGTGTTTCACAGTGGGGTCAGGTTATGTTACACAGTGCGGTCAGGGTGAATTACACTTCAGGGTCAGGGTGTGTTAAACAGTGAGGTCAGGGTGTGTTACACAGTGGAGTCAGGGTGTGTTACACAGTGAGGTGAGGGTGTGTTACACAGTGGGGTCAGGATGTGTGACACAGTGGGGTCAGGGTGTGTTACACTGTGGGGTCAGGGTGTGTTACACAGTGAGGTCAATGAGTGTTACCCAGTGATGTCAGGGTGTGTTACACAGTGGGGTCAGGGTGCGTTATACAGCAGGGTCAGGAGGTGTTCCACGGTGGAGTCAGAGTGTGTTACACTGTGGGGTCAGGCAGTATCAAACAGTGAGGTCAGAGTGTGTTTCACAGTGGGGTCAGGGTATGTTATACAGTTAGTAAAAAATGAGGTCTGCAAATGCTGGAGATCACAGCTGCAAATGTGTTGCTGGTCAAAGCACAGCAGGCCAGGCAGCATCTCAGGAATAGAGAATTCGACGTTTCGAGCATAAGCCCTTCATCATGATTCCTGATGAAGGGCTTATGCTCGAAACGTCGAATTCTCTATTCCTGAGATGCTGCCTGGCCTGCTGTGCTTTGACCAGCAACACATTTGCAGCTATGTTATACAGTTAGGTCAGGGTGCGTTATACAGTGAGGCCAGGGTGTGTTACACAGTGAGGTCAGGGTGTGTTACATAGTGGGGTCAGAGTGCGTTATATAGCAGGGTCAGGGTGTTTTACACAGTGGGGTCCGACTGTGTATCACAGTGGGGTCAGGGTATGTTATACAGTGAAGTCAGGGAGTGCTACACAGTGGGGTCAATGAGTGTTACACAGTGGCGTCAGGGTGTGTTATACAGTGAGGTAAGGGTGTGTTATACAGTGAGGTAAGGGTGTGTTATACAGTGGGGTCAGGGTATGTTATAGAGTGAGGCCAGCGTGTATTACACAGTGAGGTCAGGGTGTGTTACATAATGGGGTCAGGAAGTGTTACACAGTGGGGTCAGGGTGTGTTACACAGTGGGGTCAGGGTGTGTTACTCAGTGGGATCAGGAAAATAACACAGTGGGGTCAGGGTGTGTTCCACAGTGATGTCAGGGTGTGTTACACAGTGAGCTCAAGGTATGTTAGCAGCGGGGTCAGGGTGCGTTATATAGCAGGGTCAGGATGTGTTAACAGTGGGGTCAGAGTGTGTTACTCAGTGGGGTCAGGTTGTGTTACACAGTGAGGTCAGGTTGTGTTACACAGTGAGGTCAGGGTGTGTTGTACAGTGGGGTCAGGTTATATTACACAGTGGGGTCAATGAGTGTTACACAGTGGGGTCAGGGTGTGTTATATAGTGAGGTCATGGTGTGTTATACAGTGGGGTCAGGGTGTGTACTACAGTGAGGTCAGTTGCGTTGTACAGTGGGATCAGGGTATGTTATGCAGTTAGGTCAGGGTGTGTTACATAGTGGGATCAGGGTGTGTTACTCAGTGAGGTCAGGGTATGTTACGCATTGGGGTCAGGGTGCGTTATATAGCAGAGTCAGGGTGTTTTACACAAGAGGTCAGGGTGTGTTTCACAGTGGGGTCAGGTTATGTTACACAGTGCGGTCAGGGTGAATTACACTTCAGGGTCAGGGTGTGTTACACAGTGAGGTGAGGGTGTGTTACACAGTGGGGTCAGGGGTGTCACACAGTGAGGTCAGGATGTGTGACACAGTGGGGTCAGGGTGTGTTACACTGTGGGGTCAGGGTGTGTTACACAGTGAGGTCAATGAGTGTTACCCAGTGATGTCAGGGTGTGTTACACAGTGGGGTCAGGATGTGTGACACAGTGGGGTCAGGGTGTGTTACACTGTGGGGTCAGGGTGTGTTACACAGTGAGGTCAATGAGTGTTACCCAGTGATGTCAGGGTGTGTTACACAGTGGGGTCAGGGTGCGTTATACAGCAGGGTCAGGAGGTGTTCCACGATGGAGTCAGAGTGTGTTACACAGTGGGGTCAGGCAGTATCAAACAGTGAGGTCAGAGTGTGTTTCACAGTGGGGTCAGGGTATGTTATACAGTTAGGTCAGGGTGCGTTATACAGTGAGGCCAGGGTGTATTACACAGTGAGGTCAGGGTGTGTTACATAGTGGGGTCAGAGTGCGTTATATAGCAGGGTCAGGGTGTTTTACACAGTGGGGTCCGACTGTGTATCACAGTGGGGTCAGGGTATGTTACACAGTGAAGTCAGGGAGTGCTACACAGTGGGGTCAGGGAGTGTTACACTGTGAGGTCAGTGTGTGTTGTACAGTGGGGTCAGGTTATGTTACACAGTGGGGTCAATGAGTGTTACACAGTGGCGTCAGGGTGTGTTATACAGTGAGGTAAGGGTGTGTTATACAGTGGGGTCCGGGTATGTTATAGAGTGAGGCCAGCGTGTGTTCCACAGTGAGGTCAGGGTGTGTTACACTCTGGGGTCAGGGAGTGTTACGCAGTGGGGTCAGGATGTGTTCTACAGGGAGGTCAGGGTGTGTTACATAGTGGGGTCAGGAAGTGTTACCCAGTGATGTCAGGATGTGTTACACAGTGGGATCAGGGTGTGTTACACAGTGGGGTCAGGATGTGTTACACAGTGGGGTCAGGGTGTGTTACACAGTGGGGTCAGAGTGTGTTACACAGAGGGGTCAGGGTGTGTTACACATGAGGTCAGGGAGTGTTACCCAGTGGGATCAGGGAGTGTTAAACAGTGAGGTCAGGGTGGGTTATACAGTGGGGTCATGGTGGGTTATACAATGCGATCAGGGTGTTCAGTACCGTGGGATTAGGGAGTGTTACATAGTGAGGTCAGGGTGTATTACACAGTGGGGTCAGACCGTGTTACACTTTGAGGTCAGTGTGTGTTGTACAGTGGGTCAGGTTATGTTACACAGTGGGGTCAATGAGTGTTACACAGTGCGGTAAGAGTGTGTTACATAGTGATGTCAGGGTGCATTATAAAGCAGGGTCAGGGTGTGTTAAACAGTAAGGTCAGGGAGTGTTACACAGTGGGGTCAGGGTGTGTTACACAGTGAGGTGAGGGTGTGTTACACAGTGGGGTCAGGGGTGTCACACAGTGAAGTCAGGGTGTGTTTTACAGTAAGGTCAGGGTGTGTTTCACAGTGGGGACAGGGAGCGTTATATAGAATGGACAGGATGTGTTACACAGTGAGGTCAGAGTGTGGTACACAGTGAGGTCAGGGAGTGGTACACAGTGAGGTCAGGGTGTGTTACACAGTGGGGTCAGAGTGTGTTACACAGTGAGGTCAGGGAGTGTTACACAGTGGGGTCAGGGAGTGTTACACAGTGAGGTCAGGATGTGTTACACAGTGGGGTCAGGGAGTGTTAACCAGTGGAGTCCGGTATGTTACACAGTGAGGTCAGGATGTGTTACACAGTGAGGTGAGGGTGTGTTACACAGTGAGGTGAGGGTGTGTTACACAGTGGGGTCAGGGGTGTCACACAGTGAGGTCAGGATGTGTTACACAGTGGGGTCAGGGTGCGTTATATATCAGGGTCAGGGTATTTTACACAGTGGGGTCAGGGAGTGTTAAACAGTGAGGTCAGGGTGTGTTATACAGTGGGGTCAGGGTGTGTTATACACTGGGGTCAGGGTGTGCAGTAACTTGGGGTCAGGGAGTGTTACACAGTGAGGTCAGCGTGTGTTACACAGTGGGGTCAGTCTTTGGTACACAGTGAGATCAGTGTGTGTTGTACAGTGGGGTCAGGTTATGTTACACAGTGGGGTCAATGAGTGTTACACAGTGGGGTCAGGGTGTGTTTTACAGTGAGGTCAGGGTGTGTTGTATAGTGAGGTCATTGAGTGTTATACAGTGGGGTCAGGGTGTGTTACGCAGTAAGGTCAGGGTGTGTTACACAGTGGGGTGAGAGAGTGGTACACAGTGGGGTCAGGGAGTGGTACACAGTGGGGTCAGGGTGTGTTACACAGTGGGGTCAGGGTGTGTTACACAGTGGGATCAGGGTGTGTTACCCAGTGATGTCAGGGTGTGTTACACAGTGAGGTCAAGGTATGTTAGCAGCGGGGTCAGGGTGCGTTATATAGCAGGGTCAGGATGTGTTACACAGTGGGGTCAGAGTGTGTTACACAGTGGGGTCAGGTTGCGTTACTCAGTGAGATCAGGGAGTGTACCACAGTGGGGTCAAGGTGTGTTAGACAATGAGGTCATGGTGTGTTATACAGTTATGTCAGGGAGTGTTACAGTGGGGTTAGCGTGTGTTACACAGTGAGGTCAGCTTGTGTTACACAGTGAGGTCAGAGTGGGTTATACAGTGAGGTCAGGTGTATTACACAGTGGGGTCAGGGTATGTTATACAGTTAGGTCAGGGTGTGTTATACAGTGGGGTCAGAGTGTGATACACAGTGGGATCTATCTGTGGTACGTGAGGTCAGTGTGTGTTGTACAGTGGGGTCAGCTAATGTTACACAGTGGGGTCAATGAGTGTTACACAGTGGGGTCAGGGTGTGTTACACAGTGAGGTGAGGGTGTGTACACAGTGGGGTCATGGTGTCACACAGTGAGGTCAGAATGTGTGATACAGGGGGATCAGGGTGTGTTTTACAGTGGGGTCAGAGTGTGTTACACTGTGGGGTCAGGGTGTGTTATATAGCAGGGTCAGGACGTGTTACACTGTGGGGTCAGCATTTGTTACACAGTGGGGTCAGAGTGTGTTACACTGTGGGGTCAGGGAGTGTTACGCCACGGGGTCAGGGTGCATTATATAGCAGGGTCAGGGTGTTTTACACAGTGGGGTCAGAGTGTGTTACACAGTGAGGTCAGGGAGTGTTACACAGTGAGGTCAGGGAGTGTTACACAGTGGGGTCAGGGAGTGTTACACAGTGAGGTCAGGATGTGTTACACAGTGAGGTCAGGATGTGTTACACAATGGGGTCAGGGAGTGTTAACCAGTGGAGTCGGGTATGTTACACAGTGAGGTCAGGATGTGTTACACAGTGAGGTGAGGGTGTGTTACACAGTGGGGTCAGGGGTGTCACACAGTGAGGTCAGGATGTGTTACACAGTGGGGTCAGGGTGCGTTATATATCAGGGTCAGGGTATTTTACACAGTGGGGTCAGGGAGTGTTAAACAGTGAGGTCAGGGTGTGTTATACAGTGGGGTCAGGGTGTGTTATACACTGGGGTCAGGGTGTGCAGTAACTTGGGGTCAGGGAGTGTTACACAGTGAGGTCAGCGTGTGTTACACAGTGGGGTCAGTCTTTGGTACACAGTGAGATCAGTGTGTGTTGTACAGTGGGGTCAGGTTATGTTACACAGTGGGGTCAATGAGTGTTACACAGTGGGGTCAGGGTGTGTTTTACAGTGAGGTCAGGGTGTGTTGTATAGTGAGGTCATTGAGTGTTATACAGTGGGGTCAGGGTGTGTTACGCAGTAAGGTCAGGGTGTGTTACACAGTGGGGTCAGGGAGTGTTACCCAGTAATGTCAGGGAGTGTTACACAGTGGGGTCAGGTTGTGTTACACAGTGGGATCAGGATGTGGTACACAGTGAGGTCAGGGAGTGTTACGCAGTGGGGTCGGTGCATTATACACAGGGTCAGGGTGTGCTAAACAATGAGGTCATGGTGTGTTATACTGTGGGGGCAGGGTATGTTATACAGTGGGGTCAGCATGTGTTACACAGTGAGGTCAGCTTGTGTTACACAGTGGGGTCAGGATGTGTTACACAGTGGGGTCAGGGAGTGTTAACCAGTGGAGTCGGGTATGTTACACAGTGAGGTCAGGATGTGTTACACAGTGAGGTGAGGGTGTGTTACACAGTGGGGTCAGGGGTGTCACACAGTGAGGTCAGGATGTGTTACACAGTGGGGTCAGGGTGCGTTATATATCAGGGTCAGGGTATTTTACACAGTGGGGTCAGGGAGTGTTAAACAGTGAGGTCAGGGTGTGTTATACAGTGGGGTCAGGGTGTGTTATACACTGGGGTCAGGGTGTGCAGTAACTTGGGGTCAGGGAGTGTTACACAGTGAGGTCAGCGTGTGTTACACAGTGGGGTCAGTCTTTGGTACACAGTGAGATCAGTGTGTGTTGTACAGTGGGGTCAGGTTATGTTACACAGTGGGGTCAATGAGTGTTACACAGTGGGGTCAGGGTGTGTTTTACAGTGAGGTCAGGGTGTGTTGTATAGTGAGGTCATTGAGTGTTATACAGTGGGGTCAGGGTGTGTTACGCAGTAAGGTCAGGGTGTGTTACACAGTGGGGTCAGGTTGTGTTACACAGTGGGGTCAGGATGTGGTACACAGTGAGGTCAGGGAGTGTTACGCAGTGGGGTCGGTGCATTATACACAGGGTCAGGGTGTGCTAAACAATGAGGTCATGGTGTGTTATACTGTGGGGGCAGGGTATGTTATACAGTGGGGTCAGCATGTGTTACACAGTGAGGTCAGCTTGTGTTACACAGTGGGGTCAGGGTGGGTTAGACAGTTGGGTCAGGATGTGTTATACAGTGGGGTCAGGGTGTGTTATACAGTGAGGTCAGGGTGTGTTACACAGTGAGGTCAGGGTGTGTTACACAGTGGGGTCAGGGAGTGTTAAACATTAAGGTCAGGGTGTGTTATACAGAGGGGTCAGGTGTGTTATACACTGGGGTCAGGGTGTGTAGTACCGTAAGGTCAGGGAGTGTTACACAGTGGGGTCAGTCTGTGGTACACTGTGAGATCAGTGTGTATTGTGCAGTGGGGTCAGGTTATGTTACACAGTGGGGTCAATGAGTGTTACACAGTGGGGTCAGGATGTGTTACACAGTGAGGTCAAGCGATGTTACGCAGTGGGGTAAGGGTGTGTTAGTCAATAAGATCAGGGAGTGTAACACAGTGGCGTCAGGGAGGGTTAGACAGTTGGGTCAGGATGTGTTACACAGTGGGGTCAGGGTGTGTTATACAGTGAGGTCAGGGTGTGTTGTATGGTGGGGTCAGGGTGTGTTATGCAGTGAGGTCAGGGTGTGTTATACAGTGAGGTCAGCGTGTGTTACACAGTGAGGTCAGGGTGTGTTAAACAGTGGGGTCAGGGTGGGTTAGACAGTTGGATCAGGGTGTGTTACACAGTGGGATCAGGGTGTGTTACACAGTGGGGTCAGGGTATGTTATACAGTTAGGTCAGGGTGTGTTATACAGTGAGGTCAGGGAGTGTTACACAGTGAGGTCAGGGTGTGTTACATAGTGGGATCAGGGTGTGTTACATAGTGGGATCAGGGTGTGTTACTCAGTGAGGTCAGGGTATGTTACGCATTGGGGTCAGGGTGCGTTGTGTAGCAGGGTCAGGGTATTTTACACAGTGGGGTCAGAGTGTGTATCACATGGGGTCAGGGTATGTCACACAATGAGGTCAGGGAGCGTGACACAGTAGGATCAGGGTGTGTTCCACAGTGAAGTCAGTGTGTGTTATATAGTGGGGTCAGGGAGTGTTTAACAGTGAGGTCAGAGTGTGTTATACAGTGAGGTCAGTCTGTGGTACACTGTGACATCAGTGTGTGTTGTACAGTGGGGTCAGGTTATGTTACACAGTGGGGTCAGGGTGCATTATAAAGCAAGGTCAGGGTGTGTTAAACAGTGAGGTCAGGGAATCTTACACAGTGGGGTCAGGTTGAGTTACACAGTGGGGTCAGGGAGTGTTACGCAGTCGGGTCAGGGAGTGTTAAACAGTGATGTCAGGGTGTGTTGTACAGTAAGGTCAGAGTGTGTTATTCAGTGAGGTCAGGGTGTGTTATACAGTGAGGTCAGGGTGTGTTATACAGTGGGGTCAGGGTGTGTTCTACAGTGAGATCAGGGAGTGTTATACAGTGGGGTCAGGGTATGTTACACAGTGAGGTCAGCTTGTGTTACACAGTGGGGTCAGGGTGTGTTCAACAGTGAGGTCAGGTGTGTTGTACGGTAGGGTCAGGGTATGTTATACAGTGAGGTCAGGCTATGTTACGCAGTGGGGTCAGGGTGAATTACACTTCAGGGTCAGGGTGTGTTAAACAGTGAGGTCAGGGAGTGTTACACTGTGGGATCAGGATGTGTTACACGTTGAGGTCAGAGAGTGTTACACAGTGGGGTCAGGGTGCGTTATATAGCAGGGTCAGGGTGTTTTACACAGTGAGGTCAGAGTGTGTTTCACAGTGAGGTCAGGTTATGTTACATAGTGGGGTCAATGAGTGTTACACTGTGGGGTCAGGTTATGTCACACAGTGAGGTCAGGATGAATTACACTTCAGGGTCAGGGTGTGTTAAACAGTGAGGTCAGGGAGTGTTACACAGTGAGGTCAGAGTGTGCTACACTGTGGGGTCAGGGTGTGTTACACAGTGGAGTCAGGGTGTGTTACACAATGAGGTGAGGGTGCGTTACACAGTGGGGTCAGGGGTGTTACACAGTGGGGTCAGGGGTGTCACACAGTGAGGTCAGGATGTATGACACAGTGGGATCAGGGTGTGTTATATAGCAGGGTCAGGATGTATTACACAGTGGGGTCAGAGTGTGTTACACTGTGGGGTCAGGGTGTGTTACACTGTGGGGTCAGGGCGTGTTATACAGTGAGATCAGAGTGTGTTTCACAGTAGGGTCAGGGTGTGTTACACAGTGAGGTCAGAGTGTGTTACAAAGTGAGGTCAGGATGTGTTACACGGTGATGTCAGGGAGTGTTACAGTGGGGTCAGCGTGTGTTACACAGTAGGGTCAGGGTGGGTTAGACAGTTGGGTCAGGATGTGTTACACAGTGGGGTCAGGGTGTGTTATACAGTGAGGTCAGGGTGTGTTACACAGTGAGGTCAGGGTGTGTTACACAGTGGGGTCAGGGTGTGTTACACAGTGGGGTCAGGGTGTGTTATACAGAGGGGTCAGGTGTGTTATACACTGGGGTCAGGGTGTGTAGTACCGTAAGGTCAGGGAGTGTTACACAGTGAGGTCAGGGTGTGTTACACAGTGGGGTCAGTCTGTGGTACACTGTGAAATCAGTGTATATTGTGCAGTGGGGTCAGGTTATGTTACACAGTGGGGTCAATGAGTGTTACACAGTGAGGTCAGGGTGCGTTATACAGTGAGGTCAGGATGTGTTATACAGTGGGGTCAGGGTATGTTATACAGTGAGGTCAGCGTGTGTTACACGGTAAAGTCAGGGTGTATAACACAGTGGGGTTGGGGAGTGTTAAACAGTAAGGTCAGGGTGTGTTACACAGAGGGGTCAGGTGTGTTATACACTGGGGTCAGGGTGTATAGTACCGTAAGGTCAGGGAGTGTTACACAGTGAGGTCAGGGTGTGTTACACAGTGGGGTCAGTCTGTGGTACACTGTGAAATCAGTGTATATTGTGCAGTAGGGTCAGGTTATGTTACACAGTGGGGTCAATGAGTGTTACACAGTGGGTCAGGGTGCATTATACAGTGAGGTCATTGTGTGTTATACAGTGGGGTCAGGGTATGTTATACAGTGAGGTCAGTGTGTGTTACACGGTAAGGTCAGGGTGTATAACACAGTGGGGTTGGGGAGTGTTACCCAGTGATGTCAGGGAGTGTTACACAGTGAGGGCAGGGTGTGTTATCCAGTCGGGTCAGGATGTGTTACATCATGGGGTTAGGTTGAGTTGTTCAGTTGGGTCAGGGTGTGTTACACAGTGGGGTCAGGGTGTGTTATACAGGGAGGTCAGGGAGTGTTACACTGTGGGGTCAGGATGTGTTACACATTGAGGTCAGGGTGTGTTACACAGTGGGGTCAGTCTGTGGTACACTGTGAAATCAGTGTATATTGTGCAGTGGGGTCAGGTTATGTTACACAGTGGGGTCAGGGTGCATTATATAGCAGGTTAAGGATGTGTAACACAGTTGGTTCAGAGTGTGTTACACAGTGGGGTCAGGGTGTGTTACACAGTGGGGTCAGGGTGGGTTAGACAGTTGGGTCAGGATGTGTTACACAGTGGGGTCAGGGTGTGTTACACAGTGGGGTCAGGGTGTGTTACACAGTGGGGTCAGGGTATGTTATACAGTTAGGTCAGGGTGTGTTATACAGTGAGGTCATGGTGTGTTACACAGTGGGGTCAGTCTGTGGTACACTGTGAAATCAGTGTATATTGTGCAGTGGGGTCAGGTGTATAGTACCGTAAGGTCAGGGAGTGTTACACAGTGAGGTTAGGGTGTGTTACACAGTGGGGTCAGTCTGTGGTACACTGTGAAATCAGTGTATATTGTGCAGTGGGGTCGGGTTATGTTACACAGTGGGGTCAGGGTGTGTTACACAGTGGGGTCAGGGTGTGTTACACAGTGGGGTCAGGGTATGTTATACAGTTAGGTCAGGGTGTGTTATACAGTGAGGTCATGGTGTGTTACACAGTGGGGTCAGTCTGTGGTACACTGTGAAATCAGTGTATATTGTGCAGTGGGGTCAGGTGTATAGTACCGTAAGGTCAGGGAGTGTTACACAGTGAGGTCAGGGTGTGTTACACAGTGGGGTCAGTCTGTGGTACACTGTGAAATCAGTGTATATTGTGCAGTGGGGTCGGGTTATGTTACACAGTGGGGTCAATGAGTGTTTTGTACAGTGGGGTCAGGGTATGTTATGCAGTGATGTCAGGGTGTGTTATACAGTGAGGTCAGGGTGTGTTACACAGTGGGGTCAGGGTGCGTTATATAGCAGGTTAAGGATGTGTAACACAGTTGGGTCAGAGTGTGTTACACAGTGGGGTCAGGGTGTGTTACACAGTGGGGTCAGGGTGTGTTACACAGTGGGGTCAGGGTGGGTTAGACAGTTGGGTCAGGATGTGTTACACAGTGGGGTCAGGGTGTGTTACAAAGTGGGGTCAGGGTATGTTATACAGTTAGGTCAGGGTGTGTTATACAGTGGGGTCATTGTGTGTTATACAGTGGGGTCAGGGTATGTTATACAGTGAGGTCAGCGTGTGTTACATGGTAAGGTCAGGGTGTATAACACAGTGAGGTCAGGGTGTGTTTTCCAGTGGGGTCCGGATGTGTTACATCGTTGGGTTAGGTTGTGTTGTTCAGTTGGGTCAGGGTGTGTTACACAGTGGGGTCAGGGTGTGTTTTGCAGGGAGGTCAGGATGTGTTGTACAGTGGGGTCAGGGTGTGTTATGCAGTGGAGTCAGGTATGTTATACAGTGAGGTCAGCGTGTGTTACACAGTGAGGTCAGGGTGTGTTACATAGTGGGGTCAGGGTGGGCTAGACAGTTGGGTCAGGGTGGGTTACACAGCGGGGTCAGGGTATGGGATACACAGTGAGGTCAAGGTGTTTTATACAGTGGGTCAGGGTGTGTTATATACTGGGGTCAGGTTGTGCAGTACAGTGGGGTCAGGGTGTGTTTTACAGTGTGGTCAGGATGTGTTACATAGTGGGGTCAGATGGTATTGTACAGTTCGGTCAGGGTGTGTTATACAGTGAGGTCAGCTTGTGTTACACAGTGGGGTCAGGGAGTGTTACACAGTGAGGGCAGGGTGTGTTACACTGTGGGGTCAGGGGGTGTTATACAGTGGGGTCAGGGTGTGTTTTACAGTGTGGTCAGGATGTGTAACATAGTGGCGTCAGATGGTGTTGTACAGTTCGGTCAGGGTGTGTTACATAGTGGGGGGTGTGTTATACAGTGGGGTCAGGATGTGTTATGCAGTGGGGTCAGGCTATGTTGTAAAGTGGGTTCAAGGAGTGTTAGTCAGAGGCTCAAGTGGGTGTTATACAGGGACGTCATGGCTTGCTACACATTGGGATCAGGGTGTGTTATACAGTGAGGTCAAGCTATGTTAAGCAGTGGGGTCAGGGTGCATTATATAGCAGGGTCAGGGTGTGTTCCATAGTGAGGTCAGGGAGTGTTACACAGTGGGGTCAGGGTGTGTTACACAGTGGGGTCAGGGGGTGTTATACAGTGGGGTCAGGGTGCGTTACACAGTTGGGTCTGTGTGTGTTATACAGTGGGGTCAGGGTATGGACTACAGTGATGTCAGGGTGTGTTACACAGTATGGTCAGGGTGTGTTACACAGTGGGGTCAGGGTGTGTTGTAAAGTGGGTTCCGGGAGTGTTACACAGTGAGGTCAGGGTGTGTTATACAATGGGGTCAGGGTGTGTTACACAGTGAGGTCAGGGTGTGTTACACAGTTTGGGTCAGTGTGTGTGAAACAGTGGGGTCAGGCTATGTATTCCAGTGATGTCAAGGTGTGTTACACAGTATGGTCAGGGTGTGTTGCACAATGGGGTCAGGGAGTGTTACACAGTGGGGTCAGGGAGTGTTACACAGGGGCTCAAGGGTGTGTTATACAGTGGGTGATGGTGGGTTACACAGTGGGTCCATAGTTTGTTACACATGGACACACTTTCCTCATTCCTGAAGAAGTGTTCATGCCAGAAATGTCGACTCTCCTGCCCCTTGGATGCTGCCTGACCTGCTGCGCTTTTCCAGCAACACATTTTCAGCTTGTTACACATTTGGTCAGGGTATGTAATACAGTGAAGTCGGTGTGTTTTATACAGTGGGGTCAGAACGTGTGACATAGTGGGGTCAGGGTGGGTTACACAGTAGGGTCAGGGTGTGTTATACAGTGGGGTCAAGGTGTGTTGTATTGTGTGGGCAGGGTGTATTATACAGTGGGATCAGGGTGTGTTATACAGTGGGGTTAGGGTGTGTTACACAGTGGGGTCAGTGTGTGTTACACAGTGAAGTCGGCATGTTTTATACAGTGGGATCAGGGTGTGTTACATAGTAGGGTCAAGGTGTGTTGTACAGTGTGGTCAGCATGTGTTATCCAGTGTGTTCAGGGTGTCTTATACAGTAGAGTCAGGGAGTGTTACACAGTGGGATCAGTGTGTGTTATACAGTGAAGTCAGGGCTTCATATATAGCGGGGGACAGGGTGTGTTACACATTGGTGTCATAATATGTTATAGAGTGTGCTCAAGTTGTGTTACACAGTGAGGTCAGGCTGTGTTGTAAAGTGGGTTCAGCGAGTGTTACACAGAGGTTCAAGTGTGTATTACACAGTGAGATCAGGGTGTGTTATACAGTGGGGTCATGGTGTGTTTTACAGTGGGGTCAGGGTATGTTATACAGTGAAGTCAGCGTGGGTTACTCAGTGGGGTCAGGGTGTGTTACACAGTGAGCTCAGGGAGTGTTACACAGTGGGGTCAGGGTGTGTTGCACAGTAAGGTTAAGGTGTGTTACGCAGTGAGGTCAGGATGTGTTATACAGCAGGGTCAGGATATGTTACACTGTGAGGTCAGGGTATGTTTCACATTAGGCTGTGTGTGATATACAGTGGGGTGAGGGTGTGTTCCACTGTGGGGTCAAAGTGTGTTACACAGTGAGATCAGTGTGTTATAAAGTGGGTTCAGGGAGTGTTACACAGTGAGGTCACGGTGTGTTATATAGTGGGGTCAGGGTGTGGAATACAATGAGGTCAGGTTATTTTACACAGTGGGGTCATGGTGTGTTACACAGTAAGGTCAGGGTGCATTATGCAGTGAGGTCAGGGTGTATTACACAGTGCGGTCCAGATTGGGGTCAGGGTGCGTTATAGAGTGGGCTCAAGGTGTGTTGCACAGTGAGGTCCGGATGTGTTACAGTGGGGTCAGGGTGTGTTACACCAAGTGGTCTGGGTGTGTTACAGTTGTGTCAGGATGTGTTACACAGTGGGGTCAGGATGTGTTACATTGTGTAGTCAGGATGTATTACACAGTGAGGTCAGGATGTGTTACCCATTGGCGTCAGATTGTGCTACCTGTGATGATGCTATGATTTTAACAGGTATATTTTGACCTGATTTCTTTGAAGGGAGATATTGAACAAGAGGTACAGAGCTGTATTTATCAACATAAACAATTTGAGAGCCATTTGGCTTTTTTAAGAAGTTGGAACAATAGTAGCAGCCTGGCTGGGTGTGGTCAACTCTCACAGACCAGAAGCTCTCGACTTCTCATTTTTTTTTCGATTTAGCTCTCAGCAGTTGCTGTTGGAGTCTTAACAGGGCAGAGGCTGCTCGAGTTTTGAAGCTATATTTTCACAGTTACAGCTGGAAGCTGGGGTTTCTCTCTAGTGCTCGGAAACAAATCTGTTCGTCTTAATAAGATCCTGAAATGTTACCGCGTAGGTACTCGCCTTCCCACCAAAGTCCAATACTCCCTTAATATGTCTCATCCCTACCTTCCAACACTTTTTTTGTAAATATATTTATGAGCAAATTTTTTTAACTTTAAAAACATCTAAAATTATTGAAAAATACAACCAATAGCAATATAATAAAAAGACAAAAATACACAAATTAAAATACAATTACTGTCTACTAACTTGCTCTATAATACAAAACAAACCCTGTGCAAAGCAACACCAATAAATAAATAAATAACTAATAGATCAATAAAACACACAAAATACAGAACAGCTATGTTCAGCGCAAAGCTCCCAAACAGAGGTACTGGAGCATTGTATATATACCTGTATTAACTCAGGAGACCCCCTCCAGAGCCCAGGGCTTGACAAACCTAACCATCTTGGTTAACAAACGCCCGAGTTAAGATAACTGCCAAATCTATATCCAAATAACTCAAGTTAGGGCTGCCATGTTTTATAAAAATGGTCTGTTGTGTGGTGCACCATGTTTGTAAAAAAGTCCAAGGGAATGTGTTCCATAATTCATTTCTGCCATCCCAGCAAGCCCGGCGGGCTCTCAGACACCCAATTCATCAGAATATTCTTCCGTGCACAGTATGCAAGAATATTAAATAGTTTCTTCCCATGCTTGTCTAAAGATGGTAAATTCGGTAGATCTAAGAGGAGAGATATCGGGTCTACTTTGACTTCAGTCCTCAATACCCTCCCTATCTCTCCAGCCACGGCGCTCCATAAACACAGAGCCTGTAACATGCCCAGAAGCAATGGGTAAGAGTACCTACACTTATTTTACATTTGAGGCACACTGAAGATGCTCCTTTTTCAAACTTCGCCAGATGAGCCCTGTGCAGGGCTTTTAACTGCATACTGCATGTCCTATTACAGATTGAGATCATTTGAGCATTCTCCCATATATTCTTCCATATTTCAGAAGAGATCTCCACTCCTAGCTCTTGCTCCCAGACCTCACATAACTGTTTAATATCCTGCCAGGCCCTGCCACCCAGCAGGCGATAGAGGGCATAACTAAAAGGGTGCTTGTGGAACATAGCAACAACCTCTCTGTATCTGATTTATAGGGCTGAGTAAGAAGTGTAGTCTTCTTCTGAATGAAATCCCTGACCTGGAAAAAATGGAAAAGGTCTCTGCTGGGCAACTCAGATTAGCAGCTCAGTTGCTCAAAAGACATCATAACTTCCTTCTTACACTTTAACCTCTCGCAGCATTCCAACCACAAAGCAGCCCTTTTCAAAATGGCTGCTCCAAAAATGGCCGGTTGAGGTTCTGGTTGTAGTTTGCTCACTGTGCTGGAAGGTTCATTTTCAGACTGTTCGTCACCATATTAGATTAGATTAGATTACTTAGTGTGGAAACAGGCCCTTCGGCCCAACAAGTCCACACCAACCCGCCGAAGCGCAACCCACCCATACCCTACATTTACCCCTTACCTTTGGATTGTGGGAGGAAACCGGAGCACCCGGAGGAAACCCACGCAGACACGGGGAGAACATGCAAACTCTGCACAGTCAGTCGCCTGAGTCGGGAATTGAACCCGGGTGTCAGGCGCTGTGAGACAGCAGTGCTAACCACTGTGCCGCCCACTAAGTAACATCTTCAGTGGGCCTCCAGACAAAGCACTGCTGATAGTTCCTGTTTACTATCTATATCTTTGGGTTGGTGATGTCATTTCCTTTGGTGGTCATTTCCTGTGGTGATGCAATTTCCTGTTATTTTTCTCAGGGGTGGTAAATGGGGTCCAAGTGATTGCGTTTGTTGATAAGAGTTCCGGTTGGAATGCTATGCTTCTAGGAATTCTCGTGCGGGTCTCTGTTTGGCTTGGCCAAGGATGGATGTATTGTCCTTCCTTATCTATATGTAAGGATACTAGTGAGAGAGGGACATGTCGTTTTATGGCCAGTTGATGCTCATGTATCCTGGTGGGTTGTTTTCTGCTCGTTTATCCAATGTAGTGTTTATTACAGTTCTTGGACAGTATTTTGTAAATGACATTGGTTTTGCTTGTTGTCCGTATAGGGTCTTTCAAGTTCATTAGCTGCTGTGTTGGGTTTGTGGGCTAGTATGAAACCAAGGGATCTGAGTCATCTGGCAGTCATTTCCAAGATGTCTTTGATGTAGGGGAGATGTGAAGATGTTTTGGGCCTGATGGTTTAACTGCAAGTGAACATTGTTACTCCAACTGTTGCAGTACTGGCCTACAGGGCAACTGAAGTAGTGGAAGAGAGCTCTCATTGTCCTCCATTTCACTATTTCCATATGCAGACTGAGCATTTCAACTATTGATGGTGAATGCCTACACCGGAGATTTTAATCTATATGGAGTATGCTGCACTGCTGACACAGGATTGATGTACCAACACCAGCATCAGTTTTAATATGTTGCTGAAAGTGGCTCAGTGGTTAGCACTGCTGCTTCATAGTGGTAGGGACCGAGGTTCCATTCTAGACTCTGGTGACAGTGTGGAGTTTGCACAATCATCCTGCCTGTGTGGGTTTCCTCCCCCACAGTCTAAGCAGGTCAAGTGAATTGGCTATGCTAAACTGCCCAGTGTTCAGAGATGTGTAGATTAGATGCATTTGTTAGGGAAAGGGGTGTGGGTGGTTTATTCTGCAAAGGGTCAGTGTGAACTTGTTGTAAATGGCCTAATTCCACATTGGTTTAATGGGGGTTTGTAGAATTCCTACAATTTCCACTCCCCTTCCACCCAACTGATGTTTCAGCAGTGACAAGCATCCCCACCTACAACATCCAGTCCACATAATAGAAGACAGCCCTCTCTGCAGAGTGCCCTCAAGAATACCAGTCCTATTGTAGTTTGGCAGTGTTGGCACAATTTTAAGTGACTCTGCAAGCAGATTTGAGCATTAGGCAATAAAACCTAATAAAGTTGATCCTGATTTCTAGTAATCAGCAATGAGCCAGCTGTCCATGTCACAGTTGACCCAACTATTGAAAAGGAGATTTGCTTTGTTCTATAGTCTAAAGGAGTATCCAGACACTTTCTTTGATGTAAGAAAGAGGGATGAACAAAGTTGAGAGTTTGGCATGAAAGAGTGGACCATGCAGCCCTTGAGCCTACTCCATCATTTAATACTCAGTCCCTAGTTCTCCTCCCACCCTTTCATCTTGGGAGGTCATTTAATTTATTCTTGAAAACAATTATTTTTTATAAAAACATTTACCGCTTCACCACTGAAGAAATATCCCGTCTCAATCTTACATAGGCTGAACCTCTGCTGCAAGGACCCCAGCCATTAGATACATTCTGCTGGCATTTAGCCAGCCAGTCTAGCCATTTTGGAATTTTTGTAAAAAAGGTGGCTCTACTAGATCCCCTTAATTCTGCTTAAACCTAGCAAATATAATCCTAACCGCTTCAATCTCTTCCCAGGAATCTTTGCTGCAGTTCCTCTAACTAGAACATCCTGCCTTAGATAAGGAGACCAAAAACTGTACTACTCTAGGCATACAAATTGCAGCAAAAACATCCTCACTCAACTCAAATCCTCACTCTGAAGACCAACATCCTATTTGCTTTGTTCACCAGCACCTACTGCAATGCTAACTTTGACTGGTGTACAAGGACACCCAGGTTTCATGCAACCAAAGTGGATATTATCTGGTGATTAGGGAAGGAGTGGTGCAAAAAAAAAGGTAGGTTAGCTGTCATTTTTATCCACTTTGTTTCATCTGACTTGCATTTTCCTTGCAGTTGATCATGTCAGCTGCAAACATGGAGATATTTTTACTTTAAAGACTTCAAAACAATTTTTTGCTAACACCTCTATTGAATTCACACCAGATTCTGCTTGGTCAAACTTCAGTTTAACTCAGTCGGAAGAATCTGCTAGCCTCCTCCTGGAGGCTCTTTACAATTGAAGCTTGTTTTTTTTAAAAAGCTCAAACAACCTAAAGACTTCAGATTTGGAACGATCACTAAACCCATTCCTTGGAAAGTGTTTAAAACCAGACTTCAAAACTACCTTCCTCAAAACTGCTTTATATATTTAGCTTCAGCTGAAGAACCCCACAGCTCCTGACTGCCACACAAGCTTCTGCATCCAAAGAGGATGAAAGCTGCCATTTGTCACTTCCAACAGGAAGTTACCATTAGATACCTATTCCCAAGAACCATTCCGTCTGGCTCCACTCCTCCATTACATGCAAAAGGTGCTGAGGGCATGGTAGGTAATGAGAAGGTAATATAATCACTGCCCTTTAGCCTCCCCACCATCCAAGCCCCAAAACATCTTCCGGGTGAAGCAGTTTAGCTGTATTTCAATTTCGACCCCTATATTCATTGCTGACAATGTGGTCTCTACATTGGTGCACCCTTTATGTTTGCCTACAAACAAGAGTGCTTAGCTTCCAATTGCCTACCCAACATCTGTTGCAGGCTGTTCATTTCAGTGAGCCTCAATGCAAGCTTGAAGGACATCCACTTAGGGACCCTGAAACCTAGAGGTTTCAACAAATTTAGCTTGAGATTTCTGACAGAATGGAAGGACAGGATCAAGTTCAAGTAACTGTTTTGGCCTGGAGCTGCAGATAAAAGGAAACTACAAAACTATGCCATTTAGTCTAGCAAAATCCATTTGATATGCTGGCAAAGGTTGTTGCAGAAGGTAAAAGCACATGGTGTAGAAGGCAACACAATGGCTAATAGACAGTAGAAAGATGTTTGAACTTAACAGGGTGTCATGTATCTAGAGGGCTGGGCTTCAACTCTAAAAAATTTTAAGTGATAAAAGGTACCCAACTTATGATAAGCAAATTTGCTTTGTGTGCTTGATAGGAAAAAATTAATGGGAAGGTGACAAATGGATACAAGTAAATGGACAAAAATCTGGCAGGTGGGAGAATATTCAGGAAAGTGCAAAATTGTCCTTTTTGGCAGAAGAAATAAGAAAACATGATCTAAATAGCAAAGTGTTACAGAATTGAGATCTGGGTACTCTAAAGCACAAATCACTGAAGGCTAATAGGCTGATGCACCAAGTAATGGGGAAAACTATTAGAATTGCTTTATTGCAACTAAGTGAGTGAAAGTAAGGTGGTTAGTTTCAGAACTGGGCACTGTACTTTCTGAAGACACGAATGCCTTGAAGCAGTTCAGGGAAGGTTTGCTTGACAGTGTGAAAGTGAGCAAATTGCTTGGAGTGAAGATATCCTCTCAATTTAAAGGAAACATGCAAGATGCTGAGGGGACTTAACTGAGTGGATGTTGATTGAAGAGCAAGCTTGGGCCCATAACTTTAAAAGACACTTATAACAGCTGAGAAAACATTCAAGTCTTTGAAATTCTCTTCCTCAAAAAAAAAGGCAGCAAATGCAGAACCATTGAACGAGTTAGCTGTTATGATCTAATGAGTCAAGTACTTTAGATGCTCTGTACATTCAATGGTCATGTAAAATCAATTTTAGCCAAGATGCACACTTGGGCATAAGTGCAAGGTTACTGCAGCTATAAATGGGCAAAGTGTAGGCAAAAGGAATTTTCCCCCTAGAGAGTGGGAAGAGACCATTCAGCCCCACTCCAGTGACCCTCTGAAGAGTAACTCACCCAGACCCCATTTCCTTCTGACGAATGCATCTGACATTATGGGCAATTTAGCATGGCTGATTCAGCTAACCTGCTCATCTTTGGACTGTGGGAAGAAATCCATGCAGACATGGAGAATATGCAAACTCCATATACAGTTGCCTGAAGCTAGAATCAAACCTGGGTCCCTAGTGCTGAAGCACTGATGCTAACTACGCCACTGTGCTGCAGCATAAAAACTCAGCCCTAACTGAAAATAGATGAACTGATAGGGAAAGAACAGACTTTAATTCAGGCAATTCCACTATCTACATCAACTGGGCCAAACTGACAACTCCTGCTCAACTTCCAGACCTCAACTGGTTAACAGTATACTCAGTCAAACAAGTTCCCATAGTTTCATGAGTACTACATCCAAATTGCCCCTCCCACAATATGGATGATTGTGTCACAAGGATCATAAGTTTTCGTATCTGCATTCTGGAAAAAAGGAATAATGCTCCAGTTGTTTTATGCCAAAAAATATGCACCCAAGCTCTGTTAGATGGCAAGACTTAATACAAACTTAGTTGAAACAGGAAAGCTGCAAATACCACATTTGTATCTGAAAGCCTGGGAAACATTTGTCAGTAGTTAAACAGTACTTCTAATTACACATGATTGAGGGTACAAGTTTCCAATTTATTGAACCAAATTACTATAGAGCCAGTGCAATAACTGAGTGTTAAGATCTTTAAATCATGTTGCAATTGGTTGAAAGTTTAGATTAAGGCACACCCAGTTTTAAGTGACAAATGCACAATGCTATTCACAAATAGCACTATTGATTCCATTTATTAGTAGCTTTTGCTACAACTTTAATACATAAAGCATTAAGTTTAGTTTTGATACTTACAACACAGTAACATCAAGTTAAACTGGTTTATCTGATGCACATGAGAAACTGGCATCCATCTCCCACATCTGAACACAGCATCAAAATAAATTGCAACATATCAGCATAAGCTACTGGTATCATAGACCCTCATCAATTGCAAGATTAGCTTATCAGTCCATTCAGATCTTCAGCCTCTATGCAACCAGGAACACTCCTCCCAAATCCAAGTTTGTGCATGAAACATTCACCACTTAAGCCATGAAAAGTTCTTGGGTTTGGATTATGCTCCAATCAGGCAGTAGCCTTCATTTCTCCAAGCCTGGCCAGATTGAAGAGCAGAGAACTAGGCTTCAGGAAATCCAAAAAAGATGGGGTGGGTCAGTCTTTGGTGCATATGGATGTGTCAAGGTTGTATGATCAAATGCTGCCTACTTCATAAAGACCTCCCAGCTCCAAAACTACTCAGGACAGCAAACTCAGCCTGTGAGACTCGAAAGATAAAGCAAGATGCATTGCAAATAAATGCAAAGTAAACCAAAAATGTTCTCTAGGGCAGAAAAGCAGTTGAAGATCTAATTACTTCAGCTGTTGAACATTTAAATTCTATGTACAGCAGGAATACTGATTTGAGAACCTTTAAAAAGTGGAGATTTGTTTGATATGAAACTATAGAGATTGCAGCAAGTTAACATGAAAAACAATTTAGTAAGCAAGTTAACTGCAAATAAATCAATATATACCCAATTAAATAGACACCAAGTGATCTGTGATAATTTAGTGCATTCACCTACTGTGACAAGAAACCACTCAACAGGCCCATTTAAAAAAACATTTCTTGCAAACATCCACTTGTGTTATGGTCTTACATAAGCTGAAGCACAGCGATCATTGGCTGATATGAAAAACCAACCAGAAAATTTTAGTAACAGGTTGAATGTAACTGAAAAAAGTGAATTAAATAAATTTGGCACCCAAGAGACTTAAGTTAATGGTCTTTTATTGGAAAAAAAGACTAGCATTTACAACTTGGAATGGACATAATTGTAATTTGCTGAACAGCCATGTCGTCATTGTGCTGAAGTCCTATGTAGATATATACTCTGACGGCTCCAGGTTTATGGTACAGAACAGAAGTTAAACATGAGAGTCTGAGACACTCCCTTATCATAGGTAACTTTAAAAATTCAGTGAACGGTAAATTGCCTGACATCCGTTTCACGATAGTGCAATCAGACATGTTAACCAAGTTTTATACAGACATGCCATCCTTTTAGTTTAAATCAAGATCTTCAATCCTGGTAATTGTTTTGTGAGCACACATTAAGTATGAAAACAATTCCACTCCAGGGACCATCATATAATTACAACCTATTTTTTTTCTTGCCTCAGCACTCAAAATTTAACCAACTTTTCAGGAACAATCCTGGTACAATATATAAACTGGAAAAACTAAACTATTCCCACAAAGAACATAAAGTGGAATTAACAGAGCCAGGCTGTGCTCAACTGTCAAGCTGCATGCATGAAAAACTGGCCAGCCCAAACAGTGTTTCAGCAAGGAACTTCATAGAGTCCAATTGCCTTAGTTTTTAAGGTAGTACAAGTTTTACTGATGCATGGCTTGAAGATCTTTGGGGACAGGACCACTGATCATTTACATGCAGAGTTTGTGGACAGGTTTTTTTTTGACATTCAGTAACTTTTGCTATACAGAAACAGAATGAATAAATGAACATTTTGCAAGAGGTAAGTAAAAGATTTGAACTTTTTCTAGGAAGGGGAAAGATAAAATTCTTCATTTTGCAGTCATCATCTGTACGAATTCTGTGGACAAAAGAATTGAGACTTTTATTGAAGTTTACTTTAGAATCAAATGTACAGCACAAATGAGTCCTCAGCTCATGTGCCAGCATTCAGCCATCTCTCCAAACCCTCCCTATTAATGTACACATCCAGATGCCTTTTAAATGTTATTGTACCAGCTTCCATCACCTCTGACATTATATGTATGCACTACCCTTTGCATTAAAGTTACCCCTTAGGTCCCTTTTAAATCTTTCCCCTCTCACCATGAACATGTGCCTTCTAGCTTTGGCCTCCTCCTATCCTGAGGGAAGGCCTTGTCTACTGACCCTATCCATGCCCCTCATGGTTTAAAAAAAAAGTGTCTGGAAGGTCACCCCTCCATTCAACAGATCAGATCAGTTCAGATTGACCTCATTGTTCAAAGGTAACCATCTTGCCTGACTGAACAAGACTAAGGAGCCATGGCAGCACCTTTGGGGTCTCATTTTAATTCACAATCAAAATCAGCAGAGGCAACCTCTCAATATGTGGAGATCTACTGCAAACGAGCATTACATATGAACTGAATTAAACCACCTACTTTGGAGTAGTTTATCTCCAGAGCCAGATTTGAAATCAAGTGATGCTGGTTAAAAGTGAGGGAGCATAGGGGGAAGTTTCTAGTTGTCACACTGAATTTAAGCATCTAACTTGAATTCTAATTTTAAAAAAGTGAGCCAACTGCAATATTTTAGTTGTCAAAAATCTAAACATTTATGCTTAGCCAAACATTACTGTGATAGTGATGAAACATTGATAGGAAGGTTAAATGTAGCAATAAGCAGAATCAAACATTCAATTCACTTAATGTTCATGGAATGAACTTCTGAACCTCCAGTCCCATGCAGGTCATTGTGCTGACGTGTACCCAGTTAGCATGAACTCACTATAATGCAATCAAATTGGGGACCCTTTCGAATGCACAAACTTTTAAAGCATATTGGTCAGAGCGACTCCAGTCCCATTAGTTTAAATGGTGCTGCTATTACACATTCCTCATAATCACAAGAACGGAACTGACTGCTGAATTTCAGCAATCTTATGCCTTACAAACCTTGAGTTGAGAACAAGTAGACAAGGGTAAACACTTGGTGTACATGATTTCAGTAAAGTGTTTGAGGAGGTTCCTCATGATATGTCTGGTATTTTGTGCAATAGCCTATGATGGAGGGTGATTTACAGTTTGGATCAGAAATTGGCTAGCTGAAAGATGACTGGTGGTCAATGGGATGTATTCATCCTAGAGTTCAGTTCCTAATGGGGTACTACAAGGATCTATTTTGGGGCCACTGCTGTTTGACATTTTTATAAAGGACCTGGAAGGGGGACATAGAAAGATGCGTTAGTATCATCTGCAGATGATACTAAGGTTGGTATAGGTGTGAATAGTGCCAATGGATATTGCAGGTTACAGAGGGACAGAAGCTCGAGCTGGCAAATAGAATTTAATGCAGAAAGGGGAGGTGATTTGCTTTGGAAGGAGCAACAGGAATGCATAGTACTGGGCTAGTAAGATTCTTGGTAGTGTAGAGGAGCAGAGGGATCTCAGGTGGCCATGTACATAGATCCCTGAAAGTTGCCACAGGTGGTTAGGGCTGTTGAGGCATACGGTGTGTTTGCTTTCATTAATAGAGGGATTGAGTTTTGGTGCAGAGGTCATAGTGCAGCTATACAAAACTAGTGCAGAGTTCTGGTCACCATATTGTAGAAAGAAAGGATGTAGAAGCTTTGGAATGGATTCAGAAGAAATTTATTAAGATGAGGGGCTGTTTTGGTTAAAGGTGGAGAGGTGACTTAATGGAGACATAAGATAGAGGGTTAGTTAGGGTTGACAGAGAAATTTTCCTTGAATAGTTATGGCTAGCACAAGGGAACATAGCTTTAAACTGAGGGGCAATAGATATAGATGTCAGATAGTTTATTTCAGTAGAAAGGGATGGAGCACCCTGCCTGCACCACTATAGACTCACCAACTTTTAATGGCATTTAAATGGTCATTGGATAGACATAAGGATGAAAATGGAAGTGAGTAGGTTAGATGGTCTTCAGATTATGTTGCACCAACCTGTGAAACCAGAGGGTCAAAAGGACCTGTACTGTGCTGCAGCGTTCTGTTTTAACAGCACCTTTTTTTTAAGAAAAGCAATACCTGCACAGTTGATCCTCAAAAACAATAGAATAGCTATTTGGCACTGTGCAGCTTCACTTGCACATGCCTAACATAGCAGTGATTGGACAAGTACTTTTGAAGTGCAAAGACATTAAAACAGTGGGTCATGAAAGACAAACCAAACTGAAGCCTTACGTTCATTCATCAGGTTCTAGGTGATTTCACCCATTGGCAGTAGACTTATCAATGGACAACTGAAACATGCATTGTGTTTTCTTACAGTTGAGTGTCAAGATTCAACAGAGCACAAGATGAGAAATAATTTCAGAATGATTCAAGAGTTAATTTTTGAAATGAAAAGGAAGAATAAGAAAGATACAAGTGAATAGAAATTTAAAATCCAAGAAAGTAAACTTAAGGCAGAGCAGTAGGTGGTCGATGTAGACTTCAAGGCCTTAGATAGGGTTTTGCATGGTAGACTGATCAGATCACATGGTATCCACAGACAGCTAGCCAATCGGATACAAAATTGGCTTGACAGGAGGAGATAAAGGGTGGTTGTTCAGACTGACTAGCAGCATGCTACAAGGATCAGCACTAGATCCAAGGATGACCCTTTATATAAAAAATTTGTATGAGAAATAGGAGGCATGACTGGCAAGTTTGGTGGCATAGTGGACAGTACTAATTATCTAACAGTACAACAGGATTTGCTGAGTGGCAGGTAGGAGTTAACGCAGATAAACACAGTTTTGATAAGACAACTAGGGTAGTACTTCATAGTGGTAAGAATCTGGATGTAGTACATAGTTCACCGAGTGACAGCAAAGGTACTTGGCACACACCTTGATCAGAACACCAAGTATAAGAGTTCGGGTGCACTGTTACATCTGCATAAGCATGATTAAGGCCACATTTGGAGTTAGTTTGCAATTCTATTCCACCAGCTGTGGGAGGCATGTGACTAAATGGAAAAAAATTAATGGGGGGGGGGGGGGGGGAGAAGGAGGAGGGGAAGAGATGGGGTAAGGGTGGGAGAAAAAAAAAAAAGAGGGGGTGACCTTAGTAGAGGATTATTTGGTCATGCAAGGTCTTCAGCAGGTATGGGGAGCCCAAACAGAGGGCACAGGTTTAATGGGGAGGATAAAAATTTAAAGATGTAGGAGCAAATTACCATGGATGCTGGAATCTGAACTAAAATTAGTGGGTCATGCATCTACAGAAAGAAAGCAAACTATCAAGTTTAGATAGCTCTTCCATGCTAAAAGTCTATTTCACGTCAGCTCTAAAATTCTAGACTCAATGTTAGCTTGCTTTCTCTTCACAGATGCTGCGTGACCACTGACCTTCTGACAGATGACTGAAACAATCTTTTGTGAAGAGCATGAGAGTGTGTTTTCCTCAATCATTTAACTTCAGCTTTGCTTGGACTCCAATTCCACTGAAGCAGTCTATGTCAGGGCAGTCATTCTCACCTGCTAACAGTACTTTGCTTGGAGCAGCAGTTGACAAACACTGCATCATGGATACTGGTAAGCCCATAAATTTAGAACCATGTAGATTCTGGTCTAGGTTTTAGAGAGCACCTAGTAGCAGAGAGATGGGAGGGACACAGTAACTAGAAAGCTACAGGAACAGTACAAGAATCTAGTGTGGCTTACAGTAACAACTTCAAAAAGGAATGTGCTCTGGATTAGTGCAGACTGGTCACCCTTATCTATGAGGGAGAGCACATCAGGACCTTACAGCTAAGGTTGGTCTAGAGTAGAAGTCTAACAAATGAGATGAAATTCCAGTCTAAGGCATCAATTGTAGGCTTGACATTTCAAGAAAGGCCAGATAAGCAGCATGTGTAGCTTGTCATGTGTAGAGCCTCAGACATTGCCAGTATCCAAGATGACCATGTGCAAGTGCCCAATCTGCACAAGCTGGAGCACCCAATCCGAAAGCCTGAGCAGTGGTTGGAAACACTGGTGCATCCACAAGGCTGAGTGTTAAGTGGATAGCACATTTAGAAAGGTGGTCACATGGCAGTTCAAGGGATCAGAGGAAGAGATAGAATGGGGGACTGACAGTCCAAAAAGAACAGATGGTGCAAGAGTCACTGGGATCTACTCATTAACCAGCATTCCATTTTGGAAGCTGATGTGAGTGCTGGTATCTCAGGAACACAATCAGATCCAAGCTCCAGTATCAAAGAGCCTGACTGTAGAAGGCAGGGGAAGAAAGGAGAAGTCAGGTGATTCTTTAGTTGGGGAGCAGATAAACTGACTACAGAAATGCCTGACTTCAGGATGTGGTGCCTGGGTCAGGAATCGAGAGGGTGATGAGTTAGAGGTCTTGCACACATTGGTACCAGTAATATAGGCAAAGTTTGGAATGAGGTCTTACATAAAGAATTCCGTAAACTAGACGTTAGATTAAAAGCAGGACCTCAAGTGGTTGTAATCTCAGGATTACTCCAAGTACCAGATGCTGAGTTTAGAAAACAGGAAAAGAGTGAACACGTGGGTCAAAAGAGGGAGGGTTTTCAATTACTTACTGTTTTTGGGGAAGGTGGGACATATACAAATGTGACTGTGCACCAGAATCACACTGGAACCAACATCCATGCAGGTAGGTTTACTAGTGCCATTGGCAGGAGTGCAAACTTGTCTGGCAGGCAGAGGTGACAAATCAATGAAACAGATCATGCTGCAGCACAGGAAGTCTGAGACTAAAGCAAGGCTGGATGATCTTTAATACTAGGAGTAGTAATGGGAAGACTGATGAATTAATTACTTGAATGGACACATGAAGTATGATATTGTTGTCAGAAACATGAGTGAAGGGCTGGATTGGCAACTCAATATTCCAAGGTGAGGAATTCTAGTCATGTCAGGGTATAAAAAGTGGTGTTAAGGAGTCAATTGCTGCAATAAGGAGAGATCTTGGAAGCACCCTCAAACAAGGCTATGTCAATCAAGGTTATGAATGTTGTGGGGGTGGGGGGCAGCTCATGAATGAATTTTAAGATTGAGCTCAGGTTGAGGTTTTTGGGTGTAGGTTTGCTTGCTGAGCTGAAAGGTTCGTTTCCAGAAGTTTCTTTACCTTACTAGGTAAGGTCTTCAGTGGACCTCATGCAAAGCAGTGCTGAATATTCCTGCTTTCTATGAGTTTCTTTGGGTTGGTGATGTCATTTCCTGTTTCTTCTCAGGGGGTGGTAGATGGAGTCTGTTTGTTGATAAAGTTCCAACACCACAACAGACTACCCGAAATTCTCAAACCAGGAGTCCCCCTCAGACCCATAGTCTTGCTACCTGGTTAGATTGGCCAAGGAGCTCTACCAAAGGCTAAAACACTTTAGAAGGCTCACCCCACTCCATCCAGTGCCCCCAAGAATTCCTGAAGACCAAAGACAAGAGAATGAAATAATGGCCTCCTTTGATGTAACAGCCCTGTTTACTTCAATCAGCATAAACCTGGCCAGGAAACACTGACTACACTATTAGAAGACCCAAGACATACACCAAATACCACTAATTTAAAAAATCAGCAAGGAGAATTGCATCAAGATAGTGGACCTACCACCCACTTCACCTTCAACAAAACCCTAGACAAACCACTGGAACACCCACAGGGTCTCCAATATCTGGGTTCTTAGACAGTAATGCAGAGACTTGAGCAAATAGCTCTGCCACACAAACTCTTGGTCTGCTACATGGATGACACCTTTGTCATCACTAAATTGAAAAAAGTTAGGGGAACCTTAAAGGCCATCAATATTGCCTGTACTGGCATAAAATTCACAGGGGGGGGGGGGGGGGGGGGGAAAGAGGGAGAACAACAAACTGCCATTCCTAGATGGAACAGTAGAGCAAACAGCCAATGGGGATCTTCAAATTAGCATCTACCAGAAAAAGACCAAATATTGAACTACAGAAACAAATCTCAACACCCACAAATGAAGCTGCATCAGAACACTGTTGAAACAAGCCATCACTGCAGCACAGAGGAAAATCACCTATACAGTATTCAAAAAGAATGGGTGCCCAATGAATATAGTCCACTGATTTCTCAGCAACAAACCCAAACAAGCAGACAAAATGCATCCAGAAATCCTAGCCACTCTCCCCATATCAAAAAGACATCTGAAATGACTGCCAGACTATGCAGACTCCATGGCATCATGGTAGCCCACAAACCCACCACACTAAAACAGCAACTAATGAACTTGAAAGACCTTATACAGACAAGCAAAACTAATGTCATTTACAAGGGCTTATGCCCGAAACGTCAATTCTCCTGCTTTGGTGCTGTCTGACCTGCTGTGCTTTTCTAGCAACACTTTTCAGTCAAATACAAAATACCATGCAAGGACTGAAACACTACATTAGACAAACAGGCAGAAAACTAGCCACCAGGATACATGAACAACTAGCCACAAAACGACATGACCCTCTTACCAGTATCCTCATTTGGATGAGGGAGGACACCACTTCAACTGGGACAACATATCCATATTAGGACAAGCCAAAGACATGCATGAGAAATCTGAAGCATGGTATTCCAACTGAAACTCAAACAAAATCAAACTGGACTCGATCAACCAACCCCTCTCCTTAGAAAAGGATCAGGTAGTGACTTCACTGGAAATAAAGTAACCAACCCAAAGAAACCCAAACACAAAAGCAGGAATTTTCAGCATTGCTTCACATGAGAACCACTGAAAAGTTACCTAGTAAGGTTATGAAATGCCTGGAAAGTGAACCTTTCAGCTCATGAATGTATTACAAGCTCCAAAGAGTCAGCAGAAAATGGAGACATTTCAGAGGTAAGAGAGGGGATATTAAAACTAAGATTCCAATTTTCCCAACAAATTGGGGCAGTGTTATGGTTGAGGGGGGACAGAAGAGGAAGGAGAGTTTTTTTCCCCCAGAACATAGTAAGCTCAACAAGGGGCAGCAGTGCTGACCCTGGTTTTGGGGAAAGAAGCCAGACAGGTGATGTGGCAGCAGCAGTGGGGGGGTGCATTTAGGCAATAGAGACCACAAGATTATAGTTCAAGCTTGCTCTGGAATGTCAGAACTGGAGGACAAGTAATATGGCTCCACTTTGTAATAAGGGGTGGTAGAGATGAAGTGGTGAAACTCTTAAGCAAACTACTGGAGAAAGTTCTGAATGAGTGAATTACACATTTGGAAAGGCATGGATTAATCAGGGGGTCATGCCCAAATTTGTTAGTTTTTTTGAAAAATAGTGTATGGATGAATCAAGTTGAATTGATGTAGGTCACAGATTTAAGCTTTTGACAAGGTCCATATGGGACTGAGAAAGTTAAAGCACAGAACTGTGGGCAACTTAATGAGATGGATCAGAAACTAACTTAAAATAGGGCAGTGGCAGAAAGCTATTTAAGTGACTGAAGGACAGTGTCTAGGATCAGTACCAGAACCCTTATTGTTTATATACATAAGGGATAAAGTGTGGGTTGGAATGTTTAGCAAATTTGCAGATAACACTAAGATTAGTAGTTGTTAACAGTGATGGTCATAGGTTACAGGAAAATATACAGGAGCTGGTCAGATGGACATATGGCATTTAACCCTGATAAGTACAAGGTGATGCACTTTGGAAGAAACAAGGAAAACATTTTAAAAATGTCAGAACATTGGATTGCTTAGAGAATCTTTGGGTAATTCAGATCCCTTGAATCCAACATATAGCACAGAAATAGACAGTCCAACTCATCTATGACATCCTAAACTTAGCTCCATTTACTAACATTTGGCCCACATCCCTCTAACCCTTCCTATTCATATTCTCATCCTGATGCCTTTAAATCCTGTGATGGTACCAGGATAGTTAAGCATGTGGGACACTTTCATCAGTTGAGGATGAAAGAGCGAGGTAATGTTGGTGTTCTACAAAGCACCGATCAGGCCCCAGAGTACTGTGCACAGCTCTGGAAACCTCACTACAGGTATAATGAGTAGCTTTAGAGGGAGTACAGCAGAGGCTCACAAGGATGTTGCATTAGATGGAGAAACTCAGCGAGAATCTATCAACCTCAAATTCAGCTCTTTGGTTGATATGTGAACCAAGGCCATCACAACAAAAACATTAGCTCTAGCAAAACCCAACCAGTGCCAGTAAGTCACTAAACAGCAGCTACCTAATAGCACTGTTGACAACTTCCTCCACTTCATTAATGGATAGACTAGTGGAGCAATAGCTACCTCGGATTTAAGCTTTGTACAGGACACTTAGCCAATTTTCCACATTTAAGTGAGACACATGGGTGTCACTGACAGGCTCGCATTTTCTGGTCCCTAGTTGTTCAAGGTAGGGAGCTGCTTCAGTACATTTGCTATAGTTAGCAGCAATGCTTTTGGGCATACATTCAAGCATTTTGACTGACACTGAAGGAAGTCATATTTCCAAAATCAAGCAGGCTGACTCATCTCAGATGCTGTCAAGCTCAAGTGCTGAAGCTGCACTTAGATGCACATGGAGAGTATTCCACCACACTATTCCTTTCAGGAAGCAGAGATGGCTAGAGAGTTCACTGACTTGCTCTCTATAGCCACTATTTAAAAACAGCTAATCCAGTGTGACTTCTAATCAAGGTGGCAACTCAGTATTTTAATAATGAAGGATTAAATAGCTACTGAAATAGCTAGCTCAAAAACATGGTAAAGAAAAAAGCTGGAGAAACTCAGCCAGTCTTGACAGCATTTATGGAGAGAAACAGTCACACCCTCCTTCAGAATCCAAAGGTTCACTGGACCCAAGGTGTTAATCCTGCTTCCTTTCTACAGGTGCTGCCAGAAGGAGTTTCTCCAGCATACACAGTTGTGCACTTGGTCTCAGTATGGCAAGTTCTGGAACAAGTCTTTCCGATCATTTACTAGAATATTGCAGGGCCCATAACTTAACCAATGCCTCTAGACATTTCTGGATATTGCATGTAGACTCAACAAATTGGCTGAACACTGGTACTAATGGTCAGGAAATTCTAAAAGAAACAAAGATTGGTTATCTGCTCAGCACATCTGGCTCAAAAGGGAAAGCAAGTGCTTCAGTGTTACACTTTCTACTGCAGTGTGGGATTCCCCTGTTGATGGTATATTTGAGCTGCCATCTCTAGTGAATCACTTGGATGTGGCAGCATTGCAGGGCTTAGATCAGACCTATTGGTTGTAGCAGAATCTAGCTGTCTCACTTGCAGCTTCGGCTGTTTCAGGTAGTCTACCAATTTATCAGTTTCAGACTTTTTTTTAAAGGTACTGCCTGGTGATGCTCCTAGCATGCTCTCCAGCATTCATTGAACTATGATCATGATAAAGTAGGACCAGAATATGCCAGCCCATTAGGTTGGAGATCATGTTGGAATAAGATTCTGATGGTACATAACATTAAGGATACCAATCTGGAGCTGCTCAACCTGTTTGAACTGAGTGCAGTACAGCACCATAACAGATCATCAATATGACACTGTTTCCACAGCTCTGTGGAAGTGTCAGCAGAGGCAGATTGGGGAGAAATGAGATCAAGTAGTTATTTCTAGTTACACTGCAGCAGGTAGAGAGAGAATAAGTCCAATTGTTCCCTGTCCTTTAGGCTTCAACTGACTCAAGTGGTGGACATTGAAATCTTCACTCAGCATCCTGCTTATGTCACCTTCTGCTTCCTCCAAACAGAAGTGATTGCTAAGGAATAGACTTACCAACCCAAAGGGAGTCAGTACACTGCATTGAGTTTTTGTCCATACTAATGTGTTCACAGGGTCAAGAAGCAAATGTTGAAAATTCCTAGAGAACTCCCTTTTGACCGTAAGCAAGAGTAACCACTTGTGTCTGCTGTCAGTGGGACAGAACATTTTCAGGGATGGGTGATTTGAGACATTTGACATCAAGGTCAAGTAATTTGTCATCTTGTCTGAGGGGAAACTCCAGTTTTGGCACAAGCCCCCAAACAAGGCTGTTCAGGGCTACTTAAGTTGTTTAACTAAGGAGATTTTAAAGTGAGGTCCACCTGCTTTCAAACCTTCCAATGGTTAAGAATCAACCACATTACTGTGGGTCTGCTGTGGGTTTCCTCCCCTTAAAAAAGGGACTAGTTAATCAGCTGTATTAACAATGGACAGTGGTTTCATAGTAGTGGTAGAAATTGAACCCAGGCCTCTGGATTACAGTCCAGTGATAATGCCACCACACCATGGTGTCACATCCAGCTTCCAGAGGGAGAACCAAAATACACATCCAGTGTATAAAATGCCAAGTGTAACAGTAAAGCTTAGACCAAAGGAGAAACTTTGATCTTCAGTGAATTATTAGAAAGGTTCAGTCCTGTGAAGATTCTTATTCTGGTTTAAGTTTACAACTATTTCCTTTTGTCTGCATGTACTTCACAGGAATGTAGTCTTAAATGTTACTCTACCAGTAAGCCAGTGATCTCAGCCATTTTAGCAGAACAGGATTACATCTGAAGCAATGGGTCTCAAGTATTTGGGGGGGGGGGGGGGGGGGGGGGAAGATGCAGAGGAAGTTATCTACCCCCCCTGTTGATGCAACATGTGGACATAAGGAACACTGGATAACTTCAAATAAGTTACAGTACTTGACTACATTTTTGAATGTTGTAAGACTGAAGCACAAGTTAGCACATTGGAGGGGCCTTGGTAGGAAGTTAAAAGAGCTACATCTATAGATAGGGATACATTGTTTAGCATATTACTTGCACATTATTCCCAAATCAAGGCAAGCTGTCTCAAGGAACAGGAAGGAAAGTTAATGAAATTTATCCAATTTTAAATCTGCACTTTCAAAATGCAAACTTTATTGAATCATATGAAGCATTGTTTTATAGCATGCAGTGCCACAGTAATCAGAACACATTAACTATCAATTTAGATCTCTAATCCTATTTGTTCAAGAGATGTTCTATTACCAATTGATACCAGATAAAAAGTAAAAGTATACCTTCATAATTGACTTGGCCATCACCATCAATATCTGCTTCTCTAATCATTTCATCTACTTCTTCATCTGTCAATTTCTCACCTAGGTTTGTCATAACATGACGGAGCTCTGCTGCACTGATGTAACCATTACCATCCTGAGAAAAATCAAAATGAAATTAGTGATTTGCAGTATGTATGCTAACAGATGAGTCCTTTGGAATCACTCAGCATCACAAACCAGCTATCCATATTCAGCCCACTGAGCTAAATAATTTTGAGAAAGTGGGCAACACATGCTAATGCTAAATAAGCACCTCAGCCTGCATTTGTTATTAGCTACTCCATTAGAAAGTGATCATTTAAACTCAGCCAGGGGGTGCTTTTAAATGCTAATCTTGCCCAGAGACCCAAGTCATTCTGGAATTGCTTTACAACAATACAATTCACAAGTGATCACCAAAGAAAAAAGGCGCAAGGAAATTCCACCTCAGTTCATAAAGTATCACTACACCAGAAATATTCATCAGCTCAAACCACAAGCATCTTGTCCAGCACTAAAGGCAGGAGATTCAGTGTAGGTTCAGCAGAAACTGACTATTCAGCAACATTCCCTTTAAGCTGCATTGCTGCTCAGCACACCACTGCTTCTGTTGCTGCTACTGCAGAGACATTTGAGGTCCACAGCAGCACAAAAAACAAAGGGAACACTGTTGGTAAAATGCCTCCATTGTTTCCTTCAAATGCAATAGAGTTGCCAAGAGTCTGGGACCAAATCAAGCAAGGACAACAGTCACACGCTTGAGTTAAACAGCAAAAAAGAAATTTAAATTTAAGCCTTCTCTAAAGAAAAGCAATTTGATTGTTTGAAACATGCTTCAGCTTCCACTTTCAACAAGCACATCTGGGAACTAGATGCTGGATTAGATCCAAGTGAAATCAATTAGACAAAGTAATAGAAAGTGAATGCTTGATGCAACTGAACAAGGCAAGGTTTGACATCATGCTGTGCATTGAATTCCACCTTGTTAGAGAAGGTCCATTTCTTAGAGGTTACAGCTTGTTAGCACTAATTATCTATAATTGAAATATGATTGGTACTGAGCTCAATCACCCCTGCCTCTGGCTACAAAGTCCTAATTGATGGTAGTTAGCATATGAAGCGCTCACCTTGTCAAATACACGGAATGCCTCACGAATTTCCTCTTCACTATCAGTGTCCTTCATTTTTCTGGCCATCATAGTCAAGAATTCAGGAAAGTCAATAGTTCCATTACCTGAAATATAGGGGTGAAGTAAAAGGAACATTTAAAATAAAGCTTAATCTGAAGAGTGATAAATAGTCATGAACCATAAAGGACCAGAGGCACATCATGAAACAATTGAGTCTCTACTTGAGGACGCCCCAATGTCAAGTGAGACATTAACAGCAAATACAAGCACTGAGCTGCTGTTTGCCATCATTTGCCAAAATCAGCTAACCTTCAGTGAAGTGTGCAGAATGTCAAAGTCAGGTGCACAGCTTTGTAGACAACAAGCAAAACAATGCTGAACTCCATAGCCAGGAGTGAAGACAATTGTGGCAAAGTACATTGCCTGCCTTAGTAATCTTGTTTTGTATACTTAAGCAGCCAAGGACTTAGCTATGTTTACATGCAACTATACAATGAGATGTAAATTGTAGGGAGTTAAGAATACTAGTCAAAGCTACAATTAAAAGCTGCTCAAGAACAACTCAATTTTCTAAATCGGATGCAACCCCATATAGTTTGGCCTAATTAAAACCATGTTCCAATCTTATTAAACCATAAATAGATCAGACTGAATTATCCAGTTAATCAGGCTAAGAGCCACCAAGTTAATCAGAAACGACAGTATATAGTTAATTATGCTCTATAATAGCTTTCATTGTTCCCATTTCAATACCTTACAGCACTTTTTTCCATTGTAATTAACATTATACAACAGCAGTGCTCTAATTGTCTATCTTTCCAACGTTTTGTTAGTCTTGCAGCACAGAAGACAACTTTTCTCCTGTTTCTACCTAGATTGTAAACATCAAACCTGTTCAACAAGAAATAAACCAGATACATGGCATTAAAAAGCCTCAAACTAGTTTCCCATGATTTGCTAACCACCTTGCCAGGTCTGGGGTACAACTGAATTAGGAGGGCTCTTGAATTATAAGACATTATATTGGTACCTAGATTCTGCTTAAGGTAGCTTTTAGATATCAATAATACCTTACTTTCTTTGCTGATTACATTAGTGACTTTTTGAAGCAACAGTATAGCACCACTAGCAATGTATGGAGATTAAATGTGAAATGGCACCAGAGGTATAAGAATTTTTGTATTTGCCCACTGTCTTATTGAATCTCATCAGCCTTGAGAAATAGTTACAACACAAGAGGCCATTGGATATCATCTGGCATCAGTTCACTAAAACATGGGCAAACATTTTGCTTAATCCATACACTACTGCTATTTCAATCAAGCCAACTGCTGGCTCACTGCATTTAAAAACTGACAATCTGGAACTCAGGAAGTGGGCAAATACAAAAGCGGAGTTTGGTGTAAACATATCAAATCGGCTAAACACTACTAGGTCTCATCTTTAAATCTGCACAGGCTTCATTTTAACTGCCCAAAATAGTGTTAATTACCCCAAGGAGGTTACAATCCAGTCAATTTAGTAAAATGACAAGAAATAATTAGCTCAAAGACTTTTAGCAAGCTTTGGATTCAGAGACCAGGACAAGCCAACATGAAAATAGATTGGATATTGTCAACAGAAACCATACCATTTCATCCACCCAATTAGTGGCAATCCAACATGGCAGGAACCAAGGCCCGGAACTCAAGCACCAGACTCCAAACTAAACTGGTGAATTCATTATGTTTCACAATGCCTTGTGTTTAGTTAGAGCAATTTTAGGTGCAAGTTCTTGTTCTATTGTAATCCAACACTCAAGCCATTTAATGATCAGGAGGATTTACTTAGTTCCTGATATGTTGATACAACTATTAGAACCGGGGCATGCAATTATAGTTAAGGTAGCATGACAACAACCAAGTTAGACATTTCAGGCAGGAACAATTTTTAATATTTTAATATTTGGAGTGTTATAAAACCTACAGTCAATTAGCCTGGGATTCAACTTAATCAGTTTCATTAGCACTGCTTTCATTCAATCAAGAAAAAAAGACTGAATCAAAACATTGAGAATTCAGGTCAGGCAGAACCTGTGGTAAGAGAAATGTACAATAGATTTTAAAGGGAGGGTAGAGGGAGAGAAAGTCTTGGATAGTGTAGAAGCTGGAGATCATGTTAAATCTGCAAGCTGGAGTTCCAGAGTTGGCCTCCATATGCTAAGAAGTAGCTACAGCTTCAAGGCTGCCCTGTCATTTAGTAAATGGAGTTGAAGTCAGTCAGATCAGTCAACCAGTAAATTATTGACTGATCAGACAAAGGCTTTAATTCCATTTTTCTGCTGCCCACCACAAATCTGCCCTTGTGAATCAGAAATCACTCCAACTCATTCGTTGGATAAACAGAACTCTTCTCTCCAAAGATGTTCCTAATCTTAATGGAAGATCCTTATCCTGAAAAATATTTAGATCATCCAAGATGCTGCATGGTTAGCAGGAACAAAATGGAGACATTCAGTAAAGTTCACCTTTGGCCTAGAGGTGGCCTTTTCAATTTGGAAATCTTGGAAGAGCAGGTATTGCATTTCTGTATCAATGCCACAAAGGACGATCAACTGACTTGATCGGTGTTAGGCAAAAAAGCTGGTTAATCAGACCATGACAAAAGACATCTGAACAGAAGCTGGTAAGGAGAGATGCTAGTGCATGGAGGTGTAAAGCAAGAGACAAATCAGTATGAGAAGAAAATCCACAGTTAAACAATGAGTAAGATGTGACAGGAGGTCAAATGGAGTCTGTGGGAAGCAAGGAGTTCAGTGAAAGTAGTCGATAGCATTTGAGCTAGCTGACAGAAGATGGAATCAAAACTTATTCCCAGATGTGTCCAAACTGAATTCAGGCAATTTAAGTGGATTTTTTCAGAATTCACAGGAAGATATCACTGGCTAGACCTGCATTTATTGACTCCACTGCCCTGTGGGATACACAAATTGCTGAGTCTGGAGTCACAGTCCAGACCAGCTATGGATAAGTTTCCTTTTGTAAAGGGACATTAGTGAGCCAGATGGGTTTTTCCAACAGTTAACAAAGGAGTCCAATGATGACTGAAGCCAAATTCCAGATAGTTACTGAATTCAAGTTCCATTTGAAACCTAGTGCCCAACATATTACCTGGATTAACAGTGCAGCAATAATTACACTACCCATCACCATTTCCAATTTCTTTAAAAAATTGGAAGAGACTGAAATCCATTTTATTGCAAAGCAGCTTCGTCAATACTCTGCTGTTGGGAGCATTTATGGTCAGTAACAGGAGGGTAATTAGATTAGGTTAGACTCCCTAGTGTCTAAACAGGTCCTTCAGCCCAACAAATCCACATCCCTCTAGAACAACCCACCAGACCCACCTCCCTCTGACTAATGTACAGAACACCATGGGCAATTTAGAATGGTCAATTCACTTGACTTGCACATCTTACTGTGGGAGGAAACCTGAGCACCTGGTGGAAACCCACAGACAGACACTGGGAGAACATGCAAGCTCCACACAGACCTGAAGCTGGAATCAAACCTGGATCCCTGACTATGTGAGGCAGCAGTGCTAACCACTGCACCGTGCCCGGTGAGAAAAATTTCCAAGTCAGGTGAGAAGAAAGGAATATGAAATTCAACATAGTGTATACAGACTGCACACTGCTTTTCCCTGATGCTTGATAACTTTAATGCAATAGTACAATCACAATTCAGCAATTTCTTAACAGCCCATGACTTGCCCTGTGCACCACAATGCTGCATGAAGTATAGGGGATCAATACAATGACTGGTAACATTCAAATGCAACAAGATTAGCAATCTGACCGGAATATACAGATCAAAATTTAATTGGGGTGGGCAATTACGTCAATTATATACTGTTGATTAAAACTAAACATGAATTTCAGTTGTAAAGGTTGCTCCTCAACAACTTTAATCAATAGCTAAAGTCACAAGCAATTAATGATTTATTGTAATAGTTCAGCCATTCAAGAAAGCTAGTGTAGCACTTAGGCCTAACAGAAACTAGCTCAGTCTTAAAGGTAAATTCAACACAAAATGCAGTCGATGTTTCTGCTTGACAGATTAGCATTACTTAAGTCAGACAGTAGTTGACTTGTGACTTGCCCACTCCTCAAATCCAAGTGCTTACCAAACTGGCTGGTTAGAATGGGAGCCTCTGCAGAAGTGTTTAGCTGTTTAGAGGGGATGGGCCCCCAGAGTCCAGCCTGATCCCATTTTGATCATGGATTTGGAGCACAGACCAACTTCATCCTGTCCTTCCAATCCACAGAAAAAGCATTCAATTACAAATCATTGCCACTTCAGCCAGGATCCCCTCAAGTCAATGAGAGATTCAGGAATAATTGGTAGATTTCTTACAGGTACCCATTCCTGGATGTTTGGAACACCATGCATTTAGTAGCTCAAGACTTGGAGAAAACATTATACAGCAAGAAATGTTTACTATGGAAAGAGGATGGTCAAAATGTCAGAATGTTGTACTCTGCTATAGATGACAGGTGATTAAAAGCTCATCACCAATAACTGATTCACAAGTGAAAATGCTCAATGCTATAATCTTTAGAATACTGTCATTCTGCATTCCCTCAACTACAGTCAGAATGGAGTTCTGCAACAGGAAAGATTAACATGGCCAGTTATTCCAATCCTGGATAAAAACTTGACAATAATACTTGTTAGTACAAGACAACTTCAAGGAGCTATATCATACTCAAGAGCTCACTAGGAAAAACCTATTATACTTAAAACAGAGTTCAAGTATTTACACAACAAATTCATCCTGGCATTTGAAATAACCCATCTTTTGGCACAAAGTGATGGAGTGGGAGACAATGGTCTCTAATATGCTTTCAAAGCAGCAAGGCAGCACAAGCTGAACTTACCATCTGCATCAACTTCATTAATCATGTCCTGTAATTCTGCTTCAGTAGGATTCTGACCCAAAGATCGCATTACAGTGCCCAACTCTTTCGTTGTTATGGTGCCATCACCATCTTTATCAAAGAGGGAAAATGCCTCTTTGAACTCTGCAAAAAGTCAAAGATGATAGTTTCACATTAAAGCAGCAACTGCAGAATTAAAACCAGGAAGGATTCTGCAGGATAGACCAATTTAGATGTGATCCAAGTTGCTGGTCAGATGCATGAATCAGTTAGTTTAAAACATGCAAGATTAGGATATTGTTTTATAAAGTCCATAACCCCTAACATTTTCTATGACCGGATAGAAACTCAGATTGCAATAGCTAATATCCTAGCACATCCCACTAATGCTTCAATATTTAAACCGAGTGCTTCACTCCACTGCCTGGCTCAAAGTTTGACAATACGCTAATCAATCGGGAGCACACGGTCAGCCAATATCAGCATGTTCAGGCTTGCAACTATAACACCTCCACATGTAGTAACTGATGTAATACTGTTTCTTAGCAACTTGAAGACACCAATCAGTCAATGGTGGTTACTGATAAGAGTTAGTTTAGGCACAGGGATTCCAAGGATTTATGGTAACTGCACTAAGCTTTGTAAAGAGAGCTCCCTGTATTTGAAGTAGCTAAGATCAACCTTTCATGTTATAGAATTATTTTTGGGTTTAAAGTCTGGAGTTTCAAGATCAAAAACTGACTGGTCAGAAATAACTTTCAATACAAAGGACATGTTTGGACCACAGGATTGATAACTCTTCAATGCTCCACTTACTGAAGTATCAACAGTTTTGTTAAAGATGGTTTAAATAAAATTGATTAGTAGGAAATTCACATTATGTAACTGCATTCAAAAGTCAGCTTTTACAGTACAGTAATCTATTACAAACTGTATACCATGGCAGAAAAACTCAAATTTTGCATTTGCTTCTTGAGCTGGACACTACCATTTATATAATTCACTTTTCTGGCAATAGCAATCGATACAAGTTAATGATCCATCCAGGAACCAAATAAACTGGACATGGCAGAATATCAACTTGGATAGGCGATAGGTCAAACTATTTTCTTTAACAATGTTTGCCTGAAGCAACTCCATCTTAACACTCATTCCATAGTACATTAAATTGCAGTAAACTAAGTGAACTTCACTAAGACAGGAAAAGGCAAGCAGATAATGCTTGAATTATGCCACCAAGTGATGATCTGTTTAGAAAGTGGGACACTTACTACTATCTGAAATAATCACATTTTGCATTCAATCTGCTGATAATCAATACTCAGCTTAAAGTACTTGCAGCTAACCAGGCCTACACTAGATTTGAAACAGAGCAATGCTCACTGTTTTTGATGTCAGATTAAGCATTATGTAGTTTCCATCCAAATAAACAATCAAGGCAAAATTAAGTGCACATGCCATTTAACAGTTCTATACTTAAACTACTCAAAATCAGCTCAATGTTGAAAATAGGAATCACTACAGCAAGATTTTTTTGCATTTCCTTGGTAATGATCTCATTCTGACTGCCTGTAACCCTAAAGCAGATTGTCAGAGGAACCTAGGTTATGATTGAGCATTAAATTGTTTGAAACAAAAACAGATGGAAGGTATAAATATTCAGTGCTAAAAACCCCCCCTTGTGCCTCCTTACAATGAGGAACACTGATGCACAATATTCAGTCACTCAATAAAGACTGCAGATTGCAGTCAGTCAATCTTTAGAGTTCCTAGCATCAGTTAACAATCCAATGGACCCATTTCTTAACCAATCAAGAGTGCAGTCTCATGTTTTGGGAATCTCAACCTTTTTCCAGCCTTCTGCACAAAAATTAAAAAGCTCGGGGGACCCTAATAGAGTGCAGCAACTTGATTTGCTAGGCACCTACTTTACAAAACAAATCTAGGTGTTTATCCTACACAAATTTCCATTCCTGGTAAGTTTGACTGAGTTTATTACATATCCAAATGTATACCTTAAAGATGCTCACTTCATAACTAATGATTTGATGCAGCTGCCTATGAAGACAGGTCAACTGTAGTACCTACAAGCTTGTGTACACAACTGTAAGACCTAAGACTTCAATAAGCTACCAGTTCATACTGATTTTTTCCTGTGGTGAAGTTGTTAAAATTCTCAATTTAATGCCCTTCAAAGGTCACATCTAGCATTTGTACAAATTCAAAGTTCACACGAAACCTCAATTAACAAGGATATTTAGTGACTTACCAGCAATCTGCTCCTCAGTTAGTTGGTCAGCCTGTTAAGACAAGAAAAGCCATTATACATAACTGCATTTTGAAACATTAGGAATCTGAGGACAAACTTTAGAAAGCAATAACCTGAAGTTTGCAGGTGTGTATTTCACTTTTTGGCAGAGACAAAAATTACTGAGAAATGCTTTGCACTATAAACAATAACTGCTGGAGAAACTTCAGCCCACATCAGTGGAGACTGTGTTAATGTCAGAGTCTAATAACACTGTCACTGGACTCAAAATTAGCTGGTTTTGCTCCAGATGTTGCCCATAGCTCCATGTGCAATTTTTTTCCGTATGCTTTGATGCCATTTCCATTGTCAAGTTTTAAAAAGGCAGGTGTATTTCACTCAAATATTAAGGACTTGAAGCCAATCATAAATGGGAAGGGAGGCAAATCACTGATAGAATACAAGGTACAATCAAATGACAACTTCATCCAACAATGCTTTGTATGTTTCCAGGCCAGTTTGAAGACTGGCTTTCTAGTCCTTAAAAACAGGATTTGGTCATAAACAAGACCACAAACAAAGCTGCTAAAAATTGATACAATAGGCATTTATGGCAATTCCATTAGAGACAAATACGCAGAATACCATGTACAGTAAGTAGTTTGACAACATCCCACATAGGACAGTTGTCTCATCTGTGTTTGAAGCATTCAGGCAGACTGAATAATACAACCCTCACTATGCTTGCTGAAACCAATTAGTTATTGATATTTTCAGAAGATTAAATAATTAGATATAACAGAAGCCACAAGTGCATATTCCACACTTTGGAAAATTAATCCAGAGCTTTGCAGACATTCACTTATCAATGTGGAGCTTTGCACTGAATGTTCTTCATTTCTTGTATCAGAAATAATCTATTGCTGGGAGTAAAGGCTGTTCCAAAGACACCCATAAGTGTCTTCCATCTTAGTGTCTGGTGAAAGCAAGAGACGTTGTGGAGAAAAGCGAAATGAAAGATGCACATACTGCTGCTTTTGCACGTAGAATCTCCACCGAATTCCATCAGTTCCCAAGTTACAACAATTGGGCAATGCCATTATCGATGACAAAGTATCAAAATCATTCAATACCAGACAGGTAATCCAAACAGCTTCAAAATGCAGAAGTGTCTTTTTCAAACTGCCCAGTATCAGCTTAGATATTTATCAAGCTGAAGGGTTCAAGTGAAGATGGTCCATCACTGAATGCTTGCTCAAAACATATGCATCCCATTTCATCCTCAGCAATTTTTCACACTGGTAAATACAGCAGCTCAGCTGGGTTCAAACCTCCAGTTTTAGCAGTTTCACTTATCAGCAAAAGGTTTGATTTGCTCATCTGCACAGGCAAACACTTAGTTTTTATGCATCAAATTCAAAAAGCAAGCTTTTAGTTCCAGTTTCCAGCTTGTTTTCTAGCAGAGGTGAAAGTAGTGAAATTAAAATGTTAGTGGAATCAGGTTTGGGAAGAAATCATTGGGATGCAAAACACTGATTCAGTCATAAGGGAATTTCAAATACAATGAAGGAAAATGTAGTAGTCACTAATCTCCAGGAGGGGGCAGTAATATTCCCTATTCTGCACAATGTCCTAATGATGAGGATTCAAAATAGTGAACACTAAGTTTTGAAGCTCAACTCAGCTCAAAGGGTGTTTTAACTGGCTGGGGACAAAGGTGGAAAACCTCAGGTGCATCATGGAGTACAAGCATTGGCAACCATCCAGAGGATATGTGCACTGTGCAGAATTCAAACTTTAATGTATCTATACCCTTCACAAAAACTGATTACAGTCAGTCTCTTTCCAGGTCGAAGGAGCATTTTATTTTTGGGTCTGACCTTAAGTTTCAATTCCCATCTTAACACCTGGAGTGATCCAATTATCTAGATTAATTGGATAACTGGTATCTTCAAAACGTCGACATTTTAAGGGCATATGAAGTTTCACTTCAAAACCCTGCAACCTTTGAGCACATTAAGAAAAAAGGTTGATAATAGTACTGAAGCAATTGACAAAACCCATTTGAAGCCAAATACGAATTCTTGACTTCACATCCAGAAGGTTACACATTCAGGTAAGTTAGTTTAAAGCTATGATTTAGCCATTTCAGTTCAGCTCAAGTACAACAGCAAAATTGCAATGTTTAGTCATGGTTGCAGCATCCAATTTTGACAGGCAAAGTCAGAGGACAACCAATACAAGCTATAGCTAGGTCAAAAACAAATTTATTGCCAGGAGGCTTCTCGTAAAGCTGTTTTACATTAGTGATTTACATGCTGGTGCAGGTGTCATTTATACATGACAGAGCAACACAAATACAAGCTGGAGACGAGGTATACTACATTCTGGATGGAAAAAACAATGATTCACCGCTCGAAGCAGGAAAAACCTGCAATTACGTAATGCACTTGCAATAAAGGCAACTCCGTGCCGCGTTAAGGGATTTAAAAGTTTATTCTGCTCAGTTGACGAGGCAGATTCCGCCCGATTTGAAAGGAATTCCTACGCCAAAACATGAATTAGCAACCTGTTTGACCAGATGGGCCCCTGAAGTGGGAAAAACAACAACAACCCTGGAAAGCGAATCCGTTTGAGGAAGAGGGGGGGCCTCAAATTGATATTGGATCAATCGTGGCACAGGAGATGAGAACAGATTGCAAACCGGGCGCAGCTAATGACACCCCGGGCTGGCACTCGGAAAGCGAGATGCGAACATTTAAACGGAAATGCAGGTGTGATCAGTCCCTCCCGCCGCCTGTTAGCAGCGCATCGAGCACACAGTGCAGCAGCTCCCCCGCCCGCCAGCCGACAGAGGCCGGCTCATGGAGGGAGGGGTGGGAGAGACAGAGCATGGGGATAGGGGTATGAGAGGGGATAGGGATATAAGGGGGGGGGGGGGTACGCGGACCCCACAGGCTCGCCCTCCCGCCCCTCAGTCGCCGCGGATACACCCGGTCAACCCACAAATCAATCAACCAACCAACCCCAAAACCGTCACCCGCCGCCATCCCAGATACACGAACCAGCTTCTCTCTCCCCCACCCTCGGGCACCTCAAAATTAACAAGAACCCCGGCGTGAGGAGCCGCCGCATGACAACCGCCGCCATTTTGATGGCTCCCCCCCCGCCACCGTTCACTCTCACACACGCGCGTAAAACAGCCCGCTCTCTTCCAAATAAAAATTTTTTTTTAAAAGACAGGAGAGTTAACGGTTCCTGCTGAACATACGCACCATATCGAATGCTGCTTTTTTTTGTGTTGGTTAAAAAAAGGAGGGTAAGGTGTGCTGACCACTAACACCAGCGACTGCAGCTCCTCCGGTGACCGCGGTCCCACTGGCGCCGATTACCGCGCTCTTCCTCTACTCCCCTCTACATATATACCGTGTATCCCTCCGCCGGCAGCCGCGGAAAGACGGTTGACGTAAGGGGGAGGGGAAGGTGTGCTGAGGTCCGTGGCGGAGGGAGGGAGTGTCAAGTGGTTTCCTTTCCCCCCACCCCCACTTTAATCCTCTTCCACCTTCCTCCTTGCGTCCCAATCTGGACTTCCAGTATTTTTCCGTTCGCGCTGCCGATCGCGTTTTGCGCACGGGTCTACATCGCCGAGGCGGATGGTTACGGTTTGGTCGGGAGGGACGGAGGTGTGAGAGGGGCTCGGTTGCCTTGTTGGCGCGGGACGTTGCGGGGGGGGAAGGACGGTTGGTTTTTGAAGAAGGGGGAGGGGCGCCTCGCGCGCCCTCTCTCTGTGTCTCGGGGACGTGTGTCTTGCTTTGGGAGGGGGGGTGGAGGGAGTAAAGGGGACGTCCGTCAGATTTGTCTCGCCGTCGGCGATTGGTGCAGGCGCACCTGCAATGAGGGAGCGGATGAGACCCGGCCTGCCATTGGCCGCCGCGTACCTGCAATGCGTCAACTCCGCGGCCGGGCCGATGGCGGCGGCGTCGCTGGAAACACCGCGACCGGGGCCTGGTCCAGGTGGAAGCTGCTAATCGATACTGAGAGGCACACACTAGAGCAGGCAGGCAGCTAGATAACGCCTTGTTACTTCATGCTAAGTGTTCATCTCAATACCTATAGAAATGAGGAGCAGAATTTGGTCCTTTGAGCCATTCAGTGTAATCTTGGTTAATACTTCATGTCACTGCCACTTGTCCAACTTTCTCCACATGTCTTTAAAATACATTTCTTGAATCTGTTTAGTGATGATCTCGAACCCTTTCTCCAGTTGAGATTCCAAGAATGTAAATGTTTTAATGGATCCCCCTGCTTCAGCCGTCCAAGTGAACATAGACATAGGATAAAGCAGATGAATAGGAGGCTGCAAAAGACGGGAGTGGTCTAGGTTCCTGGGACTGGCCCTTGGGTCCATAGCATCTGTACAGGTTGGAAGGGTTGCCGCTGAACAAAGCTGGGAATGAGTCGCATTTGGAGTGTTTTGGCAGGGCTTTACACTAATTTGACAGAGCAATCAAGAGAGAATATTGGAGATTATCAGGGTTTGCAGAATATTTAGGTTGGTACCAGAATAGAGAACGTTACATTGATGGGCGAAGTTGGAGTAAGGGAGAAAGAAATGAAGTCTAAATCCGAGTTAATGTGCATGTGTGTATAAATGCATCAAGTACTGTAAATAAGATTGGGGAGTAACAGATGTCAGGTGCCACATGGAAATATGATGTTGTGGTAATAACAGATGCTGCTCTGTGAAGGGCATGATTTAGTGTTAAATATACCAGGGTATTAGTTGTTTAGGAAAGGAGGAGAGGTAGCAGTATTGGTTAAGGAGTACTGACAAAAGAAGATTTCTTGGATGGTTGAAGGACAGAGTCAGTTCGGTTATAGCTTAGTAATAAAAAGGGTAGAAGTACGTTGCTCTGTAGTCTACAGACCATGAAGTAGTGCAAAGGATGTAGAGGAACGTATCTGCAAGGAATTTACGTTATGAAGTAATTACAATAGGGACTTCAGTTTCCCAAAAATAGACTCGGACACTCTTAGTGTGAGGGGCAAATGTTCCCAGATTGTGTTCAGGTGAGTTTCCTGCAGCAGTTATGTGTGCAGTCCAACAAGAAAGGATATGTTGTCAGACCTGGTCCATGGAAATTAAGTGTGTCACATGACAGTGGGAGAACATTTAGAGAAGTGATAATTGTATCATAAGATTCATGATGGTGATAGGCATTGACATGCTACAGAGTAGCAAAAATCATTTGGCACAAAGCTGACTTCATTGGGGCAAAAACAGGATTGACTGGAACAAGAGGTTAGCAGGAAGAATGGTAATTGAACAATAGGCTACCTTTAAAGAGCAGATGGCTTAGGTGCAGTCAAGTTATATTATTGTCTCAAATGGGAAAGGTTAACATATCCAAACATAAACATATCCAAAGTTCTCTGCATTGCAACAGAAATAGAAATCAACATTAGAAAGAAAGTTTGTGGATAAGAGGTCTAAGGGAGAAAATACAGTCGAGAACCAAGAAGAATATTGAATGTTAAAACGTAAGGTGAAAATAACAAATGAAAGCAACAAGGAGGAATTAGCAGATAACGTAAAGGAGAATCCCAAAGACAAAAGCACAAATTGTGGGAAATGCTCAGCAGGTCTGGCAGCATCTGTGGAGGGAAATCAGAGTTAATGTTACAGGACGAGTGACCCTTCCTCAGAATTGATGATAGTTAGGAAATGTCAGTTTATATGCAGAAGATAGGGTAGGGGGAGAAGGTAAGGACTGAACAATATATGGGGATAGAGCCCAAAGACAGAGCAGCATCTGTTATTACCACAACATCATATTTCCATGTGGCAACTGACATCTGTTAATCCCCAATCTTATTTATAGTATTTTATGCATTTATATAGTTGTACATAGAAAGGAATGGATAGCGATCCAGGTAAAAACAATGACTGCAGATGTTGGAAACCAGATTCTGGATTAGTGGTGCTGGAAGAGCACAGTAGTTCAGGCAGCATCCGAGGTTTAGCAGTAAAATCAACGTTTCGGAATAAAGACAGAGAGCCTGAAGCTCGAGGAGGGTGGGGGTGGGGAGAAAGTAGCATAGAGTACAATAGGTGAGTGGGGGAGGGGATGAAGGTGATAGGTTGGGGTGGGGGGAGGGTGGAGTGGATAGGTGGAAAAGAAGATAGGCAGGTCAGACAAGTCATGGGGACAGTGCTGAGCTGGAAGTTTGGAACTAAGGTGAGGTGGGGGAAGGGGAAATGAGGAAACTGTTGAAGTCCACATTGATGCCCTGGGGTTGAAATGTTCCGAGGTGGAAGATGAGGCTTTCTTCCTCCAGGCGTCTGGTGGTGAGGGAGCGGCGGTGAAGGAGGCCCAGGACCTCCATGTCCTCAGCAGAATGGGAGGGGGAGTTGAAATGTTGGGCCACAGGGCGGTGTGGTTGATTGGTGCAGATGTCCCGACAATGTTCCCTAAAGTGCTCTGCTAAGAGGCGTCCAGTCTCCCCAATGTAGAGGAGACCGCATCGGGAGCAACGGATACAATAAATGATATTAGTGGATGTGCAGGTAAAACTTTGATGGATGTGGAAGGCTCCTTTAGGGCCTTGGATGGAGGTGAGGGAGGAGGTGTGGGTGCAGGTTTTGCAATTCCTGCGGTGGCAGGGGAAGGTGCCAGGTTGGGAGGGTGTGTTGTAGGGGGGCGTGGACCTGACCAGGTGGTCACTGAGGGAACGGTCTCTGCGGAAGTCGGAAAGGGGTGGGGAGGGAAATATATCCCTGGTGGTGGGGTCTTTTTGGAGGTGGCGAAAATGTCAGCGGAAGGTTGGTAGGGTGGAAGGTGAGCACCAGGGGCGTTCTGTCCTTGTTATGGTTGGAGGGGTGGAGTCTGAGAGAGGAGGTGTGGGATGTGGACGAGGTGCGTTGGAGGGCATCTTTAACCACGTGGGAAGGGAAATTGTGGTCTCTAAAGAAGGAGGCCATCTGGTGTGTTCTGAGGTGGAACTGGTCCTTCTGGGAGCAGATACAGCGGAGGCAGAGGAATTGGGAATATGGGATGGCATTTTTGCAAGAGGTAGGGTGGGAAGAGGTGTAATCCAGGTAGCTGTGGGAGTTGGTGGGTTTGTAAAAAATGTCAGTGTCAAGTCGGTCATCATTAATGGAGATGGAGAGGCCCAGGAAGGGGATGGAGGTGTCAGAGATGGTCCAGGTAAGTTTAAGGTCAGGGTGGAATGTGTTGGTGAAGTTGATGAATTGCTCAACCTACTCGCGGGAGCATGAGGTGACGCCAATGCAGTCATCAATGTAGCAGAGGAAGAGGTGGGGAGTGGTGCCGGTATAATTATGGAAGATCAACTGTTCTACGTAGCCAACAAAGAGACAGGCATAGCTGGAGCCCATATGTGTGCCCATGGCTACCCCTTTGGTGTGGAGGAAGTGGGAGGATTCGAAGGAGAAATTGTTAAGGGTGAGGACCGGAGATCCAAGATGGCGGCGACTCAGCAAGTCTGAGTTTACAGTGCTCTTCCCAAAACCTGGGTAAAGTGAGTTACTCACCCCCACCACACTTACCAAACCACCCAAAAAAATTTTCTAACCTTAATTAGCTGCTTACTATTATATTTAAGCAGTTTAATATTAAGTGGATAATGAGTAAACCAAAGGGATCCCGCAGCTCTCAGAAAACAAAGACCCCTCCCCCACCCTCCTCTCCTCCTCCGGCTGCAGCTGATGTAAAAACAGGCCTTGAAGAGATGATTGCCAGGCTGGAAACGACACTCGTCAATTTCATCGCAGAATCCAGACAGAGATGGAACTCATTCGAAGAAAAGTTACAAAAGCACAGCCAGGCTATTGAGGAACTGCAGGGCCGAGTGGAGGGGGCGGAGCTAAAGGCCACGACCTCCGAGGCTGCAGCACAAACAGCTGCAGAACAGGTGCGAGCTCTGGAGCAGAGAGTCCGGGCCTTTGAAATCTACATGGATGACCTGGATAATAGAAATCGGAGAAAGAATATCCGTCTTCTGGGCCTCCCTGAACAAGAAGAGAAGGGACAGTTAGTAGTATTTCTGGAGCGATGGTTGCCCCAGCTTTTAAACCTGGGGGCTGAAACTGACCGGGTAAGGGTGGAGTGGGCCTACTGGGTCGCAGTACGCGGATCTGGCCCAAACCAGCACCCACGCCCGGTCCTGTTCCGGCTGCAGAGTTATAAGGAGAGGCAGATACTCCTGGATGCCTCCAGAAATCTTGGAAAGGATCCTAAAGCTATGATTCATGAAGGATCCAAGATTATGTTATTTCAGGACTTCTCCCCGGCTTTGGCACGAAGGAGGAAGGCGTTTGATGAGGTGAAGAAATGTCTAAGGAACTTAAATATTCAATACACCTTACGCTACCCAGCGACGTTATGCTTTACCCACGAAGGATCCGAGTATAATTTTAGATCACCAGAAGAGGCTAAGGAACTTTTAGACTCGTTTAAATAAATCGTAAGAGACAATTTATGTTGGCTTGCCTCTTCCACACTCCGTGGGGAGAAATGGATACTTTACTCTACTTTACTTTTGCTTCTGGGAGCAGGGTTGTCTTCTCTTGCTATTTTATGTTATTATACTTAACTGTAATTTGTTGGAGTTGTAATTTTATAGTTATGTGTGTTTGTACGTGGCATTGATGCTATCAGATATACTCAGGTATGGGTGGGGAGGGGTGGGGGTGGGGCGCTCACTGTCAACTCTAGCTCAGTATTATATCTAAATCCTATTAAGGAGCGCCCGGGTCAAGGGTGGGACACTGTTTGGGAGAGGATATGGTGGACCTTTAGAAAGGAAGTAAGGCCCCCTGAGAACAAGGGGGAGGATCTCCATTCAAACATGTTTTTTTTTTGTTCTTATTGTTTGGAAATAGTTTCCTTTTTATTATACTGTTATGAGTGTATTAGAGAACATTTTCTCTTGTTTGAAGGATGTAGGTGACTCAACTATACACTCTGGATAATTGTGGATTAGATTAGTAGTTAACTGAGTTTCATTGTTTTTCTTTCTTCTTTAGTATCATTCCTTTGAATTTTGATGATTATATATTTAAGATCTATTTTTATATTAATGTTTGTGCTTGAAAGTTCTGTTTATTTTTGTAAATCTGTCAAAATATTAAATTTCTAATAAAAATATCTTTAAAAAAAAAAGGGTGAGGACCAGTTTGGCCAAACGAAGGGTACTGTTGGGGACGTCGGGAGAGGAAAAAACGAAGGGCTTGGAGGCCCTGGTCATGGCGGATGGAGGTGTAGAGGGATTGGATATCCATGGTGAAGATGAGGCGTTGGGGGCCAGGGAAATGGAAGTCTTGGAGGAGGTGGAGGGCATTGGTGGTGTCTCGAACGTATGTGGGGAGTTCCTGGACTAGGGGGGGATAGGACAGTGTTGAGGTAGGTAGAACTGAGTTCAGTGGGGCAGAAGCAGGCTGAGACAATGCGTCGGCCAGGCTTGTGGATCTTGGGAAGGAGGTAGAACTGGGCAGTGCGGGGTTCCCGGACTATGAGGTTGGAAGCTGTGGGTGGGAGATGTCCTGAGGTGATGAGGCTCTGTGTCGTCTGGGAGATGATGGTTTGGTGATGAGGATGGGGTCATGGTCGAGGGGGCAGTAGGAAGAGGTGGTCCTCGAGGTGGCGTTTGGCTTCAGCGGTGTAGAGGTCAGTGCGCCAGACTACCATTGCCCCCCCTTTATCTGCTGGCTTGATGGTGAGGTTGGGATTGGAGCAGAGGGATTGGAGGGCTGCACGTTGTGAGGGTGAGAGGTTGGAGTGGGGGAGGGGGGTTGTTTAGACCTTAGCCCCACCCCCCAACCCTATCTTCTACATATAAACTGACATTTTCCTAGCTATCATCAGTTCTGAGGAAGGATCATTCGACCCAACATGTTAACTCTCCTTACTCTCCATAGATGCTGTCAGACCAGCTGAGCTTTTCCAGCAATGTCTGTTTTATGTCTGATTTACAGCATCCATAGTTCTTTTGGTTTTTATTGAGAATCACAAAGACATCTGTTGGCATATAATAAGTAAAAGAGTGTTTTAAAAAGGAGTAGAGGCAAAAAGGTAATTTAAATCTGGATGCAGAAGCATGTCAGAGATATTGAATAAATACTTGGCATTTATCTTTACAAAAGTGGAGGATGCTGCCCAGGCTTTACCAAGACTCGTTAGACAGCACCTTCCAAACCTACGACCACCTACATCTCAAAGGATAAGGGCAAAAGATACCTGGGAACAATACTGCTCTTAAGTTCCCTGCCAAGCCATTCATCATCCTGACTTAGAAGTGTACTGCTATCCTTCAGTGTCAATGGGTCAGAATCTTGGAATTTTCTCCCTGTAGATATTCTGGGTCTACCTACATCAGATAGGCTACAGGGGTTCAAGAAGTCAGCTCACAATCACCTTCTCAAGGTTAGCTAGGGATTGGCAATTAATGCTTGGCCCAGCCAGTGGTGTGCATATTCTAAGAGTAAATTTAAATCAAAACCAAAATGCTGACAGAGTAGAAAACTCTTAGTAGAAGGATTCAAAATTAATAAAGAAGATGTCTTGGATAGACTCTTTGTAATTAAAAGTTGATAAGGTACCAGGACAGGTCCAGGGTGCCTCCAAGGGTTTTGAAGCAAGTGAGGGAAGAACTTCTGGGGACACAGGCCATAACGTTTCGTGCTTCCCTGCAGTCAGGGAAGGTGTCAGAAGACTTGAAGAATTGCAAATATGATAGGCTTGTTCAAGAATGAATAATGACTTGGATGAGAAAAGTGCCTGTTCTATAGCTAAGTTTGCAGAAGACAAATATAGATGGGATGGCAAGTGGTGAGTATGACACAGAGTCTGCAGAGGGATGTAGACAGACTAAGCGAGTAGGCAAAAACTTGAAATGAAATGAAGGAAAATGTGAGCTTGTGCACTTTGGTAGGAAGAAAAAAAGAAGCTGAATATCATTTGAATGTACAGAGGGATTTAGGAATCCATCCAGGAGTCACAAAAGCTGACAGCCAAGTTCAGTAATAGGGAAGCTAAATGGAATGTTGGTCTTTATTTCAAATGGAATGGAGTGTAAAAGTAGTGAGTTTTGCAAAATCTAAATCAGTCAACTTACCAATTAGTCAGACCGCAGCGGGAATACTGTGAATAGTTTTGGACCCCTTATCGAAGGAAAGATGTACTAATATTGGAGATAGTCCAAAGAAAATACACTAGGCTGACACCAGATATGGAAGAACTTTGTAATGAGGAGAGGTAGAATAGGTTGGGTCTGTACTCATTGCAATTCAGAAGTATGAGTGGTAACCTTGAAACATACAGGATTCTTAGAGGAAGGTCTGGTTTGAAAGCAGAAAGATTGTTTCCTTTTGTGAGAGAGTCCAAGACCAGAGGGCATAATCCGAGAATAAAAAGATTACAGCTTTGAAACAGGAATAAGGAGAAATTTCTTCACTCAAAGATCAGTGAATCTGTGGAATTCTATACCACAGAGGGCTATCAAGGCTGGTTATTAAGGATGAGGTAGAAGATTTTTAATTGGTAAGGGAATCGATGATTATAGGGAAAATGCAGGAAAGTAGAGTTGAGGATTATCCAATCACCCATGATCTCATTGAATGGTGGAGCACAGTCAATGGGATGAATGACTTACTTGATTTGATTTTGATTTGATTTATTGTACTCACATGTACCACTACTGTTTTGCGAGCAGTGCAGACAGATCATAAAGTGCTTAGACAGAGCGAGGCACACAAGGTCCCACTTATGCTCCAAAGTCTTGTGGTCTGAAGAATCCCTGCAATTGCCAGCCAGTCAATTTATCCTAGGACAAGCCAAACAGAGACACGCACGAGAAATCCTAGAAGCATGGCATTCCAACCAGAACTCTATCAACAAACACATTGACTTGGACCCCATTTACCACCCCCTGAGAAAAAGAACAGGAAATGACTTCACCATAAAAATGACGTCACCACAGAAAATGACACCACCAACACAAGGAAACCCAAACCTATAAATAGAAAGCAGGAAACACCAGCAGTGCTTCATCCGGAGGCTGACTGAAGATGTTACCTAGTATGGTGATGAAATGTCTGAAAGTGAACGTTCCAGCTCAGTGAGCAAACCTACATCTAGAATCAATTTATCTTCCGTTTTGGGAAGCCTCCAGATATAATTGTGAAGACTTGTGCTTCAGAATTTGCAACTCCCCTAGCCAAGCTCTTCCTGTACAGTTATAACACTGGTATCTACCTGACAATGTGGAAAATTGCCCAGGTATGTCCTGTACATAAAAATAGGAGGATAAATCTAACCCGGCCAATTACCGCCCCATCAGTCTACTCTCGATCATCAGTAAAGTTATGGAAGGGGTCATCAAATAGTGATATCAAGCAGCACCTGCTCAGCAAGAACCTTATAGTGACGCCCAGTTTGGGTTCTGCCAGAGCCATTCAGTTCCTGACCTCATTTCAGCCTTGGGTTCAAACATGGACAAAAGAGCTGAAGTCTAGAGATGAGGTGAGAGTGACAACCCTTGATATCAAGACTGCATTCAACTGTGTGTGACCTCTAACAAAACTGGAATCAGTGGGCATCAGGGGCAAACTCTCTGCTGCTTGGAGTCATACCTGGTATATAGGAAGATGGCTAGAAAAGTTGGAGGCCAGTCATGGCAACTTCAGGATATCTTTGCAGGAGTTTATTGGGCTGTGTTTTGGGCCCGATCTCTTCAGACCTTCCCTCTATTATTAGGTCAGAGGTGGGGATGTTCACTGATAATTGCACAATGTTCAGCACCATTTACAAGAACTCAGATTCTGAATAGTTCAAATGCAACAAGATCTGGACAATATCCAAGCTTGGGCTGACAAGTGACAAGTAACTTTGCACCACAAATATGCTAGGCTATAATCATCACCAATCACAAATAGCCCTTACGTAGCTTGTGAGGCCACTTCTGAGGGTAGTTAAGAGTCAACCATATTGCTGTGGCTGCAAATGTGTTGCTGGTCAAAGCACAGCAGGCCAGGCAGCATCTCAGGAATAGAGAATTCGACGTTTCGAGCATAAGCCCTTCATCAGGAATAAGAGAGAGAGAGAGCCAAGCAGGCTAAGATAAAGGGTAGGGAGGAGGGACTAGGGGGAGGGGCGATGGAGGTGGGATAGGTGGAAGGAGGTCAAGGTGAGGGTGATAGGCCGGAGTGGGGTGGGGGCGGAGAGGTCAGGAAGAGGATTGCAGGTTAGGAGGGCGGTGCTGAGTTGAGGGAACCGACTGAGACAAGGTGGGGGGAGGGGAAATGAGGAAGCTGGAGAAATCAGCCACACCTCCATATTGCTGTGGGCCTTGAGTGATGTGTAGGCCAAACTAGGTCAGGATACCAGATTTCATTCCCTAAAGGACAGTATCAAATCAGAAGGGTTTTTTATATCTATCAATACGGTGACATGATCAAAATTATGATTACATGATCAACAACATCAACATTTTCGCAGAGTTGAAATGTGTATTACTGTGGGGCATGTGGTGAGAGGGGGAAAGTTTAAAGGAGATGTGAGGGGCAAGTTTTTTACACAGAATGGTAGGAGTCTGGAAATGAGGAGCCAGGAATGATGGTGGAGGCAAATACGATAGGGCTATTTAAGGGCCTTTTAGATATGCACATGAATATACAAGAAATAGAGGGACATAGACTAAGGTCAGGTAGAAGGTATTAATTTAATTTGGTGTCACACTCGGCACAACATAATGTTCTCAAAGGCCCGTTCATGTGTGCTATACTGTTCTATGTTCTATTAGCTTTAATTCTAGATATTTGTTGAATTCAAATTTTACTCTCTGCCATAGTGGGATTGCTAGAGTATTATCCTGGGGTACTGTACATTGACATTACCACAACACCATCACTTTCCCAAAATGCTACTGCAGAAACATTACGCATCAGAATATTTTAGTCAGTAGATAGATTCTGGCATTAAAATTAATTGATACTGGTGCTAAAGTTTGGGATGATTTAGGTGGGTCATATAAATTAAGAGGTGAAGTAGAAATAAACTGAGTTTTCTGATATTTATCCTGCAACTTACAAGCTTCCTGTAATTGTCTTGTTCAATAAGCATATCTTTGCTGAAGCAGGAAACAGAGAGCTGTGGATGAAAGGTCACACAACACTGTAGTTAACATCATTCTTGTACTGTCATCAGTTGCATGAGGAGCTGAGAGACAGATGTGGGAGTCCGGGGTGGGGGGCGGGGGGGAAAGAGGGAAGGAATTGAGTTTGAAAAGTGATGAGTCTTGAGTCTAATACGTAGATGTCATGTAGAAATAGTAAATGGGGAGATGAGGAAACAGCATTAAAATTGTGGTTGGTTTACACTGAATGAGTGAAACTCAATTTGACATTTCTTAAAATCATGCACATTGTATGAAGGACACACAAATCACAAAGTTCTCTTCCTTGTTTATACTGCACATTGATTTCCTGTGTTAATTTAAGCTTTCTCTTAAACTGTGATATAAATTTATTTCATACAGGTGCATTATTGCAGAATGCACCTTAATAGTCAGAAATGTAGAATATAATTAATGTATGGTTATGTGACAGTGACTCCATTGGTTTGTTAATTTGACTGCACAATGGAGCAGTAAAATCAACAACTCTCAAAACATAGATGCTGCAAAGATTCAACTTTTAACTGTTAGGAAATGTTTAAAACTCAAAATCATTTGACAAGTCATAAATTGGTCAGAATATAAACCAGAGTAAATGATAACTAAGAAATTAATGAGCCTAGAATTGAAGTATGAAAGAAAGCTAGTTACAAATGTAAACATAGTAAGAATTTCTGTAGATATTTTAAAAAGAGAATTAACAATGTTAGCAGTGGTTCAATAGAAAATGAGTCTGGGGAAATAATGAAAATGATGAGAAGATGGACAAATTGAACATGTATTGTACACCAGTCTTCACTAAAGATACATCCCAGAAATAGCTGTAAGTCAAGAAATGAAAGGGAGGGAGGAACTCAAGAAAACTGCAATCATTAGTGAAGTGGTATTGATCCAATTATTGAAGCTGCAGGCTGACAGGGTCCCGGGTCCTGATGGACTTCATCCTAGAACTTAATAGAAGTAGCTGTTTAAATAGCTCTGAATAGGCTGAAGAATAATTACAGGAGCTTGAAATATTAACTCTGGTTTCTTTCCTCAGATGCTACTAGACCTGTTGAGTCTCTCCAGCAATTTCTGTTTTTGTTTGAAATAGTTTATGCATTATTTTTAATGTTCAAAAATTTGTTGTTTCAGAGGAGTTCCTTTTGATTGGAAGATAATGAATATAACTCCTTTAGTCAAAGGGAGACAGAAAGCAGAAAATAACAGGTTGTTTAGTTTAACATGTTGTAAGGAAAATGCTAGAAGCTATTATTCAGTGTCTATTACGTAATGGAAAGACACTTAGAAAAGTTCCAGTTGTTTGGGCAGATTCAGCATGGTTTTATGAAAGCTAAATCACATTAAACCAGTTTATTGGAGTTCTTTGAGGAAGTAGCATGCAGTGGATCAAGTGGAATTGATAAGTGCACTGTACTTAGATTTCCAAAAGGCAGTTGATAAGCTTTCAAAAGATGAAAAATAGAAACTCATGATGTAGGGTGTAATATCTTTGCATATAATGGCAATATTTTAAACATTTAGCTAGCGTGGCGTGGTGGCACAGTGGTTAGCACTGCTGACTTGCAGCACCAGAGACCCAGGTTCAATTGCAGCCTTGGGCAACTGCCTGTGTGGAGTTTACACGTTCTCCCCTTGTCTGTGTGGGTTTCCTCCGGGTGCTCCGGTTTCCTCTCACAATCCAAAGATGTGCAGGTCAGGTGAATTGGCCATGCTAAATTACCCGTAGTGTTAGGTGCATTAGTCAGAGGGAAGATGGGTCTGGGCAGGTTACTCTTCGGAGGGTCGGTATGGACTGGTTGGGCCGAAGGGCCTGTTTCGACGCTGTAGGGAATCTAATCTAATCTAACAGGGAACAGAAAGTCAATATAAAGGGTAATTTTCTAGTTGACAAGCTGTAAAGAGTGATCTGCTATAAGGATCATTGCTGGAGTCTGAGCTTTTTACAATTTGTATTAATGATTTAGAGGAACGGACTGAGATTTTCTGATTACATAAAGCAAGTAAGTTGAGAAGAGGGCATAGAAAGTTACAAAGGGATATAGATAGGCTAGGTGAGAGGGAAAGATATGGAAAAATGTGACTTTGGCCATTTTGGCAGGAAGACTAAAAAGCATATTATCTCATGGTGAGAGCTTGTAGATCTTTGAGATAGAATCACAGAGATCTTCAGCACAGAAAATAGCCCTTCCACCCATCATGTCTATGCTCCAGTCAAGATAACTAACTATTCAAAAGCCATTTTTCAGCACTTGGCCCATATGCTTCTAAATGTGTCTTAAATGTTATGAGGGTTTGTGCCTTTGTCACCCTTCAAGATTTCCACCATCTAGGCAAATACTTTTTACCTTGCCTCCCCTCTAAATCTTCTGTCCTTTAAATTTATGCCCTTGGTCACTGATCCCTTCATCAAGGTGAACATTTTCTTCATGTCTATTCTATCTATGTCCATCATAAGTTTAAACATCTAAACCATATCCCCTTTCATTCTCCTCTGTTCTAAAGAAAACACCCCAAGTCTGTTCAATCTCTCTTCGTACTGAAACTCTCCAGCCCAGGCAATATCCTGGTAAATTTCTTCTGTACATTCTCTAGTGTGGATTCCAGAACTGCACATAATATTCTAGCTGTGGCCCGAACATTGTATACAGTTCCAGCACTTAAACTCTATGCCACGGCAAATTTCTTAAATTCATTCACAGGGTGAGGGCAGGCAGCATTTATTGCCCATCCTACTTGCCCAGAGGGCAGTTAAGAGTCAACCACATTGTTATGAGTTTAGAGTCACATGTCGGTCAGACCGTAGAAAGATGGCAATTTCCTTCCCTAAAGGACATTCATGAACCAGATGGGTTTTTCCAAAAGTTGGCAATGGATTCATGGTCAACATTAGCTTCTTAATTCAGATTTTTAAAAAATTAAATTCAAATTTCACCATCTGCTATGACAGATTTAAACTCGGGTCCCCAGAACATTATCTGGGTCTCTGGATTAACATTCTAGTGATAATACCACATGGCCTTTGCCTCCTCCTAATAACAGCAAGTATCCCATGTGCCTTTCTAAACACTTTACTTTCCTGTCCTGATACCTTAAGGGACTGTAGTATATAAACACCAAGGTCCCTCTGATCCCCAGTGCTTCCCAGGGTCCTACCATTCATCATAAATTCCCTTGCCTTACCCTGCCCAAGTGCATCACCTCACATTTATCTGGATTGAACTCCAATGGAGATGCAAAGGGATCTCCATTGGAATTCAATCATAGAAGGTTAGTATGCAGGGATTGCAAGTTATTTGGAACACCAACAGAATGTTAGTGTTTATTGCTAGAGGAATTGAATGCAAAGTAGGGAGAATATGCTTCAGTTATGCAGGGAACTGGTGAGATTATTAGTCTCCTTATTTAAAGAGGAATGGAAATGCATTGGAAGCAGTTCGAGAAGATTTACTAGATTAATAGTTGGAATGGGCAGAATTGAAAATGTTTTGCTGGAAAAGCACAGCAGGTCAGGCAGCATCCAAGGAGCAAGAGAATCGACGTTTTGGGCATGAGCCCTTCTTCAGGAATCTTCAGGAATGGGCAGAATGTCTTGTAAGAAAATGTTGGTCAGATTGCCTTGTTAAGAAATGTTGTACAAGGCTGAGCTTGTATCTGTTGCAGCTTAGAAGACTAAGAGGCAACTTGACTGAAACAATAAGATCCTGATCAGTCATAGCACGTTGGGCATGGAAATGATGTTTCCTCTTATTGGAGAATCTAGAACTATAAGGGTCAGTGTTTTAAAATAAGACATTGCCCAGTTAAGATAGAAATAAGATTTTTTTTCCCTCTCTCAGGACCTTGAGTCTTTGGCACTCTTCTTCAAAAAGTCCTTAAATATTTTTAAGGTGGGGTTGATAGTTCTTTGGTAGGCAAGGAAATGAAAGATAATCGGGAATAGATAGGTATGTGGAGTAACCAAATCATTCATGAACTCTTTGAACAATGGAGCAGGATCAAGGGACTAAATGACCTTTTTTTTGAATGTGAAACTGATTTGTTGAATATGTACTCTGCAATTAATATACTTTGAGTAAATCTGCAAAATGTTGAAGCAAAAGATTTTAAAACAGAAAAAAAGACCATGAAACATTCAGACATGAACGTTTATTGTCATTCTGAGCCTACAAAGCTCCCTTCATGGCATCAATAACCTATAATTGGTGCTAAGCTGGTCACAGCAATGAGACTTTGTACTGTTTGTTAAAGAGACAAGGCATATTAGGCTCAGTTTCAACATACAGTAAAATAAGACATTAAATATCATAAAACAAATTCTAAGTTATCTGACTTTACCAGGATTGATATTTTGGTCGATACATGAGTCAATGTGCACTCAGGAATCAAAAGTAGGGGAAAGATCAATTTACCTTTGAACTTGATTTGGACCTTGATTCCAATCCACCATAAATAAATCCCTGCTCTACTTTGTGATTCCAGATCCTCCCGATGTCTCACAGGGCTTTTTCAAAAGTGTAGTTCAACAACTGTGATAATGAAGAGTCTAAATTCAACTTACAGTTAATTGACTGGTCTTAACTGAGTGGCAGGAGAAACATTACAATTGGCAACTTTGTCAGCTTTGTTCAGGAGGAGAAATTTCCTCCAGCAATTTGAGCTCATAAACTAGGCTAACACTCCTTCCTAAAAGAATTCTGCAGTGTGGGAGTGTCTGTCTTTCAGATAAGATGTTAAACTGAGTCAGCCATCTCAGGTGGATGTAAAAGATACCATTACACTATTCGTGGGAAGTTCTTTGCAGTATTGTGGACAAAGATTTGCCAATCAAACAATATCACAAAAAGCAGATTACCTGTATGTTTTCACATTGCTTTGCAGGAGCCTGATGTATGCAAAATAGTGGTAGAGTTTCCCTACATTAAAGCACTATCTACACTTCAAAATTATTTTGCTGGTTATAAAGCACCTTGAACTATCCCTGAGAGTGTGATTGGCTTTATCATGGTACAAGTTCTGTTCGTCAACAGCAGAGTTTTCAACTATCACAGCCTTACTCCATTTCTCCCGTCTAGTACTGGCTTCTCAAAAAGTGATACTTACAACAACACTTTTGTTCATTTTCATAACTCTGCCAGCAGGTATGTGGAGAAATGTGCCTTGGGACATTTTTGCTATGTTTGAGACAACTTGTTGTTGATAAGGATTCAGTCTTTCATAACATCACATTTTTTCCATAAGACAAAGCTATTTTCCTATTTGCTTGTGGATGTAAGTAAGCTGTCAAGTCGCATTTATGACTTAGACCCAGTTGTCTTCACAACCAGGTCACAGAAATTGTTTCTTTACATACTCGCCTCATCAGTTCATTTTGTATGATGTTAGGGATCAACTAATCATGTGAAACTAGAAATTATGTGGACCTGACCAGACCATGGGGTAAACAGGATTCCTATCCAGAAAGACATTTGTGAACAGTTGGGTCTTTCAGAAAATCTTATTGTGCCCATGACCAATTTTGGATATAACAAATAATGGATGTCTTCACTTTTTCAGCTTATTTTTAGTTTAAAATGGAACAGATGTGGCCTGTAGGAAGTTTAACTTAAGGACATATCATGGACATGACTGAGCTTTTGAGAATGTTCACCCACTTTCTCCCATGTTGCAACCCTACTGCTGCCACATCCTAACTTTAATCGGAGGTCTACACTTCATCTCGACTTGTAATCTCAGCTGACTAATGGTTCGGTAACAAGTGGGCTGCTTGACAATGTGTTTTTCTCTTTAACCCTCCTGAGATACAGCCACCTACACCAACAAAATGAATCACTGTGAGGAGCTAGCAACTTAAAGATAGGCACTTATTCTTTCACTTGTCATTATGCTTTCAGAAGACATGTCTTTCATGTTCAGGACTGAAGTTGGGAGAGACACATTTGCTGAAAGCTTGGCCAACATGTCAGAAAAAACTACAATCAGAAAGAAACATCTATAATTAAATGGATTCACGCTATTTAAAAAAAATTATACATTAAATAACAATATTTAATATTTTCCTTCAGTTCCCTGCCCAAAGGCAGTCAAACCTACTGTGATTTCACCATGGCCAAGACAAGGAGGCAGGTCCTGAATCCAACCCAGCCAGAACCGGATCAAACCTCATGCTGTGGCTACCAATCTGGTCCCCTATGGCTGTCAGCTGTATAAGCCAGCCAGCCCACTCCAAGGAGTTCGAGTTGCTGTGACAACAAGCACTTGTACATGCAATTTGTATTCCAGAGCTATGGACGATGATGGTAAAAGCACTAATTTTCTTTCCAACACATGGCTGCCCAGGAATCTTTCCTGCTGTCATTGCTTGACATGTGCATGTGTTGGAAGGATTTACAAACTGACACTAAGCCTGTGTGGTCATTTTATGAATTTGCCCTCATTGGTCATCAAATCCTGATGTGGGACTTGAACCTGGAACTTTTGGCTCACAGACAGGGACACTAACCACTGTATCACAAGACTGCCTAATGATGGTATTAAATATTAATTTAAACCTAAATTGATTCTAATACAGTATTGATGATTAATTATTAATGTTTAATTATAACAGTGGTATATTATGAGTAGTAACAGTCTGACACAAATATTTATTGCAAAAACTAATTTAAAAAGCTGCCCATTGAGAATTATTTGAAGTTGGGAATTCCTAATAAAAAGTCCAGTTCTGCACTACCCCTACTATTAAATCACCCTTCAAGTTATTTGTTTATAACGTTTTAAAAGAAAATCTTGCTATTTTATTGCTCATCATTGAAACATCTTGAAGCACTTCAGTGAATTTCTTTCCGAGTACAGTGGCTTGTTATGAAGGAAAACAACCATGATGAGATTAATAATCAAGTTAATCTGTTTTGGTGGTGCTGGGTGACAGAGGAATGTTGGCCCAAGACACTAGAAAAACATTGCATTGTGCTATGAGCGGGCTTCAGCTTAACAACCAATAAATCCATATAGTTTAAAGATATGGTCATAAAAACTGTGGAAGAAGAAAATAATCTTTGTCTATATATAGACATTGTTGGACAGATTATTGACCCTGTTACCTCAATTTTGTCAGTGTCACATTGACTTAACAGTGAAAGCAAGAAACAGATGACAGTAGCGAGTCTGTTATAATGATTTCATTTCTGAGCATTTACATCATTGATTATGTTCACCACTAAAACATCCCTGCAGGCATATTCACCCAGCAGATGATGCCATTCATAACTGGAAACAATTGGATTATGTACTCTGTCACTTGCCTAAAATGGCAAATGAGACAACACAAAGTCTTCAAAAAGCTGATGTATCTCAAAGTCACAAACACGGCGGGATAACCAAACTGCCAACTTAAATCAGCTTATAAATTTAAACAGAGTAAATGTTCCATCATTATAGAGCCGTAGAGATGTACAGCATGGAAATAGACCCTTCGAATCAACCCGTCCATGCTGACCAGATATCCCAATCTAGTCCCACCTGCTAGCACCCGGCCCATATCCCTCCAAACCCTTCCTATCCATATACCCATCCAGATGCCTTTTAAATGTTGCAATTGTACCAGCCTCCACCACTTCCTCTGGCAGCTCATTCCATACACGTATTACCCTCTGTGTGAAAAAATTGCCCCTTAGGTCTCTTTTATATATTTCCCCTCTCACCTAAAACCTATGCCCTCTAGTTCTGGACTCCCTGACCCCAGTGAAAATATTTTGTCTATTTATCCTATCCATGCCCCTCATACTTTTGTAAACCTCTACAAGGTCACCCAGGGAAAACAGTCTCAGCCTGTTAAGCCTCTCCCTATAGTTCAAATCTTCCAACCCTGGCAACATCCTTGTAAATCTTTTCTGAACCTTTTCAAGTTTCACAACGTCTTTCCGATAGGAAGGAGACCAGAATTGCATGCAATATTCCAACAGTGGCCTAACTAATGACTTGTACAGCTGCGACATGACATCCCAACACCTGTACTCAATACTCTGACCAATAAAGGAAAGCATACCAAATGCCTTCTTCACTATCCTATCAACCTGCGACTCCACTTTCAAGGAACTATGAACCTGAACTCCAAGGTCTCTTTGTTCAGCATTATTTGAGCTAATTCTCAGGTAAAATATTACAGCAAAGCTGGAGTAGTAATACTGAGCTACTTAAGGTTAGCATAGGTTTTTGTTTTTATTCATTCACAGGATGCAAGCTTCATTGGCTGGGCTATTATTTATCTCTAGTTGCGATTGAGAAGTAAGTGGTAAGCTGACCTCTTGAACTGCTGCAGTTCATCTGGTGTAGGTAGACCCACAATGCTGTTGGGGAGGGATTCCAGGATTTTGACCCAGTTTAGTGAAGGAAAGGTGATATATTTCCAAGTCACGATGGTGAGTGGCTTGGAGGAGAACTCATAGGTGGTGTTGTTCCCATGTATCTGCTGCCCTTGTCCTTCTAGATGGAAGTGGCCATGGATTTGGAAGTATGGTCTAAAGAGTCTTGGAGAATTTCTGTGGGGTATTTTGTAGATGGCACACACTGCTGCTAGTGAGCATCAATAGTAGAAGAAGTGGATGAGGAGCCAGCCAAGCAACTGCTTTGTCTTGGAGGGTGTTGAGCTTCTTGAGCATTGTTGGAATTGCACTCATCCAGGCAAGTACGGTGTAATCCATTACACTCCTGACTTGTGCCTTTTCTTGATATTTTTACACTGTTGATGTCCCATCATTTCATTCTTGAAATTGATAGAAAGTAATCCAAAGCTTTCATGTGAGACTGGGGTGTTAGAGATCGGGTGAGGTGCTAGAGAAGGCTTCTTCTTGCCTGCCTCCCTTTTGTTGTTGGATTCCCTAATTTCTAGGAAACCCAGCATCTTAAATATATTGGTTAGGTTCCCAATTGTATCACTGGAGTTCAATGTAAAGAGTTTCACCCTTTGAGGGTAGGAGACTTGCCCATCAAAAACCCACCACCATTAAAAGGTAAGCAGGTACTCACAAAGCAGTTTGGGGGAGTTTCACTGTGTTTTAACTTTAAACTTTAGCCCACTTCTGCCTTTTGTTGGCAAGAAGAGCAAATGCGAAGGCCATGGTGTCATTGCATATGTAATCAAAGAGCAAAAGTATACATAGCCTCAGGAAGAAAATGGCTAGAGGTATGATTGTGAGACATAGTAAGAGTATAGAATGGTATGGGGTTGACATCTTTCAGAACGGGAAAGGAATGTTAGGCCCTTTATTCTATTCCTGAGAATTCTTATTTATCCCATATTATTCTTGCTTGTGTTTTGCTTGTCATAGAATCATACAGGAGAGAAGAGGCCTTAGGCCCATTGAGTCTGTGCGGAGCTATCTTCTCTAATCCCACTTTCCAGCGCATGCCCATAACTCTTATGATTTTAAGCACACAGTATTCCAGCCATGGTCTAACTAGAGCTCTATACTGCTCCAACATGACCTCTTTGCTTTTCTAATCCATGCTGTGATTGATAAAGGCAAGTATGCCTTCAGCCTTCTGAACCACCACCCTTAGAGATCTGTGAACGTGCAACCCAAAATTTGTCTGTTCCTCTGAGCTTCCTAATATACTGACTTCATGGAGTATTCCCTTGTCCTGCTACTTCTTTGTTTTGCAAGCCATTATAAGCAATCTGGGGATAAATGATCACCATGCCATATGGTGATGTATAAGGGAGGGGAGGGCTTAATGAACTAATGAATAAACGGTTTGATATCAAGAGTCACAAATAAAATGAAGAAGGAAACAGATTTAACCTGGGCCAAATCACTGTGCAGTTTATTGATGCTGATGGTTTCTACCAGTAAATAACATGTCTCCCTTGTGGAGGGATGGTATACTCGCTGGCAAAGGCGTACAACAAGTAGAATGTCTAAAAGTTTCAATACCTTCAGGAGGAGAAGGGGAAGCAGAGAAGAAATGAAAATGTTTAGTGTGGAACATCATATACATGGGAAGAAAATCATAACAATCAACATGTTTAAAAATAATAGGACTTAGGAAAGAGAAACTGCTTCCTATGGCTGAAGGGCCGATAAACAGAGGGCTCAGATGTAAGATGTTTGGCAAAGGAACCAGAAGTGACATGAGGGAAAACTGCTTAACACAACCTGTGGTTAGGAAGTAGATTCCACTGTCCAATACAGATACAGATTCCCATCGAAGTGAATTAGGTAAATAGTTGATGGTTTAAAAAAAATTCAGGATGCAAGGTTAGAGTGGGAGTAAGTTCTTTGAAAAGGTTGATGTGGATTCACTGGGCCAAATGGCCTCCTTCTGTATTATATTCTGTTGATGCAATATCCTGACGATCAGAACTGCCTTGTCTCTTTTTCAGTGAACAAACAACCTGCTGTTTTTTTTCAGAAAGTCTGCTGTACATAATCCCCTGGGAGAAATTATTCCTCGTCTCTGTCAATAATAAGGTCCCAAATCATCCTTCTGAAATTATCTTCTAAGCAAGGAATCTCCTGCTCATTTATTGGGGTTGTTTGCTGGAATAGAGTCATATATATTTATATCTGTTTGGGAATTATTAGAGGAAACTCACCCTTTGGTTTTGCGGAATGTGGGCACCTGATGAAAACATTGCTACATTAAAGAAGTCGAATATAGAACACACAAGCACTTATTGCCTCCCCTTAACACTACTTCATGATAACACTACACTACAGTGGTGTGATTTGATGAATTAGAGGAGGGAATCGTGTCTGGACATATTAAGAGACCCAAATTCCCTCCTTCATTCATAGGTCTCCCATGTACTGTGTGATCAGACTGTGTTAATGAAAATGTTTCCACTGTGGTTTGTTTACTGGTCTGGAAGGTGCTCATAGACATGTGTAGACTTCAAAAGAAAACAGAATTTTCGAGTAACCCAACTTTTTTGTAAAATATACCAAGATATCAGTATGATACTGAGCAAGATGGGCTCTGTCCCCAGATGGTATCACTGTAGCTGCAGCACAGAATTAAAGTCTGTGATTTGACAGGAACAGCTCCCAAATGTCTGCGTGGCTTTCTGAGAAAGTGAAGGGGTGTATGAAGGAAAAAAGGGAAGATTCTCAATTATATAACCTTCAGCAAAGCATAAACAATTCTCCGAGACAAACCTAGCACCTTCCACAACTTTAAGAAGCTCCGATCAGCATTGTGCAGTCACTGACTTAGACGAGAGGCTTTTCCACATTTACTGATGCAGGAAGGCAGTAAACTGCATAGCTATGTCTGTTTCTATAGCTTGCTTTTCCTGGAATAACCAGCCTGGTGGCAAAAGCCATAGCTTGATACTTACCACTCCACATCAACTATGGCCAACCAGGAAACTCTCCCAATTCTTACAACCTGTCAAAGGTGTATTGGAAGTGCTTACAGGTTGACAATCAACCAGGTTCAAAAGAAGAGATACAGGATTTTGAAACATGAGAGCTGTTTTCTTTCCACAGTCGCAGGTAGGCCTGCTGAGTTTCTTTAGCAATTTCTATTTTGTTTGTTTCAGGTCTCTAGCATCCACGGTTCTTTGTTTTATTTGACAATCAACCTGTTTGGTGATATTAGGAATGCACTTCTGCGGCCATCAAATCCTGAAGTTGTATTTACACACCTCGAGCTTGTAGCTCAGAGGCAGGGACACTCTTCACTGTGCCACAAGACCTCTTCAGGTGAACGCACTGTATGATGTCAGGAAATCTGGCAGCCATTTTGCACATAGCAAGATCTCACAGACAACATTACACAAATGACTGCATAAGTCCTTGTTTTTCTTCCAAATACTCGCGTGAGATATTTTATATTGTTTGAAAAGGTGAACATATTTCATACCTAACCTGAAATAGTGCGCTTCCAAGAGCAGAGTACTTTCTCAGGGGAAGCCTGTTCAAGTTTGGGAGTGGAACTCAAACTCACCGCCTTTCAAATCAGAAATGAGGCTTACCCAAAGCTGAAACCTTGACATTTTCATTTAGGATTGCTACTGACTTTGCTTTTTGAGGTCTAGATAGTTAAACACTGAGATATCTGTGGTATTTTATTTCCATTTAGATGTTTTATTTCTACCTTTTAACCGCCATGCCGCCTTATCACTCATTGTCTTCTGTTCATCTTCCCCTGTAATCAAACATTTTGTTTTTGCTGAGCAGCAACAGTCCAGTTTTCCCTGTGACAAGGCTGATTGCTATGCTACCTCTTACTTGTGTTGTTCATCTGTGTCAACCTTCAAGTGATACTTGCCCAACAAGAGTCTGCAGATCATGCATCAGAGTTATCAACCATCTCAGAATCCATCAAATGGGAATGGAGGCAGGTCATCCTCAATCCTAAGAAGCTGCTTCCGAAGGCTAACTATCTCCATTCACACATGGAGAATGTTATTTTGGCACGAGGTGACAGTGTGGTACTGACACATGTACAGCCAGTTTGGCGATGCATTTCAGGAGGCAATATTGAATGACAGTTTTATAATAGGATTCAATGTTATAACCATGGCTACAGCTCAGAGATTATTTATTTATTTATTCAGAGAATGTTGGCTTTGCTGTCTGGGCCAGAATTTGTTGTCCAGGAGAAGATGGTGGTGAGGTCTCTTTTTAAACCATTGCAGTCTATTTGTTGAAGTTACAATGCCATGAAGGAGGGTGATGCGGAGGTGTCGGTGTTGAACTGGGGTAGACAAGGTCAGAAGTCACACTACACCAGGTTATAGTCTAACAGGTTTATTTGAAATCACAGTGCTCCGAAAGCTTGTGATTTCAAATAACTGATTAGAGAGGGTATTCCAGGATTCGGACTCAACAATAGTGAAGGAATAATGATATATTTTCAAGTCAGGATGGTGAATGGCTTGGAGGAAAACTTGGAGGTGGTGGTGTTCCCATCTTTTGCCCTTATCCTACTCCACGGAAGTGATTGTGGACTTGGAAAGTGCTGTCAAAAGTGCTTTGGTGAATTTCTGCAGATTATCTTGGAGTTAGAATGCATTACAGCTCCTGAGAATCAGTGGTGGAGGAAGTGGACTTTTGGGGCTGTGGTGCTAGATGGTTTCAAGCCTCTTGAGTGTTGTTGGAGCTGTACCCATCCAGGCAAGTGGGGAGTATTCCATCATACTGCTGACTTTTATCGATGATAGACGAGCTTTGAGGAGTCAGGATGTAATTTATTAGCTGCAGAATTCAGAACCTCTGTCCTCTTGCAGCCACAGTATTTATATGACTAGTTCAGCGCACTTTGTGATCAGTGGTCAGTTCTAAGATTTTGATAGTGAGGAATTCAGCAAAAGTAATACTATTGAATGTCAAGAAGTGATGGCTAGGTTTCTGCATTGTTGGAGATAGTCCTTGTGTGGCTAAAGTGTTTCTTTTTTTTTCCTTAGCACACTACAAGCTCTTCAGCCCTTGATGTTGTGTGACCTTTTATCTACTCCAAGATCAGACTAACCTACATACCATACTATCATTTTATTATTATCCATGTGCCTATCCAAGAGTCGCTTAAATGTTCCTAATGTATCGGACTACTACCACTGCTGGCAGTGCATTCCACACACCCACCACTCTCTGTGTAAAGATCCTACCTGTGACAGCTCCCCTAAACCTTCCTCCAGTCACCATAAAATTATGCCTCCTCTTAATAGTCATTTCCATCCCAGGAAGAAGTCTCTAGCGATCCACTCTATCTATGCCTCACATCATATTGTACACCTATATTAAGTCACGTCTCATCCTTCTTTGTTCCAATGAGAAAAGCCCTAGCTCCCTCAGCCTTTCTTCATAAGACATGCCCCCTAGTCCAGGCAGCATCCTGGTAAATCTCCTCTGCACCCTCTTTAAAGCTTCCACATCCTTCTGATAATGAGGTGACCAGAACTGAACACAAAATCCCAAGTGTGGTCTAACCAAGGTCTTATAAAGTTGTAATATAACCTCATGGTCTTAAACTCAATCCCTCTGCTAATGAAAGCCAACACACCATATGCCTTCTTAACAACCCTATCAACTTGGGTGGCAACTTTGAGGGATCTATGGATGTAGACCCCAAGATTTTTCTGTTCCTCCACACTGCCAAAAATCCTGCCTTTAGCCCTGTAATCTGCATTCAAATTCAACCTTCCAAAATGAATCACTTCACACTTTTCCAGGTTGAACTCCATCTTCTACTTCTCAGTCCAGCTCTGCATCTTGTCAATGTCCCATGCACCCTAAAGCAGCCCTCCACTCTACCCACAACTCCACCAACCTTTGTGTCATCAGCAAACTTACTAACCCAACCTTCCACTTCCTCACCAAGTCATTATAAAAAATCACAAAGAGCAGAAGTCCCAGAACAAATCCCTGTGGAAGACCACTGGTCACCAGTTCCAGGCAGAATACTTTCCATCTGCTACCACCCACTGTCTTCTATGGGCCAGCCAATTCTGTTTCCAGACAGCCAAATTTCCCGGTATCCCATGTCTCCTTATGTTTTGAATGAGCCCTATCACAGGGAACCTTATCAAATGCCTTGCTAAAATCCATACACATTACATCCACTGCTCTACCTCCATCAATGTGCTTTGTCACATCCTTAAAGAATTCAATAAGGCTTGTGAGGCATGACCTCCTCACAAGGCCATGCTGACTATCTCTAATCAAGCTATGCTTGAAAGCTATTCTTAAAAAAAAGATTCTGTGCGCTGGATTATTCTTTATTTTTCTACAGGCTCATTGGGAATTTAGAACAGTGGGGATGGCGGTTAGGGCAGTTGAATGTTCCTCCAGAATGTGGGAGGTAAGGGTCACCACTCGTGTCCCTGCTGACTGCATCTGCAGGAAGTGCACCCAACTCCAGCTCCTCGAAAACCACGTTAGGGAAAGGTAGCTGGAGCTGAATCATTCAGGAGGCAGAGGGGGTCACACCTCCGGTACAAGAAAAGGTTACTGTCAAGGGATGGAAAGGGAACCAGCAGAGAGTGATGGGATCCCCTGTGGCCATTCCCCTCAATAACAAGTATACCGTTTTGGATACTGTTGGGGGGGGACAACTTACCAGGGGTAAGTCATGGGGTATAAGTCTGGCACAGAGTCTGTCCCTTTGCTCAGAAGGGAAGAGGGGGAGAAGAGCAGAGCGGTAGTCACTGGGGACTCCATAGTTAGGGGAACAGATAGGAGGTTTTGTGGGAATGGGAGAGACTCTCAGTTGGTGTGTCGCCTCCCAGGTGCCAGGATTCGTGATTTCTTGGATCGTGTTTTTGGAATCCTTGAGAGGAGGAGGAGGAGCAGCCCCAAGTTGTGGTCCACATTGGCACTAACAAAAGAGGTTGGAAAAGGCAGAAATTCAGGGAGCTGGGGTAGAAGCTTAGTGCTAGAACAAACAGAATTGTTATCTCTGGTTTGTTGCCTGTGCCATGTACTAGCGAGGCAAGGAATAAGGAGAGAGAGGAGTTGAACATTTGGCTACAGGAATGGTGCAGGAGGGAGGATTTTGGATTCCTGGATAAGTGGGGCTCATTCTGGGGTAGGTGGGACCTCTACAAACAGGATGGTCTACACCTGAATCAGAGGGGTATCAATATCCTTGGAGGGGAAGATTTGCTAATGTTATTTGGGAGGGTTGAATCTAATTCAGTAGGAGGGGTGGGAACCTGAATTGTAGTTCCAGTGTCTGAGACTTCACTCTTGTTCCTCACAAAAGTGTATAATGCCTTAGGACTTTTCCATAATCTGACCTGCTAAAGCTTTCTCATGGCTCCTTCTAGCTCTCCTAAGTCCATTCTTCAGTTCCTTCCTGACTACCTTGTAACCCTCTTGAGCCCTGTCTGATCCTTGCTTCCTCAACCTTAAGCAAGCTTCCTTCTTCCTCTTGGAGAAAGTGAGGACTGCAGATGCTGGAGATCAGAGCTGAAAAATGTGTTGCTGGAAAAGTGCAGCAGGTCAGGCAGCATCCAAGGAGCAGGAGAATCGACGTTTTGGGCATAAGCCCTTCTTCAGGAATGAGGAAAGTGTGCCAAGCAGGCTAAGATAAAAGATAGGGAGGAGGGACTTGGGGGAGGGGTGTTGGGAATGCGATAGGTGGAAGGAGGTTATGGTGAGGGTGATAGGCTGGAGTGGGGGTGGGGGTGGGGGCGGAGAGGTCAGGAAGAAGATTGCAGGTCAAGAAGACGGTGCTGATTCCGAGGTTTGGGACTGAAATAAGGTGGGGGGAGGGGAAATGAGGAAGCTAGAGAAATCTACATTCATCCCTTGTGGTTGGAGGGTTCCTAGGTGGAAGATGAGGCACTCTTCCTCCAGGCATCATGATGCCATGGTCTGGCGATGGAGGAGGCCAAGGACCTACATGTCCTTGGCGGAGTGGGAGGGGGAGGGGGAGTTAAAGTGTCAGCCATGGGCGGTTGGGTTGGTTGGTGCAGGTGACCCAGAGATGTTCTCTGAAACGTTCTGCAAGTAGGCGGCCTGTCTCCCCAGTGTAAAGGAGACCACATTGGGTGCAGCGGATGCAGTAAATGATATGTGTGGAGGTTGTGATGGATGGATATGGAAGGAAGTGAGGGGGGAGATGTTGGCGCAAGTTTTGCATTTCTTGTGGTTGCAGGGGAAGGTGCCGGGAGTGGAGGTTGGGTTGGTGGGGGGGGTGTGGACCTGATGAGGGAGTCGCAGAGGGAGTGGTGTTTCCGGAACGCTGATAGGGGGGAGGAGGGAAATATATCCTTGGTGGTGGGGTCTGTTTGGAGGTGGCGGAAATGACGAAGGATGATACAATGTATCTGGAGGTTGGTGGGGTGGAAGGTGAGGACCAGTGGGGTTCTGTCCTGGTGGCGATTGGAGGGGCGGGGTTCAAGGGCGGAGGTGCAGGAAGTGGAGGATATGCGGTGGAGAGCATCGTCAACCATGTCTGAGGGGAAATTGCGGTCTTTGAAGAAGGAGGCCATCTGGGTTGTCTGGTATTAGAATTGGTCCTTCTGGGATCTGATGCGGCAGAGGCAAAGGAATTGAGAATATGGGATGGCATTTTTACAGGGGGCAGGGTGGGAGGAGGTGTAATCTAGGTACCTGTGGGAATCGGTCGGTTTATAGTAAATGTCCGTGTTGAGTCGGTCACCCGAGATAGAAATGGAAAGATCTAGGAAGGGGAGGGAGGAGTCTGAGATGGGTCCAGGTAAATTTGAGGTCGGGGTGGAAGGTGTTAGTAAAATGGATGAACTATTCAACCTCCTCGTGTAAGCACGAGGCAGCGCCGATACAGTCATCGATGTAGCAGAGGAAAAGGTGGGGGGTGGTGCCAGTGTAGTTGCGGAAGATGGACTGTTCCACATATCCAACGAAGAGGCAGGCATAGCTGGTGCCTGTGCGGGTGCCCATGGCTACTCCTTTGGTTTGGAGGAAGTGGGAGGATTGGAAAGAGAAGTTGTTCAGAATGAGGACCAGTTCAGTCAGTCGAAGGAGGGTGTCAGTGGAAGGGTACTGGTTGGGTCGGTGGGAAAGGAAGAAGCGGAGGGCTTTGAGGCCTTCGTGATGGGGGATGGAGATGTATAGGGACTGGATGTCCATGGTGAAGATAAGGCGTTGGGGACCGGGGAAGTGAAAATCATGGAGGAGGTGGAAGGCGTGTGTGGTGTCCCAAACGTGGGGAGTTCTTGGACTAAGGGGGAACAGGACCATGTCGAAGTATGCAGAGATGAGTTTGGTGGGGCAGGAGCAGGCTGAGACAATGGGTCAGCCAGGGCAGTCAGGTTTGTGGATTTGGGGCAGGTAGTCAAAGTGGGCGGTATGAGTTGTGGGACTATGGAATTGAAGGCGGTGCATGGGAGACCCCCTGAGGTGATGAGCTTATGGATGGTCTGGGAGATGGTGGTTTGGTAATGGAAGGTGGGGTCATGGTCAAGGGGGCAGTGGGAGGAGGTGTCCGCGAGCTGGCGTCTGGCTTTAGTGGTGTAAAAATCGGTGTGCCAAATTACCACTGCGCCTCCCTTGTCTGCCGGTTTGATAGTGAGGTTGGGGTTGGAGTGGAGGGCTGCACTTTGCGAGGGTGAGAGGGGTGGACAGGTTGAGGCAGTTAATGTCGTGGCGGCAGTTGGCTATGAAGAGATGGAGAGCGGCTAAGAGGCTAGCGCGGGGTGTCCAGGTGGATGGGGTGTGTTGGAGGCGGGAGAAGGGGTTGTCAGAGGGTGGGCGAGAATCCTGGCTGAAGAAATAGACGAGGAGGCGAAGGCAGCGGAAGAATTGTTCGATGTCTCACCGCGTGTTGAACTCGTTAATCTGGGAACGTAGGTGGATGAAGGTGAGGCCTGTGCTGAGGACTGATCTTTCATCCTCAGAGAGGGGGAGGTCTGGAGGGATGGTGAAAATACGGCTGGGCTGGGAGCTAGGACCTGGGACCTGGTGTGGGGCTGGAGCTGGGAGTGGGGGCGGGGCTAGGCGTGGGGTGGAGTTAGGCAAGGGGGCAGAGTCAGTCGAGAGGACGGAGTTGTGTGTGGGGGCGGAGATCGGCGTGGGGGCGGGGCTAGGTGTGGGGGTGGAGATCGGCGTGGAGGCAGATACGTATGCAGCATGGTGGTTGTGCAGGTGAGTGACGTCACTGGGGGCGGAAGTAGATGCGGCAACGGCAACTCCAGGGGCAGAAGTGGCTGCGGCGACAGCAGAAACGGTGTTGTTCCCTTTGGCTGTGGATCCCGCGGAGGCCGCGAATCTGTCGGCGATGGTCTTCCTGGCGATCATTTACTGCATCCGCTGCACACGACGTGGCCTCCTCAATATTGGGGAGACTGGCCGTCTACTTGCGGAATGTTTCAGAGAACACCTCTGGGACACCTGCACCAACCAACCCAACCGCCCCGTGGCTGAACACTTTAACTCTCCCCCCCCACTCCGCCAAGGACATGCAGGTGCTTGGCCTCCCCCATCGCTAGACCCTGACCACACGACGCCTGGAGGAAGAGCGCCTCATCTTCCACCTAGGAACCCTCCAACCACAAGGGATGAATATAGATTTCTCCAGCTTCCTCATTTCCCCTCCCCCCCACCTTACCCCAGTCCCAAACCTCGAATTCAGCACCGCCTTCTTGACCTGCAATCTTATCCCGACCTCTCCACCCCCACCCCCTCTCCGGCCTATCACCCTCACCATAACCTTCTTCCACCTATCGCATTCCCAACGCCCCTCCCCCAAGTCCCTCCTCCCTACCTTTTATCTTAGCCTGCTAGGCATACCTTCCTTATTCCTGAAGAAGGGCTTATGCCCGAAACGTCGATTCTCCTGCTCCTTGGATGCTGCCTGACCTGCTGCGCTTTTCCAGCAACACATTTTTCAACTTCCTTCTTCCTCTTGACTAGATGTTTCACATCTCTTGTCATCCAAGGTCCCTTCACTCTGCTATCACTTCCTTGCCTCAGTGGGACTAACCTGTCCAGCATTCACAGGATATGCTCCACATTTCTATCGTGAATTTCCCTGAGAATAACTGCTCCCAATTTATGCTCTGACATTCCTGCTGCAATTAAATACTTTCCCATACCATCTGCTCCTATCCCTCTCCATGACTACAGTGAAGGTCAGGGAGTTGTGATCACTATCACCGAGATACTTTCCCACTGAAAGATCTGACACTTGACCTGTTTGTTGCCAAGCGCCAAATCCAATATGGCCTCCCCTCTAGTTGGCCTATCTACATATTGAGTCAGGACTCCTTCCTGGTCACACCTGACAAAATCTGCTCCATCTAAACTGAAGATCAAATGATTACAACCACTTTGTTTTGTGCTCGATAATGATGCCAACCGGCAGAGAACTTTCCTGACCCGTTCCCACTAACTCTAGTTTTGCAATGTCCTTAACATCGTACTTTTTCAAATATGACCTTGATATCAAGGGCAGGCACTCTCATCTCCCCTCTGGAATTCAGCTTTTTCGTCCCTGTTTGAATCTAGATAATGAGGTCAACAGCTGAGTGATCATGGTGAATCAGCATCAGTGAGCAGGTTACTGCTCAGCACGTGCTGCTTGATCGCACTGTTAATGACACTTTCCATCACTTTATTGATGATTGAGAGTAGACACATGTGACGATAATTGACCAGCTTGGTTTTGTCCTACTTTTTTTGTGTAAGAGGCGTAATCTAGGCAATTGAAAAAAACATTGGTTCTTAGCATGCCCTCCTGCACTCTTCATTGAACCAGGGTTAATTCCCTGGCTTGATGTTAATGGTGGGGGAATGCCGGGCCATGAAGTTGTAGATTGTGTTTTGAGTGCAATTTTGCTGATGGCTCATTAGCACTTCACAGATGCCAGTCTTGACTTGTTAAATCTGATTGAGGTCAATCCCATTTAGCATGGTGACAATGCTACACTCATATGGAAAATATTAAAAATCACACAACACCATGTTATCGTCCAACAGGTTGAATTGGAAGTACTATTTCCAACGGTGGTTACATGAAAGAGCAGCACTCTGAAAGCTAGTGCTTCCAATTCAACCTGTTGGACGACAACCTGGTGTTGTATGATTTTTAACTTGGTACGCCCCAGTCCAACACCGGCATCTCCAAATAATGGAAAATATCACTGTGAAGGCAGGTCATTGTCCCCACAAAGACTGTGAGGTGGCCACAACTAACGATTCTGTTATGGACAGAAGCATCTCTGGAATTCATAGTCATCTTTAGGCTTTTTATTCCAGATTTATTTTTGTTATTGAGTAATCAAGCAACCAACCAGCTGCCATGTGGGAATTTAACCTAGGTTTCCAGGACATTACCTAGGTGTATGGATTACTAGCTCAGCAACAATACCATTGTGCCATTACCTCCTCCTAAATGTAATTTGCTGGTCAGTGTTTTCGAAAGTCCAGAATGTATGAAAGGGACTACGTACAGTCAAATTAACTATTTTGAAAGGGTTTCTGAGGTTGAACCATGACAGTGAAGAGAGCAGTAATCAGGTGCTGCAGAGACAGCTTGTTTTCTGCTCACTTCATTTCACTTGTTTGATCAATTTTGACTCTGATCCTGTGTTTATTGAGTGTGGGTTGTTCATGGAGCATTTTTTATGCTCATATTTTGATAGAAAAATTATTAATTCTCTGCAATATGTCACGCAAGTGCTCCAGAGATTAAAATGAAAAGTAAACCTTTGAGCTTGGTTACTTAAACACAATTAGGACTAGGGGACTGTTATCAGTTTGTGTGACTGCACAATTGCAAAAATAATTGTGTGATATCCTGTGCTAATTGTATAGCTCTAGGGAATCCATGAAGCTGCAGATTCTAACCCATTGAATGTAAGTATGTCAGAGTGCATGAGGCTGTTTGACCAATCATACTTTAACAACCCCTTTCAAAGAGCTGTGCAGTTAGTTCTTGCTCTGTCTCCAGAGCTCTGCAAATTTTGCTTATCAAATATTTAATGAATGAACTAATTCCCTTTTGAAAATTAATATTGAATCTACTTTCATCACCTTTTCAGCAAGGTCATTCCAAGATTGTAACAATTTGCTGCATGAACAGCAGTCACTTCACTCACATTGGATTACTTAAAATGCCTTTTCCTAAGTTTGTTTGATCAGTATTGGAGTTACAAAGACAAAATGCCACATAGTGGAAATCTGAAATAAAAAAACCTGATCAAATTTCATTGATCTGAAATATCAACTGTATTTCTTTCTTTGCATAGGCTGTACATCCTACTGAGTACTTTCTAAATTTTGATTCCTTACACTTGGCTTGGCTTTTCAATAAAATAAATCTCATTTTCAACAACAGTAAACGATATTAAAACAAGGAACTATGGATGCTGGAGATCTGAAAAGACCCCTGGACTTGATACGTTGGCTCTGAGTTTCTCCAGCAATTTTGGTTTTTGTTTCAGAATAATAGACTTCCTCAGGGTGCTCCAGTTTCCTCCCACAATCCAAAGATGTGCAATTTAGGTGAATTGGCCATGCTGAATTGCCCATAGTGTTCAGGGATGTGTAGGTTAGGTGCATTAGTAAGGGGTAAATGTAGAGTAATAGGGTAGGGGAATGGGTCTGGTTGGATGACACTTCGGTGTGGGCTTGTTCAGCCGAAGGGACTGTATTCACACTGTAGGGATTCTATGAAAAGGAAACTTTGTAAAAGATAGTGCTAGAAATTGAAATTATAAACCGAGGAAATTCTTAAAGGGCCAAACAGCAGCTCAAAGGTGAATATTTTCATGGCTTTTTTAAAAAATTAGATTCCCTACAGTGGAAACAGGCCCTTTGGCCCAACAAGTCCACACCGCCCCTCCGAAGAGTAACCCACCCCCTCTGACTAACACACCTAACACTATGGACAGTTTAGCATGGCCAATTCCTCGAACATTACTGATATTCTTTGTTCTTAATATCCAGGATAAAGCAACCCACTGGTTGGTATCTCATGCCCTACTCACACATTCACTCCCTCCACAAGTGATACCCAGCGGCAGCTGTGTGTACTGTGACAGCTCACTGAGACCTCTTTGCAGCTCCTCCCAAACCCACAACTTTGACCACTGAGAAGAACAAAGTCAGTTGATGCATGTGAACACCACCATCTGCAGGTTCTCTCCAAGTTTCTCATCCTGACTTGGAAGTATACCCCTGTTCCTTCACCGTTGTCGTGTCAAAATCCTGGAACTTCCTTCTTGACGACGGTCAGGGTAAACCCATAGTATATGCCAAGGGTTCAAGGTGCAGGTCACCACCAGCTTTTCAACAGCAATTTGGGAGGAATGATACTTGCCAATAACATTCACATTTCATGAATGAATAAGCTTCCCAACTTCCTTTCCAGTGTCTTGATCAACCATGTAAAAGGTATTCTCCATATTTCCTGACAAATCTGGTAAAGGAGCTCAACCAAGAGCAACACACCATATGGGAAATTTGGAGATGAATAGTCAGAATGCAGCAGCTCAAGGACCCGATAGAATTATCTTGAAGGAGCCAGTCTGGCACAATCCAACTGGAACGTCAACTTAATTTCCTATTTATCTACTGATTGAGCAACTGTGGATTTCCCCTTTATGTCAACGAGTAGAAAATTATTTTCTGAATGTTAGTTCATTCTATCTCTGATATTTTTCTCTGATATTTACTGACGCAAGTCGAGTTATGTGTCTGGACCCGCTAACAGATCAGGTGTTTCTGTGGCCACATGGAAGGCTTCAGGATGGTGAATTGCCTCCCTGGTGCCTGGGTCAAGAATGTCCCTGAGCAGAGTGAGACATTCTCAAAAAGCGGGGCGATCAGCCAGAGATCGTGGTGCACATTCTTCCTAATGACAGAGGCAGAAAGAGAGACTATGTTCTGCAGATGTTGTTCAGGGAGTTAGGTAGTAAATTAAAAAGCAGGACCTCTAGGGCTTTAATCTTCAGATTACTCCTTGTGCCAGTGATGCCAGGAATAGGAATATGGTACAGTTAAATACGTGGCTGAAAAGCAGATGTAGGAGGGAGCGCTTTAGGTATGTGGATCATTGAAATGTCTTCTGGGGCAGGTGGGACCTGTAGACGAATAGGTTGCACCTAAACTTCATCTGTTACTCCTCCGTGCCTAGGCCCAATTAATCAAGACGCCTTTGTCATCTTAAGTAATCTTCTTCACTGTTGGAAAGGAAATCTTAGCAGAACGTATACACTTATGGTAACGTCCTAGGGAGTGTTGCTGAACCAAGAGACCTTGGAGTGCAGGTTCATTGCTCCTTGAAAGTAGAGTCGAAGGTCGATAGGATAGTGAAGAAGGCATTTGGTATGCTCTTCTTTATTGGCCAGAGCATTGAATATAGAAGTTGGGAGGTCATGTTGTGGCTATGCAGGACATTGATTAGGCCACTCTTGGATTATTGCATGCAATTCTAGTCTCCTTGCTATCGGAAGGATGTTGTGAAACTTGGAGAGAGTTCAGAAAAGATTTACAAGGATGTTGCAAAGGTTGGAGGATTTGAGCTATCGTGAGAGGCTGAATAGGCTGGAGCTGTTTCCCCTGGAGCATCAAAGGCTGAGGTGTGACCTCACGGAGGTTTCTAAAATTATGAGAGGCATGGATAGGATAAATCGACACGAAATTTTTCCTGGGGTGGGGGAGTCCAGAACTAGAGGGCGTAGGTTTAGGGTGAGAGGGGCAAGATATAGAAGGGATCTAAGGAGCAACTTTTTCATGCGGAGGATGGTGCATGTGTGGAATGAACTGCCAGAGGAAGTGATGGAGGCTGGTCCAATTGTAACATTTAAAATGCATCTGGATAGGTATATGAATAGGAAGGGTTTAGAAGGATATGGGCCAAGTGCTGGCAAATGGGACTAGATTAGGTTGGGATATCGTGTTGGCATGGATGAGTTAGACTGAAGGGTCTGTTTCTGTGCTGTACCACTCTATGACTATACCACCAATTTTGGTGTCATCCACAAACTTCCTAACCCTGCTTCCTAAATTCTCATTGTTTATATAAATGACAAATAAAATGTTGACCTGCGATGTGAAGGTGCCAGTGTTGGACTGGGATGGACAGTGTCAGAAGTCACACGACACCAGGTTATAGTCCAACAGGTTTATGTAATACCACAAGCTTTTGGAACACTCCTCCATCATCAAGTGAAGTCACTTTACTTGTGGTTTTACATAAACATTGACACAGCACCTATCCGCACAGAATAATGCCAGTAACAGGCCTCCAGCCCAAAAACAACCCTCCACCACCCCTGTCTCCCACCATTAAGCCAATTTTGTGTCCAATTGGCAAGCTCCTCCTGAATCCCATGTGATCTAACTTTACGAATTAGTCTATCATGCAGAACCTTGTCAAAGGCTTTACTAAAGTAATGTGGACAACGGCTACTGCTCTGCCCTCATCAATCTCTTTGGACGATCTAATACAGGAGGGAGGTATCAATAAGTAGCAGAACCCTTAGAAACATTAACATAAAGAGAAATCTAGGTGTATAGATTCACATTTCCTGAAAGTGGCAATACAAGTGGATAATTTAGTCAAGAAGGTGTAAACAATGACTGCAGATGCTGGAAACCAAATTGTGGATCAGTGGTGCTGGAAGATCATAGCAGTTCAGGCAGCATCCAATGGGCAGCATCCAATGAGATTTCGCTGCTCATTGGATGCTGCCTGAACTCTGTGCTCTTCCAGCACCACTGATCCAGTCAAGAAGGTATATTTCATGCTTGTCTTGATCAGTTGATGCATAATTGGCAAATTGGCAAATCATGTCACAGCTATATGGCACTTTAGCAACATTTGGAACATTTCATATAGTTCTGGTCATCACTACCAGAGGCTGTGGAGACTTTGGAGAAGATACAGAAATTACTTACCAGGATGTAGCCTGTTTGGAAGGTACTAGTTACGAGGACAAATTGGACAAACTTGGTTTGTTCTCACTTGAATGTCAGAAGCTGAGGAGGTGACCTGATAGAAGTTTATAAAATTATGAGAGGCATGAATGGAATGGATATTTGGAGTCTTTTTTCCAGGATAGAAATGCCAAATACTAGGGTCCTAGGTTTAAGGTAAAATGAGGAAAGTTTAAAAGAGACATGAGAGTTTCTTTTACACAGAGGATGGTAAGTGCCTGACATGCTCTACCAGAGGATGTGACAAAGCAGATTGTAGTGCTTGGAACCAGGTTGGCCAGGTTGACTATGAGGTTGTTGCTTAGGATTGTTAACCTGCGCCAATCAGGAAAGCCTTGGCAGTTACGTCCGGGCCTGATTGTCCTTAGAGAAGGAGCACGTGGTGTCTACCAACACTCTCGAGGTATTTAGGGAGAGGTGGGCACTGCGGGGTGTGGAGTGCTTTACTACCCCCTCCGATTCTATTTTGATTTAATTGCTGCCTCACTTTTCACTTTTTGATCCCTCAGCATTGCCCAATGTTGAGGTGGGACATGCTTGTCACTGGCCACTGGGTGTTTCCTTTCTTCCTGGTGGTGGAATATGAATGAAGTTTTGTACACTTGTTGTTCATTCACTGTGTCTTACACCTACACAACTGGGTGTTGGTTAACATGGGGGGGGAGGGCGGGTGTGGAAAGACAGAAAAGACAAAAAGAGAGGAAAAAGAAGAACAGGAGTGTCAGACACCCTGTTCACTCTGAGGGATTGCTCTGAAGGAGTTGGATGACTTCTATGTGCAAATAAAGGGTGACTTGGTGACAGAAAAAAAGACACTCTTCCGAAGTTACATTTGGGCCCGGGTGTCCCTGGAGAAGGAGCACGCAGTGTCCACCAAAACCCTCAAGATTCTCAGGGGAAGGTAGACTCCACAGGGTGAGGAGTGTTTTATTTTCCCCTCAGACTCTATTTTGATTTAATCCCTGCTCTCCTTCACTTATTTGTTCCCCCAGCATTGTCCGTGTTGACTGCTTGTCGCTGGCCACTCGGGTGTTTCCTTTCCTTTCTTCTTGTGGAGAAATGTAAGAAAAGATTTCTGCACTCATTAGTCTTCACTGTGTCCGACACCTGCACACACATGACATGGGTGTTGGGGAATAAGTAAGCACTACTGCTGTTAGGAGGTAGTGTAGGGGTAAGAGGAAAAGAAAACAATATATAATGAAGAGAAACAAATCTATAAATAGGGGATTTAGAATCTCCTCACTTCAGGAAAATAAAATCTCAGTTCAGGTGATTGACGCTGAGCAGACTGGCCGGTCATAGCAAAAGTACTGTGCACAATTAAACAGAGGGTGACAGGATACTGGCCTCTGTGCAGTTATTTTAGAAATACAATAGCAACATTTAAAGAGGCATCTAGACAAATACACAAATTCTCTGGCAATAGAGGGATATGGACTGTGCAGAGGTAAAAGGTTTCTTGTTTAGAAAGATATCGTGAAGGCACATGCTTGGCGGGCTGAAGGGCCTGTTCCTGTGTCATGATTTGGAGGTGCTGGTGTTGGACTAGGGTGTACAAAATTAAAAATCACACAACACCAGGTTATTAGTCCAACAGGTTTATTTGGAAGCAGTAGCTTTCGGAGCACTGCTCCTTCATCAGGTGGTTGTGGAATATAAGGTTGTGCTTAAACTCCACAACCACCTGATGAAGGAGCAGCGCTCTGAAAGCTAGTGCTTCCAAATAAACCTGTCGGACTATAAAGTGGTGTGTGATTTTTAACTCTGTTCCTGTGTGGTAGTGTTCTTTGTTCACATATAGAATGGAAAGTGTAAAATTATATTAATTGTCATCAATTACTTTAAATATGTTATTATAATATATTAGCAACATTTTACTCAAGAAGTGTATGAACTGGACACGAACAATACCACCTGCTTTGTGCTTTTCCAGCACCACTTTAATCTAGACTCTGGTTTCCAGCATCTGGAGCCCTCACTTTTGCCTTGGTCCTGACATCCCCGACCTGTGATACATCTCAATGGATCCACACGACGAGGACTACAATTCCCATGATGCAACCCGTGAGCCGCGCGGAACGTCATCTTTGGGCGACGCAGCGACCGTGTTTGTAAAGTTCGCGGCCTGTGGAGAATGGAGCCGCTGTCGGGCTCCTTGTTCCCGGCGTTCGGTGTGAGGGAATCCCGCTGTGGGAGTGCCTCTGACGGTAAATATTGGGGAAGAAAATGAGAGAGACAATCGAAAATGCTGACTTTGTGTTTGCTCGGCCACTTATCTTTACTCGAAGGCCTTTTCCCATAGGGAAGCTCTGAGCAGCTGAAATTCAGTGACATTAACCTCCCCTGATCCTGGATCATGCAGTGACAGCGGGTTAGCTGAGCACCTTTGGCTCGGGGAGGGGGAGAATGAGCCAGAAGGTTCTGTTTCCAAGTCCCATCAGTGAGTGCTGAGCACCATCCAGGTGGGTGTTCCACTCTGGTGCAGTACAGAGGACGTGCTGCACTGCCAGCTGTGCCATCTTTCAGGGGGAGATGTTTTACAGATGAAAAGGCAACGCTGTTTCTCCTCTGTCTGTGATCTGATTAATGAACGTAAAGTTTGGTAAAGTCACCATAGACCTACCAGACCAGGGGATTGCTGTCATTAGAGAGAGAGAGAGAGAGACGACTGGTGGTGATTTAACCTGAGGGTCTCCATGCCTCAGATGAAGGGAGAGGTTGAAGAGGAGAGTCCTTCGTAGTATTTTCAGCCAGTGTGAGAATTAAATCAGAGTCGTTAGCGCTGCAAACTGAGCTAACCAACCTTCATGGCAACCATAAAATATATATTCTTCTGTCAATGTCACACAACACGTTCACCTGACTATTATTGCATTGCAGGAGATTGTGCGTGCAAAATGGTTGTTTTGTTATTTGTACAGATTTTGACTGGGAGTAGGCCACTCAAGCCTGTTCTGCCATTTGGTGTGACTGATCTAGAGCTTCACAGTACCATTGATCCCTGATAACCTTTAACCCCCTTTCCTAACAAGAATCTATCTACCTCTGCCTTAACAATATTAAGGTGTCTGCTTTCATCGCATTTTGAAGGAGAGAATTCCAATGAGAAAAATCTCTCTCTGATTTTAAAAGTGACCCTAAGTTGTAGATTCTTCCACAAAAGAAGCATTCTGTCCACATCCTCCCTTCAAGTCCCCTCAGGATCTTGTATAATTCAATCTTATTCTTCTAAACAGTGTCAGACACAAGCCTAGCCTAATCAACATTTCCTTGGTCTAGTAAATCTCTAAACAGCTTTCAATGTACTTATGTCATTGCTTAAATCTGAATACCAGTTCACGATGGACAACTAAAGATTGACTGAAAAGCCGCCTTCATCTGTAAAAGTTGTATGATGCAAGACAGACAATGTTCGCAATATTTGAAGATTAGTCAGCACCTGTGGAAAGAACTGATGAATAGCCTACATGTACAGCATTAATGTTCTATTCTCTCCTCATGAGTCCATAGTAACTACAGTCTTTTTGTTTTGTGCATTGTTATGGCTATGTTTACAGCAGAGTTGTTTAGAATGTCAGGAGTGGTGTGTTGGACTTGGTTTGATTTGTTGTCACTTCCTAATGAAACCATATGTCCCTCAGTTTGGGGATAACATCTGCACAGTGTCACAGGCTTCTGCTGTAGGTTTAAGGTAGCTATGAATAAGGATAAGTCAGAATCTTGTGGTAAGGTACAAAATTGGGGGAGGGCAAATTACATCAGAACTAAGCAGGAGCTAGGGAGTGTTAAGTGGGAGGCACTATTATCAGGCAAGTCCACATTTGACATGTGGGAATTGTTTAAAGGCTTCCCAATGAGAGTTCAGGACCGGCATGTTCTAGGAAGAAGGAAGGACAAGGATGACAAGGTAAGGGACCCTTGGATAAAGAGGGAGGTTATGAATTTAAGCAAAAGGTAAAAAGAAGCATACGTAATGTTTAGGAAGCTCAAATCGGACAGAGCCTATGAGGAATATAAAGGAAGCAGGAAAGAACTCAAGTCGGGAATTAGGAGAGCAAGAGGGGGCTATGAAATGACCTTAGCAAGTAGGGTTAAAGAGAATCCCAAGACACCCTATACATATATTAACAATAAGAGGAGAACTTGGGAGAAGGTAGGACGACTCGAGGATAAAGGAGGGATCTTGTGCTTGAAGGCAGAGGATGTGGGTGAAATCCTAAATGAGTACTTTGTCTCAGTATTCACCCAGGAGAAAGGTATGGAGGAAAATGCTAGGGCATACTGAGATCAAGAAAGACGTGGTGTTGGGTCTCTTGTAGAGCATTTAGGTGATTAACTCTGGGGCTCGTTGGTATCCATCCCAAGTTAATGAGAGAAGCAAGAGAGGAGATTGCTGGGGCCCTGACCACGATCTTTGTAGCCACTGGAGAAGTCCTACAGGACTAGTGAGTAGCTGATGTTGTTCCTCTGTTCGAGAAGGGAAATAGAGATAATCTAGGAAACTATAGACTGGTGAGTTTTACGTTGGTGGTTGGGAAATCTTTGGAGAGAATTCCTAGGGATAGGATTTATGCATATTTGGAAAAGCATGACCTAATTAGGGATAGTCAGCATGGCTTTGTGTAGGGCAGGTCATGTCTGACTAACTTGATTGAATTTTTTGAGGAGGTGATGAAGGTGATTGGTAAGAGTACAGCAGTGGATGTTGTCTGCGTGGACTTTAGTAAGGCTTTCAACAAGGTCCCTCATGGTCGGCTCATCAAGAAGATGAAGATGCATGGGATCCACCAAGACTTGCTCACGTGGATTCAGAATTGGCTTGCCCGTAGAAGACAAGGTGTAGTGGTGGAAGGGTGTTTTTCAGGCTGGAGGGCCATGACTAGTGGTGTCCTGCAGGGAACCATACTGGAACCTCTGATGCATGTGATATATCTAAATGACTTGGGTGAAAGTATAGATGGGTGGGGTTAGTAAGTTTGCAGACAACACAAAGATCAGTGGAGTTGTAGATAATGTAGAAGGTTGTCAAAGTATACATGGCATATAGATCAGTTGAAGATAAGGGTGGTCAAATGACAGATGGAGTTTAATTCAGGTAAATGTGAGGTTCTGTGCTTTGGGAGAGATCAAATATGAAGGAAAAGTAAATGGCAGGACCCTGAATAGCATTAGTGTACTGGGGAAGCTTGACGTTCAAGTCCATAGCTCATTGAAAGTGGCCACACAAATAGGGTAGTGAAGAGGGCTTATGGCATGCTTGCCTTTATTGGTCAGGGAATTAACTACAAGAGTCAGGATGTCATGTTGCAGCTTTATCAGATTTCGGTTAGGCTTAAGAGTACTGCATTCAATTCTGGTTGCCACGTGATAGGAAGGATGTGGGCTTTGTAGAGGGTGCAGAAGAGATTTATGAGGATGCTTCCTGGAGTAGAGGGTATGAACTATAAGGAGAGGCTTGAAAACCTCAGACTGTTTTCTGTGGAGTGGCAGAAGCTGAGGGGAGACTTGATAGAAGTGAATAAAATTACGAGAGGCATAGATAGCGTTGACGGTCAGAATCCTTTTCCCAGAGTTGAAATGCCTAAAACTAGGGGGAATACACTTAAGGTGAGAGGGGGAAAGTTGAAAGGTAATATGAGCAGGTCACTTTTTTTAAACAGAGTGTGATAGGAGCGTGGTGCTATGCTGCCAAGGTGGTATAGTGCAGACAGATACAATAGGGGTGTTAAAGAGACTTTTAGAGAAGCACATGAGTATACTGTACAAGGAATGGAGGGCTCTGGACCAAGGACAGGCATAAGGGATTTGTTTAATTTGGTGTCATCTTCGGTATGAGATCGAGGGCTGAAGGGCCCATACCTGTGCTGTACTGTTTTATGTTCTATGAGACGTAACAGGCCAACTCTGAATTGGGAGATGAGATGTTCAGAAGGTTCTGATAGGACTAGACAGGTAGATGCAATGGGGAATCCAGAACCAGGGGTCACAGTCAAAGGATATGGGGGAGACCATTTTAGGAATGAGATGAGGTGAAATTTCTTCATCCAGAGAGTGGTGAGCCTGTGGAATTCATTACCACAGGAAGTGGTTAAGGACAAAACATTCCATGTTTTCAAGAAGGAGATGCATCTAGTTATAGAGTCATAGAGATGTGCAGCACGGAAACACACCCTTCGGTCCAACTCCTCCATGCCGACCAGATATCCTAAATTAGTTTTTAAGGCTAAAAGGATCAAAGGATATGGAGTGACAGCAGGTACAGAGTATTAAGTTGGATGATCAATCATGATTGTATTGGTCATAATTTCTTCTCTGAGGGCAGAGTCTCTTTGGAATTCCTTGCCATAGAGAGCTGTCCTTGAGAATATTTAAGGCTGAGAAAGATAAATAGATTATTGATAGGTTGGAGAATCCAGGGTTGCAGGGAAAGGGCAGGAAAGTGGCCATGTGGAATGTTGGATCAGCTGTGATCGTGTTGAATGGCTGAGCGAGCCATTCAGTCATCCTGTTGTATGACAGTAGTGGGATTGAGAGTGCAGGATTCTCTTCTTTCATTGCCTCCTCAGAAAAATGTTGTGACTCAAAGCACGGTACTGCTTTAAGGACAAGTCTTTATTTGATACGAAAGACAGTGAGTTCCTCCAAGTCATTATTGTCAATGCAGCCAGGCTTCAGGGGGTCTTTGTTGCATTTCCTTTGTTCTTAAAGGAATTTTGGCCATGTGGGAGTTTGGTAAACAGGACTTCGTGTAAAGAAGGCATGAGCACGCTTGCCTTAATTGCTGAGACCTGTGAGGTTAAGAGTTGGGATGTAATGTGGAGGTTGTACATGATGTTGATAAGGCCCACTTCCGGAGTGCTGTGTGCAGTTCTGGTCACTCTGCTGTTGGAAGGACATTATCAAACTGGAGAGGGCTCAGAAAAGATTTACCAGGATCTTGCCAGTGAAGGGAGGGTTTGAGATATAAAAATGGGCTCAGTAAGCTGGAAACTTTTTTCACTGGAGTGAAGGAGGTTGGGGGATTACAAAGGTTTATGAAATCGTGAGGGGCATAAGAAAGGTCTTTTCTCCAGGGTGAGGGAACTCAAAACTAGACGGCATATTTTTAAGGTGAGAGGAGAAAGTTGTAAAAGGGACCTGAGGGACTATGTTTTCACACGCAGGGTGGTTCATATGTGGAATGAGCTGACAGAAGTAGTGGTAGATGCAGGTACAGTTTCAACATTTAAACGACATTTGGCCAGGTACATGGATAGGAAAGTTTTAGAGGGATATCGGCTCAATGCAGGCAATGGGATTAAATTTATTTAGGATACTGGTCGCCATGGATGAGTTGGACTGAAGGGTTTGTTTCCATGCTGTATGATTCTATGACTCTGAGATGGATTCAGGCCATCTGGATACATGTCCAGCTTCTCCTCATTGGTTTTGGCTGAATGTGTGTGGAGTTGGCTTCAAGGACACTAGCGTTTCTTTGATGTGCCTCCCATTGAGTCAAGATGTGACAGAGACATTTCTGGTTGAATTTCTTTAGTCACGAGTCACTAACACACACAGTCCAGGTCTCTGCAGTCCAGGAGTTTGGTGTTGACCACTGTTGTGTAGTCTGGATTTTTGCTGATGAACAGTGTTTTTTGTTGTTGATTACTTGCCATTACACCTGTGGTTTGTTTTTGAAGAAATCCCGACAGTCCTGATCGGAACTTTTTTTTAAATAGGTTTTAAAATCCATTGTGATGTGGAACAACAGGAACTGGGATGGTTGGTTGGTGTGGAACAGGGGATGTTGTAAATGGTGGTGAAATGGAGCAGAAGGGAGGGAAAGGGCAATCCGAGAAACTGAATAGTTTGAAACGAGATGAGAGAGGACGTTGTGCCAACTGAAGATAATTAATGTAAGCTCAAATTTTGATGCAGGGCTTTTATCCAATCAATTCTTGAAAAAGTATCAAAAGTTTTTTACTTCCACTGGCTGACTCTGAGTAGCCAGTGCCAGCATGCATCACTGTGACATTGGCTCTTTCTGCACATAAAAAGTGAGGCCTGTTTTCACCTGTATCCTGAGCTAGCCATTTCTCTCTCTGTCCCCTGGCCCACGAGCCTGGTTCGAGCATCTGTGCGAACCTTGACACCATGCGGAGAATGTAAACTTCCTCTGGGTCCTGGGGTGTAATAAATTTGATCGGTCTGAGCTGGTTCCCTGAGGATTAAGTAACCCCAGCTTGGTGTTTACTGGCAATTTTTGAGGTGGCACCAGGTCTTGCTGGGTCAGGAAAGGGTGTGAATAACGGAACAGTGGACAGGGTGTTTAATTAGTATTTTAGCATCCCATACCTCACCTGGCACTATGAGCTTATTGTCTTGAAATTCCCAGCATGCACTTTCCTTCACGTTAGCAAGAAGAGAACTCTTTTGAGGAGGCGATGACCTCGTGATATTATTGCTAGACTGTTAATCTAGAGACCCAGGTAACCTTCTGGAGAGCTGGATGTGAATCCTGCTGTGGTGGAATTTAATTTCAATAAAACAACAAATCTGGAATTAAGAGTCTAATGATGACCACAAATCCATCGTCGATTGTCAGGAAAAGCCCATCCTTGAGGGGAGGAAGCTGCTATCCTGACCTGGTCTGGCCTACGTGTGACTCCAGACCCACAGCAATGTGGTTGACTCTTACCTGCCCCCTGGGCAGTTAGGTATGGGCAATAACTGGTTAGCAATATCCACATCCTGTGAATGAATACAAAAAGAAATTGACACTTGCTATTAAAAAGGGGAGATAAAGGAAGCTGAAGCAGTTAGCATCAAGGCAGAAACTTGCTACAGAACGTTTTCATTTACTCCTATTTATTCTCTAAGCCATATCTGTCCAGATGGAGCCTCTCATGACAAAGTAACGTAAAGGCACAGATGTTGATCCAGAACCATTTGTTCTTTATTTTCTGAGATTTTCCTCCTTTTTGCTGCAAGGCTTCGGCCCAGTCAGCAGTGCAGCAATGCAGGGCACTGAGCAGTGAAGTTTTCATTGACTTAGAGTAAGTTGTCCTTGACTATTATGAATGACTTTCATGGCATTTACTGTGATTCACTGTCAGTTTATCTGATGAGTCCATACTTTAAAAAGCAGGACTGCCAAATAATATTGATTTCTGCTGCCTGCAGGATTGGATTGGCTCAGTAATCAAAGCTTCCGCACTGAAGATGCCCTGCAACTGCACCATCGTATCGTGGGCGATGCAGCAGACACAACCCAGGGGTCACCCCAGGCAAGGTACAGAGCCCCACCCGTTCACCCTCGACATTGCTTCTTCCCTCCCTCTCCCTCTTTGTACATTGATTTGAACTTTACCTTTCAATTTCAAAGTCTATCTGCCTCTCTCTCTCTTTCTGTCCATCCGTCCTTAATAGCTGTTGAAATCTTTATCTTTATTACATTTTGTTCTATAACTCCTTCTTTATATCTCTAACTCTAATCCTCCATCTGCTGCAAAACTTTGATTTATTGATTGCGTGTTTACTGCAGTACGGGGATATGCCAATCTCAGTGCTGAGCAACATGGCCTTCGGGATATCATTTTAAAAGTTATTTGAACTGTGGTATGTTTAATACAGTGTGAATATATTGTACCAGAGCAGTCTTGTTCTGAAATGATTTTTATCTGTTGCACCAGGTTCAAATGAAGTGGTTACTATCCGTCTGCTTTTCTTGACGGTGTCTTAAAGGCTCCGCTAAAAGTGCCTGAGCATTCCCTTGGATTAGAAAGGAAGGTACTTTAAAGAAATTGTTCAGTTTAGTGCAGGGCTACAGGTAGTAAAAGCTGTCAGGTTTAATCTCTGCTCATATTCTATAGTTGGCCTCAGCACCTCTGATGACAGGTGACTAGGAGAACAACTACCTTCTGAGATTTCTTTATTTCTCCAGCGCTGGCCCACCTGCATGTTTCCTAGAAATTAGGACCACGGCAAGGACTTTGTCTTAATTCCCGCCATACATTTCTCTCTTCTCTTTGAAGAATTAGAGTCATAGAGATGTACAGCATGGAAACCGACCCATCAGTCCAACTCTCCATGCCGACCAGATATCCTAACTTAATCTAGTCCCATTTGCCAGCACCCAGCCCATATCCTTCTAAACCCTTCCTATTCATATACCCATCCGGATACCTTTTAAATGTTGCAATTGTACCACTTCCTCTGGCAGCTCACTCTATTAATGTACCACCCTGTGTGAAAAAGTTGGGTCCTTTCCAATAATTTCTCTCTCTCCTTAAATCTATGCCCTCTTGTTTTGCTCTTACCGACCCTGAGACAAGACCGTATCAACTTATCCTATCCATGCCCCTCATGATTTTATAAATCACTGTACGGTCACCCCTCAGCTTCCAGCGCTCCAGGGAAAACATCCCCAGCCTGTTCAGCCTCTCCGTATAGCTCAAATATTCCAATCCTAGCAACATCCTTGTAAATTGTTTCTGAACCCTTTCAAGTTTCGCAACATCCTTCCAATAGGACGGAGACCAGAATTGCATACAATATTCCAACAGTAGCCTAACCTATGTCCTGTACAGCTGCAACATGACCTCCCAACTTCTGTACTCAATACTCTGACCAATAAAGGAAAGCATACCAAACGCCACCTTCACTATCCTATCTACCTGCGATTCCAATTTCAACGAACTATGAACTGACACTCCATGATCTCTTTGTTCAGCAACATTCCCCAGGACCTTACCATTAAGTGCATAAGTTCTGCTCTAATTTGCCTTTCCAAAATGCAGTACCTCACATTTGCCTAAACTAAACTCCATCTGCCACTCCTCAGCCCATTGGCCCATCTGATCAAGATCCCATTGTATTCTGAGGTAACCTTCTTTGTTGTCCACTACACCTCCAGTTTTGGTGTCATAGAATGTAAGAACTGGGGCAGGAGTAGGCCGTCTGGCCCATCGAGCCCGCTCCGCCATTCAATAAGATCATGGCTGATCTTTTCATGCACTCAGCTTCACTTACCCGCATTTTCACCATATCCATTATTTCCTTTACTTTTCAGAAAAGTATGTCTTAGCTTTAAAGGCGATTACTGAAGTAGCGTCAACTCCTTCACGGGGCAGGGAATTCCATAGATTAACGACCCTCTGGGTGAGAGGTTCCTTCTCTGTTCAGTTCGAAACTGGCTTCCTCCAATCTTGAGGCCATGCCCTCTTGTCCTAGTTTCACCTAGCAGTGAAAACATCTTTACCTATTTCTATTTTATCAATTCCCTTAATAATTTTTAATGTTTCTATAAGGTTCCCCCCTGAATTCCAATGAATATAATCCCAGTCTACTCAATCTGTCCTTGTAAGCCAACCCCCTCAACTCCGGAATCAACCTAGTGAACCTCCTCTGTAGTGCCAGTACATCCTTTCTCAAGTAAGGAGACCAAACCTGCACACAGTACTCCAGGTGTGGCCTCACCAGCACCCTGTACAGCTGCAACACAACCTCCCTGCTTTTAAACTTTTCTTTATAACTCTTTTTGTGGCTTTCTGTTGACCTTTAAAGTTTTCCTAATCTTTGAGATTCCTGCTGTTTTTGATCACTTTGTCTGCCTTCTCTGTCACTTTGATAGCCTGCCTTATTTCCTGAGACACCCATGGCAGTCCTTCCTTCTCACTGGAATGTACTTTTGCTGAGCACTTTGAAAAATTTCTTTGAAGGTCCTCCACTGCTCGTCAACTGATGCACCATCAAGTTTCTGTTTCCAATCTACTTTGGCCTGGTCCTCCCTCATTCTATCGTAGTCCCCCTTAATCAAGCATAGGACTCTGGTCATGGATTTTATCTTCACATTATCCAGCTGTATTTTAAGTTCAACCATACTGCGATCACTCCTTCCAAGAGGATCCCTAACAATGAGGTAATTAATTATTCCTGTCTCATTACACATGACCAGATCTACATAGCTTGCTCCCTCGTCGGTTCCATACTGTTCAAGAAAACTATTGCGGATAGACTACTATCTGTCCCAACTCAACGAACTCCTCCTCAAGGCTACCCTGACTGAACTGGTTCGACCAATCGGCCTGTAGATTAAATTCCCCAGGATAATAGCTGTACCGTTTTTGCAGGCGTTAGTTATTTCCCTGTTTATTGCCCGCCCCGATGTGAGATTATTTGGTGGCCCTTAGACTACAACTATCAATGATGTTTTCTTTTTGGAGTTTCTCATTTCCACCCAAGTGGTTTTGGCCTCGTGCTCCGTAGAATCTGTTTCATCTCTCAGCACCGCCCTGATGTCGTTCTTGAATATCAGCGCTACACCACCTCCCTTGCATTCCTGTCTGTCCTTCCGAACAGTCTGGTACCCCCTGGATATTTAATTCCCAGTCATGACCATTCTGCAACCATGTCTCCATGATGGCTCCCAAACCATATTTGTTCGTGATGCTTTGTGCCGTTAACTCATCAACCTTGTTCTGACTGCTGCGATCATGATTCACAACATCTCTAATATCTTCTGAGCTATCTCCACACCTCCCATCGGTACAGCTTGTCCCCCGCCCCAGTTCCAAAACTGTTGCCAATGTCCCATGAAATGGAATCCCTCTTTCCCACACTATTCCCTTAGCCGTGTTCCCTAATTTTCTTGACCTACGTCAGTTTGCATGTGGCTCAGGCAGTAATCCAGAGATTATGACCCTCGAGGACCTGTTCCTTAATGTCGTTCCAAGTGCTCGATAATCCCCAACCAGGTCCTCCTTCCTATTCTTTGCCTATGTTGTTCATCCCAGTATGGACCACAACAACTGGATCCTCCCCCTCCAGCTCTAGTATCCTTTCAAGCCAGTCAGAGATGTTCTGCACTGGGCAGGCAACACCCCATGCAGGACCCCTGATCCAGCTTGCATAGGCTACTATCTGTCCCCCTCATTCTCAAATCCCCTATAACTACCATCTGTCTTTTTGCTCCCGTCTCTTCAATGGCCTTCTACAACCTGGTGCCATGAACTGTTGGCTCATCCTCCCCGCAGCCCTTTTCCTCACCCACACAGGGAGCAAGCACCTCATACCTGTTGGATAAGGTCAAAAGGTCTTACTAACCCTACCTCCTATGTTCACATTCAAATCGTTTATATACATGACAAAAAGCAGTGGACCCGGCACCGATCCTTGTGGCACACGACTGGTCACAGGCCTCCAGTCTGAAAGGTTCTTCAGTCAAATTTGTCTCCATGCTACGAGCAAGGAAAGGTTTTTGGTTTTCTTCCCAAGCTGCCGAATGTGAGGAGTTTCTGCCTTGTTGCTCACTGCACTGTTAGCATATTGAATGCCGCTGAGTTCCTTCATCCAGCTCCTCTCTCCACACAGTGTCTGCTTAAGTGCAATCTGTTCTTCAAATCAATCTCATTTTGGCATGCGTGCAAATAGAGTTTAATCCCTTAAATGCCCACATTCCCATGGGGATTCCCGATTCCAGTGATCTTCCATCTGATCCTGTCAAAGAAGGAATTGGGACTGATGTTTCATTTAGCAGGATAATGCGCTCTTGGCTCTGTGACAAGGAGGAGAGACAGAAAGGTTTCTCGCTTGACTGGGGAGCAGGATCGAGTGCACCACAGTGCTCCTTGATGCATCCTTCACGCCTCCTTAACTTTTTTCAAAGTTACTGCCAGATAAATAATAGCAGGGAAGCAAGATTGCTGTACACTTTTTGACCTTTTTTTTGGCAGTTCTCTGGTGTTTGCTTATCTTCTGTTCTGTGTGTGAATCAAAGTTTTATTTGAGAAGTAGTCCTACCAGGAGCGAATCCCTCTACCCACCCATATCTCTATACATAGAGTTTTTTTAAAAAAATTGTCCACGAGATGTGGTTATCACTGGCATTCTGCTATTTTTTGCCCTTGAAATAATAGTGTGAGCTGCTTTCTTGAACTGTTGCAGGGCAGATAGTATAAGTCCAGCTCCTGTACTATTCCCTTTCTCTCTTGTGTTTGTCACTGACACCAGTTAGAGTGGTATATCCTGCTGATTGTGGGCCAGTTGCTAAGGGAGTGTTGTGCTCTCTTCCTCTCCTCTCATTCTGTGAGGAATAGCCTGGGCTTTTCACTGTTATGGAATGACCCAGGATTGTTGCTGCAGTCCCAAATGTGTCCCATCACTTCATGAGGTTTCAGAAAGAGTGCTTAATGTGGGTGCTCCTACATGAGATAAGGGAGGGGCTCCCTTGGATCAGGATTCAGTGGGATTGATGGGTGCGACAGTCACTTAGGATCCTCTTAGCACCACAACACAACGTGGGAGAACATTATGAATCATAGAATTCCTGCAGTGTGGAAGCAGGCCATTCAGCCCATCTAGAACTCACTGACCCTCCAAAGAGATTCCCATTTAGAGCTACCTTGTTTCTGTAACCCTGCATTCCTCATGGCTAACCCACCTAGCCTCCACATCTCTAGTTGCAATGGGCAGTTTAGCATGGCCAATCTACCCTAACCTGCTCATCTTGGGACTGTGGGAGGAAACCAGAGCACCCGGAGGAAACCTATGCAGTCACAGGGAGAATGTGCAAATTCCACAGTTCGTAGGATATGTGGAACAGTCCATCTTCCGCAACTACACTGGCACCACCCCCGACCTTTTCCTCTGCTACATCGATGACTGTATCGGCGCTGCCTCGTGCTCCCACGAGGAGGTCGAACAGTTCATCAACTTTACCAACACCTTCCATCCCGACCTCAAATTCACCTGGACTGTCTCAGACTCCTCCCTCCCCTTCCTAGACCTTTCCATTTCTATCTCGGGCGACCGACTCAACACAGACATCTACTATAAACCGACTGATTCCCACAGCTACCTGGACTACACCTCCTCCCACCCTGCCCCCTGTAAAAACTCCATCCCATATTCCCAATTCCTTCGTCTCCGCCGCATCTGCTCCCAGGAGGACCAGTTCCAATACCGTACAGCCCAGATGGCCTCCTTCTTCAAGGACCGCAGATTCCCCCCAGACGTGATCGACGATGCCCTCCACCGCATCTCCTCCACTTCCCGCTCCTCCGCCCTTGAGCCCCGCCCCTCCAACCGCCACCAAGACAGAACCCCACTGGTTCTCACCTACCACCCCACCAACCTCCGTATACAGCGTATCATCCACCATCATTTACGCCACCTCCAAACGGACCCCACCACCAGGGATATATTTCCCTCCCCTCCCATTTCAGCGTTCCGCAAAGACCACTCCCTTCGTGACTCCCTCGTCAGGTCCACACCCCCCACCAACCCAACCTCCACTCCCGGCACCTTCCCCTGCAACCGCTGGAAATGCAAAACTTGTGCCCACACCTCCTCACTTACTTCTCTCCAAGGCCCCAAGGGATCCTTCCATATCCGCCACAAATTCACCTGCACCTCCACACACATCATCTATTACATCCGCTGCACCCGATGTGGCCTCCTCTATATTGGGGAAACAGGCCGCCTACTTGCAGAACGCTTCAGGGAACACCTCAGGGACGCCCGGACCAACCAACCCAACCACCCCGTGGCTCAACTCTTTAACTCTCCCTCCCACTCCACCGAAGACATGCAGGTCCTTGGACTCCTCCATCGCCAGAACATAACAACGCGACGGTTGGAGGAAGAGCGCCTCATCTTCCGCCTGGGAACCCTCCAGCCACAAGGGATGAACTCGGATTTCTCCAGTTTCCTCATTTCCCCTCCCCCCACCTTTTCTCAGTCGACTCCCTTGGACTCAGCACCGCCCTCCTAACCTGCAATCCTCTTCCTGACCTCTCCGCCCCCACCCCACTCCGGCCTATCACCCTCACCTTGACCTCCTTCCACCTATCACATCTCCATCGCCCCTCCCCCAAGTCCCTCCCCCCTACCTTTTATCTGAGCCTGCCTGGCACCCTCTCCTCATTCCTGATGAAGGGCTCTGGCCCGAAACGTCGAATTTCCTATTCCTTGGATGCTGCCTGACCTGCTGTGCTTTAACCAGCAACACATTTTCAGCTGTGATCTCCAGCATCTGCAGACCTCACTTTTTTTTACTCAAATTCCACAGTTGCCCAAGGCTGGAATTGAACTGGGCCTTTGATGCTGCAAGGCAGCACTGCTAACTACTGAGCCACCGTGCTGCCCATCCCGTGTAATGAACATGAGGCATGTTAAGTACACCAGATGGTCTATTTAGTCGTCTTCTACAACAGGAAATCTATCATTTAGCTGCTTTAATTAGTCCAAAATCCTGGCTTTCACTGTACTTCCTAGCAGCTCATCCCAGCTGTTATAGTATTGTAAAGAATTCGTGTACATCCGCTGCTCGTAGTGTGAACGATTCTCTGGATGATTAAAGCAGTTGGTTGTGATGTGAGTGCCCCTTCCAGGACCATAACCATTTTTGTGCCAGCCAATAAGGTGGCCATTCCTGTGCTGTAAGAGGACTGTGTGAGTTCTCCAGCTTCTATGACAGGAGGTCACCTACACATACACGCTGGAAATGACAACTCCACCGAATGTTATTTCAGATTACTTAGTGTGGAAACAGGCCCAACGAGTCCACACTGACCCGCCTAAGAGCAACCCACCCATTCCCCTACATGTACCCCTTCACCTAACACTAGGGACAATTTAGCATGGCCAATTCACCTGACCTGCACATCTTTGGACTGTGGGAGGAAACCGGAGCACCCGGAGGAAACCCACGCAGACATGGGGAGAATGTGCAAACTCCACACAGTCAGTCGCCTGAGTTGGGAATTGAACCCGAGTCTCTAGCGCTGTGAGGCAGCAGTGCTAACCACTGTTCCACCGTGCCGCCCATGTCAGCCCCGAATTCTGAGCTAGATCTGTCTGAACAGGATTTCAACCATGACTTGAAGATGGCGCAAAGCTAAAGGTTTGTTCCGTCCCAGTGTCCACTCTGTCCTTGTTGCCTAGGTGGGTCTACAGGTTTTGTTTCATGTTTGCACTCTGTCTCCATCCTAATTACCTAATGCGTATACCCCTGCAAGGTTGCCTCCTGACAATTCTACAACACAACATGTGGATGGTCTTCACCTCCTCTGCTCATCACTGTGTCGTCTGGGACAGTGCCGCAAGGGTACTGCAGAAAAACATGGCTTTAGAAGAATTCAGTCAGCCCAGGATGTGGTCTCAAAACCCATTCATGTTGAAATGTTGAGTAGCTATCACTGAGGATGACCTGAAATCTCTGGGTTCGAATAACCTTGATTCAATCCCAGTGCTACTTTGAGTTTGCGATGAAATCATTTTAATCTGTATGCCATCTCAGCTGTTATGGGAGAATATCTTGAAGTGCCATTGTAGAAGAAGGCAGTTGCCTTGTTTGTCTCATGCTACTCGAATGATTATTTATCTTCAGGAGTCATGGTTTGAATACTGAACTTGGTACTGCTTTGAGTAGTTGCAGTGAATAACAGCTGAATTCAAGGAGAAGCTGATGAAGTAGAAATGTGAGTAACTTATGGTCCGAAGTGTTGAAAGTGAGAGGAGGCTGCTGTGGAGGAGAAGCACTGACGTAAGCTGAAAGGGATGAGCTTTCCTTGCTGTATGTTTATGGAGACAGCCTTTAACCACCCTGGTGCTCAGTACTTTCATGCTTTGAGATGTGGGTAATGATGATAAGTCCAACATTTGTTTCCTTCAGTGGCTTACTAGGCCGTTTCCCAATTAAAGGTCAACCACATTGCTGTGAATCTGAAAGTCACGTTCTGGATGACCAGGCAAGGACAATAGGTTTCCCTCCCTAAAGGGCATTAGTGAATCAGATCTGTGATTCACTATTACTGTGATTAGCTTCCAATTGCAGATTTTTTGGATTAATTTATTGAATTAGATACCACTAGCAGCATTGGGTGGGATTTGAACCTGTCTCCATGGAGCAATGGGCAGCACAGTGGTTAGCACTGCTGCATCACAGCGCCAGAGACCCAGGTTCAATTCCCGACTCAGGCGACTGACTGTGTGGAGTTTGCACGTTCTCCCCGTGTCTGCGGGTTTCCTCCGGGTGCTCCGGTTTCCTCCCACAGTCCAAAGATGTGCGGGTCAGGTGAATTGGCCATGCTAAATTGCCCATAGAGTTAGGTAAGGGGTAAATGTAGGGGTACGGATGGGTTGCGGGTCAGTGTGGACTTGTTGGGCTGAAGGGCCTGTTTCCACACTGTAAGTAATCTAATCAATAGTTGAGAGTGTGGTGCTGGAAAAACACAGCAGGTCAGGCAGCATCCGAGGAGAAGGAAAATTGACGTTTCAATCATAAGCCCTTCAGGTTCCTGAAACGTCGATTCTCCTACTGCTCAGATGCTGCCTGACCTGCTGTGCTTTTCCAGCACCACACTCTCGACTCTAATCTCCAGCATCTGCAGTTCTCGCTTTCTCCCCAACGCAATAGTCTGGGTATCTGAATTACAACATTATTAGACATGGCAGCAATGCCATCCTGTCCCCAGATGTTCCATGGTCAATAACTAATTGTAGAAATTCACCTCTTAGCCAGACATGAGTTTTATTTTTGGGGGAGTGGGGTGGGGAGAGGGATCTCCCTGGTGGTGGAGACATTTGGGAACCACATCCAGAGATCCTGATAGAGACACCACAAACTTACACACATTCAGAAAGAGCCTTTTGGCCTGGGCTATCAGGTCTCCAATAGGGTTGGAGAATCTTTTACTCTGAGCAGACTGAACAGTAACCACTTTGTCCAAGCAACCAGTTTGCTGCAAGTGAAGCTCAAAGGCAACTTGTCACGTAAAGCACTTTATGATCCTTTAAGTGGATTTGGTGATTTTTGTTTCTGTGCAGGTTTGTTGTTATCTAACAGCTACATATCCAGAGAGCGTAGCTGCCTTTCCCACTATCACCTTCAGCTGTGTGTGCGTGTGTGTGTGTGTGCGCTGCATCTCGGGACCCTCTCTGAATAACATGTTGATGGATGGACCTTAATTCATCCTCTGTAATTGTCAAAAGTTGCAGTTGCTGTAATGATTTGGTATCATGTGTTCTGTATTTTCTACATATCTGCTCACAAGAAGTTTCCCTGTACATTCAGCAGCAGTGTCTGAGTTGTAGTTACGAATAATGAGTTTTTGTTTTCTTAAGGATAACTTGCTTTTTTTGAGGCATACATTTTTAAGTATACTCTGTAATCTGTTTCACCAGCAAAGGAACAAAGCACTGAATAAAAAGGATCTTTTTTCCACAAAGGCCTTTATGGCTTAATAGTAAAGAAAGAGAGTATGTTTCTGAACCACTTTACCGAACCTGCCAAAACACATGACAGCCAATGGCGTACTTTTTCTTACAGATCAGCCAGCTGGGGATGAGGGCTGAACTACACCCTGTCCTGTGCCAGCATCCTGTTCCCTTTGCTTACTGAGCTTCTCATCTGGGCAGGACGTGGGAGAAAGGAAGGGAAACTGAGCGAGAGGGGGGAGTTGGGAGATTGGGGAGAGGGAAATGGGGCTGCAGAAGTCCGGAGTGAATGTCTATCTTAAGATAAGTGCAACTAATGATTAGGTGCCATTTTTATGTGTCTTGCCCTGCTCTTTCAGTGATCATTCAGGGATAACTGGGGGAGTTTTGGATCAAGGCGAACAAGATGCACCGGCCAAAAAGAAGAAGAAAAGGAAGAAACATCGGCAGCACAGAAAGGATAAGAGGAAGGACAGAGCGATTCACACCGGCAGCGAATCTGATCCTGAACTCTTCCGAGATAAAGACTCTGAGACTCCTGCAGAGAGGTAATTAGCATTGCTTTCCTTTGCTGAGTCTGTACACAGCACCAAGACAGCTTGAGCCAAGGGGTTGGGATGGCTGGATTTCTGATTATCTTTACTAATGAGCATTAGTAATAGAATGAGGCCATTTAGCCTTTTGAGCCAGTTCTGCCATTCACTTGAACCCTGGTTAAACCTATACCTCCATTCTCTCAGACCCTATCCCTTGCCTCATTTTATATAAAAAAAGCTATCAAACTTAGACTTGAGCCACAGCCTCTTCTGGGTGAGGCAAAAATCATTACAGATTTCCACTTTGTGTAGAAAATCTGCTTTCTGATTTTATTTTTGAATAATCCAGCTCCAAGTTTGCGACTGTTTTCTCCTGACCTGACTTTTCCCAGGCCTGGAAAATAGCTAATCTGTGAGTACTCTGTTTGCGTGATTGGAACATTTTGGAATGATAGAAGCATGCAGTAAAGTGGAAGCTGTTTGGTCCATTGAATATGTATTGACAAAACAGCTTTCAATCTGCAGTAGCCCAACTTGCCAGCAGTAGGCCCATAGTCTTGAATGTTGTGATATTTCAAGTGTACAACCAAGTACTTTAGAATGACTGTGGAGTTTCCCATCTCAACTACCCTCCCAGGCAGTGCATTCCAGATTCCCACCACCTTCTGTGCGAAAATGCTTCCTCAACTGACCTCAAAAACCTCTTGCCTGTCACTTGAAATAATGCCCCCTTGTCATTGACCTTTCATCTAAAGGGAACAGCTAATTTCTATCCAGCCTGACCATGCTACCCCCATCATCTTTTCCACCTCAAACACTCTCAACCTTCTCTACTCCAGAGAAAACAACCCGAGCTTATCCAGCCTCCCTTCACAGCTGAAGTGCTCCATCCCGTGCAGCATCCTGGTGAACTTCCTCTGCAAACCTTTCAGTGCAATCACATCCTTGCAATAAAATGTGGTGATCAGAACTGCGCACAGTTCTCCAGTTGTGGCCTAACTAAAGTTTTATACATCTCCAACATAATTTCCATGCTCTTTTAATCTAAACAATGACTGATAAAGGCAAGTATCCTGCCTTAACTACCTTATTAACCTGTCCAGCCACCTTCAGGGATCTGTGGACAAACAGCCCAAGATCCCTCTGTTCCTCTGAGCTTCCTAGTGTCCTGCCATTCATTGAGCACTCCCCTGTCTTGGAAAAGTAAGAGAAAGGAAGGGAAGGAAAGGTGATATGGAGGGGGTTGCAGGGAGATAGGAAGGGTCACCTGACCCGGAACGTTAGTTTTGATTTCTCTTCACAGATGCTGCCAGACCTGTTGAGGTCTTCCAGCAATTTCTGTTTTTTTTTTGTTTCTGATTTACCACATCCGCAGTCCTTTCAGTTTTTATCCTGGATCCCATGTATTTTTACCTTCTTTATCAGTCTCCCAGTTGGAACTTTGTCAAAGGCTTTGCTGAATTCCATATAATCTACGTCAATGGCCCTGTCCTCGTCAGCACATCTGGTCACCTCAAAAAAACATTCATTCAGGTTTGTTAGGCATGAATTGTCTCTGACAAAGCCATGCTGACTATCCCCAATCAAGCCGTGCCTCTTCAGAATTTTCTCCAATAGTTTTCCTTCTCATTGGTCTGTAATTCCTTGGATTATCTCTACCATCCTCCTTGAAAAAATGGAGTCTCATTAGCTGCCTTCTAGTCCTTTGGCATCTCCCCTGTGGTCAGACAGGAATTTAAAAAATTGAGTCAAAACCCCTGTAATTTCCTTCCTCGTCTCTGACAGCAACCCAGGATACAACCCATCCACACCTGGGGACACCTGTCCACATTTAAGCTCTCCCCCAAAACTGCTCAAGAACCTCGTAGTCCCTCTTCCCGAATTCTGTACCAACATCCTCTTTCTCCAAAGTGAAAACAGATGTGAAGTATTCGTTTAACACCCTACCCATATCCTCCTGCTCCTGCATAGAGTGCCCCTCGGTTCCTAATGGGCCCTACTCCTCCCCTGGTTATCTTCTTTCCCTTCATATCTTTCCAGAATATCTCAGGATTCTCCTTACCCGCCAGTGGATTTTCATGCTCCCTCTTTGCTTTCTTAAGCTCCCTCCTGCATTTTCTATACTCTAGTCGGGCCTCTGTCGATTTGCTCTTTCTGCACCTGCTAAAACCCCTCTTTTTCTTGACCATCTAAAGTCAAGTGAGAAGACTTATGTTTGTGCAGTCTGTCCTTAATCTAACTCTCTAAACACTAGCATTATTCACACTGGTGAAAGTGCTGTTCCTCCCCTTCAATACCACAGATCCTTGCTGATGTTCGTTACTCAGAGCTGAAGGCATTCAGCATTGAGGTGGGGTAAGCTATTGAAAAAATTCAACAGGTAAATTTTAATTTGGTAAGAGAAAGCAAGAGCAAAGGAGATATTTTAAAATTCGAGCTAGACTGTTTGCACAGTGTGAGGGAGAGACCTTTGTTGGTTGAAGAGGTAACGAGTTATGGATCTAACAATGAACTTTTTGAATAGCAGAACAGGATCAGGAGGCTGAATGGCCTGTGCCTCTTTTTTTTTTGTCTCTTTCAAATTGGAAGGAATGTGTCAGCATGTTGCTGGCTTTCCTCTCTGCCATGTCCAGATATGGCTATTTTTTGCCGTGTTCCCCAGATGATAGACATCTGATATTGGTCAAGCCTTCCACACGGTCAGTGAAGGTAATGGAATTCTAATCACATTTTGACTTGTCTTGCAGGAGGTGGCTCACAGGAGGACTGGGTTTTCTGTAGCCCTGGATACAGACGTCAGCCCTCTGTACCTCGAGTGTAGTAGAGTGTAATAGAGTGCAGCTGAAAATGTGTTGCTGGTTAAAGCACAGCAGGTTAGGCCCGAAACGTCGAATTTCCTGTTCCTTGGATGCTGCCTAACCTGCTGTGCTTTAACCAGCAACACATTTTCAGCTCTGATCTCCAGCATCTGCAGACCTCACTTTTTACTGTAATAGAGTGCAGACAGGTATAGCTTCTAAAGGTTTGAATTGTTCCCCTGTCCTGGGCCTACATGTTAAATGGTGAAAGTGGCTAAGTGATCCCAGGCCAGTCACCATGTTGCTGGTTGCCTGGAGTTTTTCTGGGAATGAATGGTGGTAATGTCATCGAGAACAATTGAAATTGGGTGTTAGACAGTTCTAGGTACATCCATCAGATGTTTAACAAATTTAAAATCACTTAATTACATTGGATACATTAGATTTCCACTTGAAGTAAAAACAGGCACAGGCAGACCCTCTTTTCATCAGTACCACTTCATACCGTCTCAAGGTTGGCTACTTTTAGCTGTCAATGCTATCTCAAAGTTGAAGAAGAATCTGTATCAGAAACACTGGGCTTATTGCAGTGTTCAGACGTGAAGTAAAATGTGGGTAAATGAGAGGTTATCAATTTCCTCGCAAAACAGGAGGGTAGATTCTGAATGGCAATAGATTGGGAAAGGTTGAGGTGCAATGAGTCTTAGATATCTTTCTACATCAGTCATCGAAAGGAAGTATGCAGGTAAAGAAGGCAAATGGTTGGCCTTCATAGCGAGAGTGTTTGAGTACAGGACCTTGGTGAGACCACATTTAGAATATTGTGTGCAGGTTTGGTCTCCATAACCAGAACATCATTCCTCAGATAAGGAGGGAGTGCATCAAAGACTGGTTCCTGGGATGGCAGGCTCATGTATGGAGAGAGACTGGATCGGTTAGGAATATATTCACTCAAGTTTAGAAGAATGAGGGGTGATGTCAAACCTATAAATGTCTGACAGACACAAGAAAGAAGTTCCTGATGACTGGGGAACCCAGAACCAGGGGTCGCAGTCTATGGATACTGGGTCATTTCGGACTGGGATGAGGAGAATTTTCTTTTCTTTACCCAGAGAGTGGTGAGCCAGTGGAATTCTCTGCTACAGTATGTGGTTGAGGCCAAAGCGTTGAATGTTTTCAAGGAGTTAGATATAGCTCTTGGGACTAAAGGGATCAAGCGAGAAAACAGGAACAGGGCACTGAGTTGGCTGGTCAGCTGTTCTCACGTTGAATAGTAGAGTCTTAGCTGAGTTAGCTGGGATGGCTGGTTTGTGGAGCAGTGCTACCAACAGCATGGGTTCATTTCATTCACAGGGCTGATGTTAGCTCGAGAGTCTCTTCTTCTCAATCTCTTTCCTCGCTTGAGGCCTGGTGACACTCTGGTTAAACTACCACCAGTCTCTTTCAATTGACAGAAACACTGTGGTCCTGGGATAGTACTGGCTTTTAGGCTTGAAGGACCAATTGGCCTCCTGCCCCTATGTGCTTTGACCATTTCACAGATTCTGCTCAATACCCAGGATCATGTTGTTATTTTGCAGGTCTGACGCCAGTGCTGGTCTTCCCCAGGGTCAATTCATGTGGCTGGATGACCTCCATCTGCAAACTGCACAGACCTTCTGTATAGACAGAAAAGCTGATCCTGCCAACTGGGAGTACAAGTCACTCTATCGGGGAGATTTGGCAAGGTACTTGTAATGAGAGGAGTCGCGAATTCTGATGAAGTGGTGCTTTCCTTCCTGGTGCTGGAGCAACAACACCAGTTGTGATACTGTCTGACATTAGAACTTTCCGTAGCTCAGTGTCTGCTTTAGGCTGGGGGAGGCCATTGCAAGCTACGTGGACAATCAATGAGAGATTGAAAATGGCCACATTACCCTCTCTTTTGTACCTGTCACTTGATTTGTCTGTTAAAATATCTATCTGGTTCCCTTTTGATTTCGTGACTTTTATAGAATTATAGAATCCCTACAGTGTGGAGGCAGGCCAATTGGCCCATCGAATCCACACCGACTCGCCAAAGAGCATCCCAGCCACACCCACCCTATCCCTGTAACTCTGCATTTCCCATACCTAATCCACCTAGCCAGCACATCCCTGGACATTAAGGCCAATGTAGCATGGCCAACCCACCTAATCTGCACATCTTGGGATTGTGGGAGGAAACCAGAGCACCCAGAGGAAACCCACACAGACACGGGGAGAATGTGTAAACTCCACACAGACAGTCACCACTAACCACTGAGCCACCATGCCACCCCACTTTGAATCACTGGCTGGTACAGCACAGAAAGCTCTTTTTGACTGCAGTACAGTTAGTCCTATTACCCTGCTTTTTATTTCCATATTCTTACAGCCTTTTTCTCCTGTGGTATTTATCAGTTTGTGTTTTGAAGGTTGTTATGAACTCCCTATTCAGCATCCTATTAGGCAATGCACCGACTGTTTCTTTGAGGCTATCTCTCACTAGCCTCTGTTCACCTGATGAAGGAGCAGCGCTCCGAATGCTAGTGCTTCCAATTAACCAGTTGGCCTATAACTATGGTGTTGTGTGATGTTTTTTTAAACTTTATACACCCCAGTCCAACACCGGCATCTCCAAATCAGAGCCTCTGATCAGGTTTTTAAAAGCCTTCTGGGCCCCATTCTGTCTTGGTGACCCTTTGTTTGCCAGTGGTCCCATGAAAGTTTCCTACTTTGAGGACGCTATATAATTCCAAGTAGTACTTGCTGAATTTGACATTGTTTCTCTCTGTTCCCCAATTAAATCTTAACTCTGTTACATTTCCAGGTTCCTGTTACTGTTACATAATTCCAGTCTGTGTATTTGCAGAAATTATCTTTATTCAGCTGTGTTCAGTTTTACTTCATTTGAAACCCATGATGGGGGTGTAAAACGTGTGATTGAATTTTCAGTGTACCTCTGACACTGCCCAGCAAGGCCACAGGGCAACTGAGAGCAGTAACTGCTGCCTCATTACTGTCGTCCAAAGCTCAAGAGCAAATGTATCTTTGTTTAAGTGAATGGACTGCCAAGGGATGCAGCTCCTCGCATCAGTGACAGGTTCTTCGAGGGGTGGGAAAATTCTGTGACTTAGAGCACCCAGTTATTTAACGGCAATCCATTTCCCAGTGAGTCATTCGAATGCAGCCTGCACTAATGGAGTGCCCTCCCTTGTGCCCCGTGATCCTCCTCCAGTTGACTGCTGAACAATGCCTAATGTCAATCCTGCTTCGACAACGAGACAAACCTAATTAGCCATGAGATGAAATGCCTCATTAATTGTCACATTGCAGATCTTGCAGTCTGACTGCTTTTCGCACAGTGGTAAATGGGATATATCCAGATCGATGATGTTTGACAGAGGCTTGTCACGTCAATTATCTCAGTCGCTGGTAGGAGAGTGTGAAGAGATGGAATTTTTAAGAAATCATTGGCGTGTCATTCTTATGACGCTGCCCATTTTTCAGACATCATTATACTAGCAGCTAGCATAAGCTTATTCCACCACAGAGGCTGTGCACCTATACAGGGATAGAATGACAGTGCAGCACAGATTTATTTAGAAGGCAGGCTTAAGCGAGTTTCAATTAGTCACGGTAGTACAGAGCTTGAGATTACTTTTATAAAAAAAAACACATTTAGAGTCATAGAGATGTACAGCATGGAAAAGACCCTTCGGTTCAACATGTCCATGCCGACCAGATATCCTAACCCAATGTAATCCCACCTGCCAGCACCTGGCCCATATCCCACCAAACCCTTCCTATTCATATACCCATCCAAATGCCTCTTAAATGTTGCAATTGTACCAGCCTCCACCACATCCTCTGGCAGCTCATTCCATACACGTACCACCCTCTGCGTGAAAAAGTTGCCCCTGAGGTCTTTCTTATACCTTTCCCCTCTCACCCTAAACCTATGCCCTTAGTTCTGGACTGCCCGACCCCATGTCCTTGGCAGAGTGGGAGGGGGAGTTGAAATGTTGGGCCACGGGGTGGTGTGGTTGATTGGTGCAGGTGTCCCGAAGATGTTCCCTAATGTGCTCTGCGAGGAGGCGCCCAGTCTCCCCAATGTAGAGGAGACCGCATCGGGAGCAACGGATACAATAAATGATATTTGTGGATGTGCAGGTAAAACTTTGATGGATGTGGAAGGCTCCTTTAGGGCCTTGGATGGAGGTGAGGGAGGAGTTGTGGGCACAGGTTTTACAATTCCTGCGGTGGCAGGGGAAGGTGCCAGGATGGGAGGGTGGGTCGTAGGGGGGCGTGGACCTGACCAGGTAGTCACGGAGGGAACGGTCTTTGCGGAAGGCGGAAAAGGGTGTGGAGGGAAATATATCCCTGGTGGTGGGGTCTGTTTGGAGGTGGCAGAAAGGTCAGTGGATGATTTGGTTTATGCGAAGGTTGGTAGGGTGGAAGGTGAGCTCTAGGGGCATTCTGTCCTTGTTACGGTTGGAGGGATGGGTCTGAGGGCGGAGGTGCGGGATGTGGACAAGAAGCGTTGGAGGGCATCTTTAACCACGTAGGAAGGGAAATTGTGGTCTCTAAAGAAGGAGGCCATCTGGTGTGTTCTGTGGTGGAACTGGTCCTCCTGGGAACAGATACGACGGAGGTGGAGGAATTAGGAATACGGGATGGCATCTTTACAGGAGGTAGGGTGGGAAGAGGTGTAATCCAGGTAGCTGTTGGAGTCAGTGGGTTTGTAAAAAAAAATGTCAGTGGCATGTTGGTCATCATTAATGGAGATGGAGAGGTTCAGGAAGGGGAGGGAGGTGTCAGAGATGGTTCAGGTGAATTTAAGGTCAGGGTGGAATGTGTTGGCCTATTACCTGCCCTCGACCTCTTCATTTCCAACTGCCGCCGGGACATTAACCACCTCAACCTGTCTACCCCCCTCCCCCACTCCAACCTCTCACCCTCACAATGTGCAGCCCTCCAATCCCTCTGCTCCAATCCCGACCTTACCATGAAGCCAGCAGATAAAGGGGGCGCAGTGGTAGTCTGGCGCACTGACCTCTACACCGCTGAAGCCAAACACCTCTTCCTACCGCCCCCTCAAACATGACTCCCCCTCCCCCTCCCCAATCACCAAACCATCATCTCCCAGACCATACAGAACCTCATCACCTCAGGAGATCTCTCACCCACAGCTTCCAACCTCATAGTCCAGGAACCCTGCACTGCCCGGTTCTACCTCCTTCCCAAGATCCACAAGCCTGACCACCCTGGCCGACCCACTGTCTCAGCATGTCCTGCCCCACTGAACTCACTTCTACCTACCTCGACACTGTCCTATCCCCCCCTAGTCCAGGAACTCCCCACATACGTTCAAGACACTCCCACGCCCTCCACCTCCTCCAAGACTTCCATTTCCCCGGCCCCCAACGCCTCATCTTCACCATGGATATCCAATCCCTCTACACCTCCATCCGCCATGACTAGGGCCTCCACACCCTCCGTTTTTTCCTCTCCCGACATCCCCAACAGTACCCTTCCACCGACACTCTCATTTATTTGGCCGAACTGGTTCTCACCCTTAACAATTTATCCTTCGAATCCTCCCACTTCCTCCACACCAAAGGGGTAGCCATGGGCACACGTATGGGCCCCAGCTATGCCCGTCTCCTTGTTGGCTACGTAGAATGGTTGATCTTCCAGAATTACACCGGCACCACTCCTCACCTCTTCCTCCACTACACTCTGCCGAGGACATGGAGGTCCTGGGCCTCCTTCACCGCCGCTCCCTCGCCACCAGATGCCTGGAGGAAGAACGCCTCAATTTCTGCCTCGGAAAACTTCAACCCCAGGGCATCAATGTGGACTTCAACAGTTTCCTCATTTCCCCTTCCCCCCACCTCACCCTAGTTCCAAACTTTCAGCTCAGCACTGTCCCCATGACTTGTCCTACCTGACTATCTTCTTTTCCACCTATCCACTCCACCCTCCTCCTTGACCTATCACCTTCATCCCCTCCCCCACTCACCTATTGTACTCTATGCTACTTTCTCCCCACCCCCACCCTCCTCTAGCTTATCTCTCTACCCTTCAGGCTCTCTGCCTTTATTCCTGATGAAGGGCTTTTGCCCGAAGCGTCGATTTTACTGCTCCTCGGATGCTGCCTGAACTGCTGTGCTTTTCCAGCACCACTGATCCAGAATCTGGTTTCCAGCATCTGCAGTCATTGCTTTTACCTATATTCCAACAGTAGCCTAACCAGTGTCCTGTACAGCCGCAACATGACCTCCCAACTCCTGTACTCAATACTCTGACCAATAAAGGAAAGCAGACCAAACTCCTCCTTCGCTATTCTATCTACCTGCGACTCCACTTTCAAGGAGCTATGAACCTGCACTCCAAGGTCTCTTTGTTCAGCAACACTCCCTAGGACCTTCCCATTAAGTGTATAAGTCCTGCTAAGATTTGCTTTCCCAAAATGCAGCACCTCGCATTTATCTGAATTAAACTCCATCTGCCACTTCTTAGCCCAATGGCTCATCTGGTCCAGATCCTGTTGTAACCTTCAATTTTGGTGTCATCTGCAAACTTAGTAACTGTATCTCTTATGCTTGCATCCAAAACATTTATGTAAATGACAAAAAGTAGAGGGCCCAGCACCAACCCTTGTGGAACTCCACTGGTCACAGGCCTCCAGTCTGAAAAACAACCCTCCACCACCACCCTCTGTCTTCTACCTTTGAGCCAATTCTGTATCCAAATGGCTAGTTCTCCCTGTATTCCATGAGATCTAACCTTGCTAATCAGTCTCCAGTGGGGAACCTTGTCGGACGCCTTACTGAAGTCCATATAGATCACATCTACTGCTCTGCCCTCATCAATCTTCTTTGTTACTTCTTCAAAAAACTCAATCAAGTTTGTGAGACATGATTTCCCACGCACAAAGCCATGTTGACTATCCCTAATCAGTCCTTGCCTTTCCAAATACATGTGCATTCTGTCCCTCAGAATTCCCTCCAACAACTTGCCCACCACTGAGGTCAGGCTCACTGGTCTATAGTTCCCTGGCTTGTCTTTACCGCCCTTCTTAGACAGTGGCACCCCCTGTCTTCCAGCATCTCACCTGTGATTATTGATGATACAAATATCTCAGCAAGAGGCCCAGCAATCACTTCTCTAGCTTCCCACAGAGTTCTTGGATACACCTGATCAGGTCCTGGGGATTTATCCACCTTTAACCATTTGAAGACATCCAGCACTTCCTCCTCTGCAATCTGGACATTTCGCAAGATGTCACCATCTATTTCCCTACAGTCTACATCTTCCATATCCTTTTCCACAGTAAATACTGATGCAAAAATTTTCATTTCGTATCTTCCTCCATTTTCTGCGGCTCCACACAAAGGCTGCCTTGCTGATCTTTGAGGAGCCCTATTCTCTCCCTAGTTACCCTTTTGCCCTTAATATATTTGTAAAAACCCTTTGGAGTCTCCTTAATTCTGTTTGCCAAAGCTACCTCATGTCCCCGTTTTGCCCTCCTGATTTCCCTCTTAAGTATACTCCTACTTCCTTTATACTCTTGTAAGGATTCACTCGATCTATCCTGTCTATACCTGACATACGCTTCATTCTTTTTCTTAACCAAACCCTCAATTTCTTTAGTCATCCAGCATTCCCTATACCTACCAGCCTTTCCTTTCACCCTGACAGGGATATACTTTCTCTGGAATCTTGTTATCTCATTTCTGAAGGCTTCCCATTTTCCAGCTGTCCCTGTACCTGCGAACATCTGTCTCCAGTCAGCTCTTAAAAGTTCTTGCCCAATACCGTCAAAATTGGTCTGTCTCCAATTTAGAACTTCATCTTTTAGATCTGGTCTATCCTTTTCCGTCACTATTTTAAAACGAATAAAATTATGGTCACTGGCCCCAAAGTGCTCCCCCACTGACACCTCAGTCACCTGCCCAGCCTTATTTCCCAAGAATAGGTCAAGGTTTGCACCTTCTCTAGTAGGTACATCCACATACTGAATCAGAAAATTGTCTTATACGCACTTAAGAAACTCCTCTCCATCTAAACCTTTAACACTATGGCAGTCCCAGTCTATGTTTGGAAAGTTAAAATCCCCTACCATAACCACCCTATTATTGTAACAGATAGCTGAGATCTCCTTACAAGTTTGTTTCTCAATTTCCCTCTGATTATTAGGGGGTCTATAATTCAATCCCAATAAGGTGATCATCCCTTATTCCTCAGTTCCACCCAAATAACTTCCCTGGATGTATTTCTGGGAATATCCTCCCTCAGCACAGCTGTAATGCTATCCCTTATCAAAAATGCTACTCCCCCCTCCTTCTTCGTTTAAGCTTTTCATCTAACACTCATCAGGACTAGGGTGTAGGATTGCTCGCTGAGCTGTAAATTTGATATCCAGACTTCTCAGGACATTTTCCATGAATACAAATTCCATGGGAAAACCAATATTTATGTTCCATGATGTGAAGGTCATCTGTTATGTTAGGGAATGGTGGGGTAGGCTTGAGGTGATGAATGCTGAAAATGTGTTGCTGGAAAAGCGCAGCAGGTCAGGCAGCATTCAAAGAGCAGGAGAATCGACGTTTCGGTCATGAGCCCTTCTTCCTGAAGAAGGGCTCATGTCCAAAACGTCGAATCTCCTGCTCCTTGGATGCTGCCTGACCTGCTGCGCTTTTCCAGCAACACATTTTCAGCTCTGATCTCCAGCATCTGCAGACCTCACTTTCTCCTTGAGGTGATGAATGACTTCCTTCTGTTTCTGATGAGTCCTGTGTGTTAATTTATGGAGCTTTCAGCATGCACAAATGTGCCACGCCCAGCGGGTATCAAATAGCTTACTTGTCAACCAATCAGCACACTCTAGAAAAATTGTGTTTTTTCTTCTTGAGTTTGTATTCTTGCAAAATATCCTGATGTGTGCCAAGTGGAAAGCTTTGACTAAATGTCTTTTCTTCAGCAATACTAGAATTTAACTGGTTGATTAACTTGGCTTGTACTGTCTTGATTACAGAGATTGAGAGATGGTCTAATTGAGGTGTGTAAAAGTAAGAGATAAAGATTTGGGGTAGATACAAAGGAATTGTTCCTTGTCTAGGGTGAATCAAGGACATGGTGACATTATAAAATTAACTAAAGCTTGTGCCATTCCGATGTAAGATCAAGCAGTATTTCTATACATGAAGCAGTGGAAATCTGGAACTGTCCCTTGAAAGACTAGGGTTAAAGAGGTGGAGTGGAACACTGGAGTGTTCCAGACTGAGAGTGTTCTTCAACATAGGGAGAAATGATGTCCACAAGCTAGTTGAATGAAAGGGCAGGCCTGAAGGGCTGAATGGTCTGCTTCTCTGTTTAATATTCTCATGTTCCTGTTCTTCAGTTATCTCAGAGTCTTGCTTCACATGATTGATTCAGTATTAGTCTGGGTCACTTCACGGATTTGTAATTCCACCATTAATGACTTAATAGAGAGCCAGCAGAGAATGAAACTTGAAGCATTGGATGCTTTGGGTCAGTGCAATCCCACATGTTATTTTTAACTGGTGCTCAGCCTTTTTCTATCAGAATCCTGGGTAAAAACAATGACTGTAGATGCTGGAAACCAGATTCTGGATCAGTGGTGGTGCTGGAAAAGCACAGCAATTCAGGCAGCATCCGAGGAGCAGGAAAATGGACGTTTTGGGCAAAAGCCCTTCATCAGGAATACAGCTTCCTGGACAGGCAAGAGAGGGGCTTTATTAGAATGATACAATGAGGGATAGACTCGAGTTAAGTAGAGAGAGTTGAGAGAAAAGGCTTGTTTTCCGTGAAGCAGAGAATGTTAAGTGGATGTTTAGGAGATGGTCTCAAAATTATTAAAGGGAGAGAAGCTGGGAAGAGCACAATGACCAGAGGTTTAATTCAGTTGGAAAAGGGGTCAGTGGGGTGGGTGAGGAGAAATGAGCAGTATGTTATGATCCAGAAAGCACAACCTGAAAGAGATTCACCAGCAACACACTTAACACATAGTTAGATAAAGTTTCAAAGTTTTCAGGGCTACGGGGAAAGAACAGAGCAGTACGGACCGACTCATTCAAACAGCACATGGTTCATGAATGTCCGAAAGAGCAATAAGGAAAAAAGAATAGGGTCAGCTAGAGATTGGGGAGGGGGGGAGAATGTGAAAGCAAAGAGGAGAACTGAGGCATTCAGCCAGAAGCAACTAGATAGATGACACTGGTACAAGTTAGAAAAAATAGAATAACCCCAAAAACCAGACTACTGCCATTTAGAAGTTTGCTGATGATACCATCATAGTCAATCAAATCTCAGATGGCGATGAAACAGACGACACACGGGAGGTGGAAGACCTGGAAAAATGGTGCACTGAGAACAACCGAGCTCTCAATCTCGGCAAAACCAAGGAACTCATTATTGACTTTCGGCGGGATGTTACCCATACCCCCCTACACATTAACAGCACAGAGGTGGAACGTGTGGAGAATGTCAAGCTCCTGGGAGTGGTCATCCACAACAAGCTTTCTTGGACTCTTCATGTGGACACACTGGTTACAAAGTGCCAACAACATCTCCTTTTTGGCAGCTGAGAAAATTTGGCATGGTGGCAAATACCCTTGCCAACTTTTATAGGTGCGCCATCGAGAGCCTTCTGTCCGGATGTATCACTACCTGGTATAGCAACTGTACCATTCAAGATCGGAGACGGTTACAGAGAGAAGTGAACTCAGCCCAGACAATCACAAAGCCCAACTTCCTATCTGTAGAAACCATCTACCAGACCCGCTGTCAAGGAAAGGCCGCCAGCATTCTCAAAGATCCATCTCACCCTGGCAATGTTTTTCGACAGCCTCTACCATCGGGGAGAAGGTACAGAAGCTTGAACACACGCACCAGCCGGTTTCGAAACAGAATACTGAATGGATATTCAAACGCTTAGCATTCGCCTCTACCTGAGTTTCTTGTTTTTGCTGCTGTTTACCTATTATTTACTTATCTATGCTACTTAACTCTGTGATCTGCGTGTATTGCTCACAAGACAAAGCTTTTCACTGTGCCTCAGTACACGTGACAATAAATTCAATTCAAATCTAATTGATTTGAGTGAGTTCAGGTATCCCCAGGGTTAAGTAGCTGGATAGAAGTAGTCAAGGCTAAAGATGAGAATGAAATCAACTAGGTGAACGTGAGGACTGCAGTTACTGGAGATCGAGAGTGTGGTGCTGGAAAAGCACAGCACGTCAGGCAGCATCCGAGGAGCAGGAGAATCAACATTACGGGCAAATGCCCTTCATCAGGATTCAAGATGAGAATGGCTCATAAAGGGATTTCAGAAGCTGAGCTGAAGGAAGGACAGAGACTGTGACATTACAAAGGCGAAAGTAGGCAGAAGTTCATCTTGCAATTATCTCCGCCCTCAAAGGTGTACAAAGTAGCCAAGAATCTTGGGAATCAGGAAGATTTGGGACAGCATCAAAAAGCAACAAAGGACCACGAAGCAAGTGATTTTAAAAAAAGGACATATAGGTTATGAATACAAGCTAGCACAAAATATTAAATAAAGGAAAAGTTTTTATATAAAACAGAAAAGGGTGGTTAAAGTGGATACCGGTCCCTTGGAGGGTGAGAAAGGGGATTTAAGGGTGGCACGATGGCTTGGACGTTAGCACTGCTGCCTCACAGCGTCAGGGACCAGGGTTCGATTCCAGCCTCTGCGACTGTATATTCTGCACATTCTCCCCGTGTCTGCATGTCTTCCCTCTGGGTGAAAATGTGTTGCTGGTTAAAGCACAGCAGGTTAGGCAGCATCTAAGGAACAGGAAATTCGACGTTTCGGGCATAAGCCCTTCATCAGGAGCCCCAGTTTCCTCCCGCAATCCAAAGATGTGCAAGTTAGGGTGAATTGGCCATGTTGAATTGCCCAGAGTGTTAAGTGCATTAGTCAGAGGGAAATGGGTAGGTTACTCTTCAAAGGATTGGTGTGGACTTGTTGGGCTAAATGGCGTGTTTCCACGCTGGAGGGAATCTAATAGAAATGGGTAATGTTGAAAAGGACGAGGCCTTGAATCATTCCTTTGCGTCAGTCTACGTAGTGGAAGTGCCAAAGATTGATGTTAAGGATATGATTCTTAACAATTGTTATCACTAAAGGGGTCACTTTGAGCATACATGAGGGTCTAAAGATAGATAAGTCCCCTGGTCCTGATGGACTGCATCCCCCGGTCCTGAAAGAAATGGCAGAAGTTATAGTAGATGGAAAAGTGGTAATCTACCAAATTCACTGGACTCCAAGCAGGTCCCAGTGGACTGGAAGACAGTGAATGTCACACTGCTGTTTAAAAAAGGGTGTAGGCAAAAGGCAGTTAACTATGGACCAGTTAACTTAACACCGGTAGTTGGGAAAATGCTGGAGGCTATTATTAAAGAAGAAATAGTGAGACAGCTGGATAAAATGGGTTCCATCCCACAGCCGCAGTATGGATTCAGGAAGGGAAGGTTGCGTTTGACAAACTTACTGGAGTTCTTTGACGATGTAACAAGACTGTTGGATGGAGGGGGGAACAGGTAGATATATTTGGATTTCAAGAAGGCATTCAAGAAGGTGCTGAATAAAAGATTCATCCATAAGGTAAGAATGCATGAAATTACAGGGAATGTATTAGCATGGATAGAGGACTGGTTAGTCAATAGAAAGCAGAGAGCTCAGATTAATGGGTGTTCCTCTGAGTGGAGATCACTGGTGAGCGGGATACCGCAGGGGTCGGTGTTAGGTCCATAACTGTTCATGATTTCTATAAATGATTTGGAAGAGGAGACTGAGTGTAACGTATCCAAGTTGGCTGATGACACTAAATCGAGTGGAAAGGCAAACTATGCAGAGGATGTGGAGGGTCTGCAGAGAGATTTGGATAGGTTGGGTGAGTGAGCAAGGGTCTGGCAGATGAAGTACAATGTTGGTAAATGTGAGATTATCCACTTTGGAAGTAAACATAGTTGGTCAGAGTATTATTGAAATGGTGAAAGATTGCAGCATGCTGTTGTGCAGAGGGACTTAAGAGTGCTCGTACATGAATCGCTAAAAGTTGATTTCCAGGTAAACAGGTAATCTGGAAGGCAAACGGAATATGAGCTTTCATTGCTGGAGGGATTGAATTTAAGAGCAGGGCGGTTCTGCTGCAATTGTACAAGGTGTTGGTGAGGCCACACCTGGAGTATTGTGTGCAGTCCTGGTCTCCTTACTTGAGGAAGGATACACTGGCTTTGGAGGCAGTGCAGAGGAGGGTCACCAGGTTGATTTCGGAGATGAGGGGGTTACCCTCTGAGGACAGGTTGCGCTGCCTGCGACTGTACTCGCTAGAATATCGAAGAATGAGAGGGGATCTTATAGAAACATATCTAAGGTTATGAAAGGGATAGATAAGTTAGAGGCAGGCAAATTGTTTCCACTGGTGGGTGAGACTAGGATGAGGGGACATGGCCTCAAAATTAGGGAGAGTAGTTTTAGGATAGGGATGAGGAAGAACTGCTTTTCCCAGAGAGGAGTGAATCCATGGAATTCTCTGCCCAAGGAAGCCTTCGAGGCAGCTTCATTAAATGTATTCAAGGCACAGTTGGATAGGTTTTTGTATTGTCAGGGAATTAAGGGTTCTGGGAATAAGGAGGAACTGAGATGATGGATTGATCAGCCATCATCTTAGTGAATGGCGGAGTAGGCTTGATGGGCCAAATGGCCTACTCCTGCTTCTATTATGATGAAATGTGAATCGGCTGCCTCAACGTGGAGAGGTAGGAATTGACACCCTTGGCAGAGGAGGGAATGGTAATTAAAATTCCCCAAAAATTGTCTCTGTGTCACTGATGTTAGAATTGATAGTTAATGCATTTTGGAAGATGACCCTGCGTAGAAAATCTGTTCATTGGTGCCGCTGACAAGGCATGGCCACACATCTTGAGGATAAATTAGAAATGTGAGATAAATAGGGGTGTTGCTAAGGATGCCCATCACTCATGAACAAACAATATAAAGCACTGTGCAAGTCGAATTCCTTGCCATACATGAGGTGTTAAACTTTGTCAATGCTATGTAGTTTCTGTATCCAACACATGGAGTTCAGCATAATAATACAACGATTCAGTAGCAGTAGTACTGAGATATGATGTGAAGGTATTTGTTCAAAAGGTGTATTGCACCAGATTGCAATAATTCTGTCATCTATTGCTGGTTGAATATTTCAGGTACAAGAGGTGTGGGGATGTCTGCCTTGGCCTTGACTCCAGAAAGCAGCACATTATCTGGGAAGATTCACCCCGACCAAAGAAAAAGGCCAGGAAGAGGGATGATCGATACTACAGCTCATCGGGCCTTCAGTTCCTGAGCACTGGCTCTGTTCCTGTTCGCTGTAGAGGGTGTGTGCAAGGAAGCATTCCTGTGCCTGGTACAGACTCCTTCATACCAGTTCCAGACTGGGCAGAGATTGAAAGTGAATCCTTAGGCACTGTCACCTGGTTCAATCCACTTGGAATTTACGATGAATCCACCGCTTTGTGGCTCCAGGGAAAAGGCCGAGAGGAGCCGGAGAAGCAATCCTGCCTGCCCTCTGATAGCAGTGAGAAGATAAACTCGGTAAACATGGCCAAAGTGGAGACGTTCAATAGGATGTTGAGAGAAGACCCTGGGAATGTCCAAATGTGGATGGAGTTTGTTCATTTTCAGGTGGGTCTTGGAACGTTCAGCCCAGATTTGAAGTTGTGTGTTTGAGGGTGGGATGAGCCAATCAGTTCATTCCACATATCATCTGTTTGTTAAGAAGACTGCAGAATAGCGCCTGTACTGTTGGTACTGGGCACTGTTGTGGATAAAACCATTTGGGATTAAACAAGGGAAGCTACTATTTTTACGACTCGATTTGGCAGTGAAGTAGAGTGGTGGAGGAAGAGAATTTTCTCGTTTTGAGCTTCGGGGAAAGAAATGCAGGACAGTAGGGAGGGAGTGCTCCCTTCACGGTGGGGGAGGGGGGATGGAGTGTGCCGGTAGAGGGGGGGCGTGCAGCTGTGCTCCCTTCACGGGGGGGGGGGGGGGTGGGGGGGAGGAGAGAGGAGCCGGGTGTGCTCCTTTCATGGAGGTGGGGTGGGGGGAGTGCTCCCTTCACGGTTTGGTTGGGGGGGGGGGTGAGGGTGCTCCCTTCACGGAGTGGGGAGGGTAAGTGGGGAGTGCTCCCTTCACGGAGGGGGGAGGGTAGGTGAGGAGTGCTCCTTTCATGGTTGTGGAGGGACAGGGGAGCTCCTTCTCTGTGGTGGGGGGGTGGGGTGAGGGTGTTCCCTTCACGGAGGTGGGTGGGAGTGCTTCCTTCACAGTGGTGGGGGTGGGTGCTGTATGTCAATCTCAGAGTATGTGACTGTTGCCTAAAGACCAAACGATTCGGTCGTGTTGAAAGCAGATAATGGGGATCTCCGCCTCAGCCAGTACGAACAAGGGTTGCTGGATTGGAGCTCCATATTTCCGAGCCAGCAGTTGATGGAAATGCCCACTCTGTCAGTGAACCTGCAGCAGCACCTTGCTCAATGTGAGAGAGAGAGAAAGAGAGTGACCATAAAATGTAGAAGCAGGAGGAGGCCATTTGGCCCATCCAGTCTGCTCTGCCATCCAGTGAGGTCATGGCTGATCTGATAATCCTCAACTTCGCTTTGCTACCTTTTCCCCGTAATCTTCATTCCCCCAGTGATTAAAAATTTATCTCCGCCTCCAGTATTGATCTAGCATTGAGTATACTTAATAACCCAGCCTCCACAACAGCCATACTTTCCCTTTCATGCAGCATACTGACTCAGCCTGATTGTATTGCATATTTCTAAATGCTTTCTAGTACATCCCTCATGAATAGGTCATTGGGAAATATTAGAGGCTATGTCAACTGCCTTGCACTTAATCTTTTTTTTTGAATAAGGGTGCTCTGGGCCTTCTAGAATCTTAGGATTCTGTATGATACAGTGGCTCAGTGGTCAGCACTGCCGGGTTCGATTCCAGACTCGGGTATGTGTGGAGTTTGCACACATTCCCCACGTCTGTGTGGGTTTCGTCAGGGTGTTCCGGTTTCCTCCCACGGTCCAAAGATGTGCAGGTCAGGTGAATTGGCCATGCTAAATTGCCCACAGTGTTAGGTGCATTAGTCAGGGGTAAATACAGGGCAGGGGAATGGGTCTGGGTGGGTTACTCTACGGAGGGTCACTGTGAACTTGTTGGGCCAAAGGGCCTGTTTCCATACTGTAGGGAATCTTTAAAAGAAATAACTACCATCCACTGTCTCTAAAGCCACTGGTTTTTGTCCCCATTAATTTCTTGAGTAATTTTTCTCTCATTATGTTTTTTTCCCTCGTTCCCCTTTTACTCCTAGATAATATTGCACTTTTCGATTGACATCAATGTCTTAAACCATGAGGATGTACTTATTCAACTCCTCTGCTATTTCCTGCTGGCCCATTATTAGAGTGATGGTGGCCCAGTACAGATCGGATATAGATTGTGGCCCTATCTTTTGCCAACTGAATGGGGTTTACTTGAAGGCCACTGCTCTCTGGGACTCTAGCAGCTCCTCTGCGCTAATACAGAAACTTTTGTTTCTTGGTTATGATCTGGTGTTGCTCTAGGCCATTGGGATGTTGTTACTAACTTGTTTGTCTCTAGATTCTCAGCGCTTCTAGTTAAGAGAATAAAGAAATATAGGCAAGCTAGACTGATCACTGTACCAGAGAGTTGGGAGATGCTGGCTCTAAATTTGAGGAATGTTGTATTGGATTACCAACCAGCATGTGAACTGCAATGGTTCAAGAAGGCAACTCACCCCCATCTTCTCCAGGGTAACCAGAGGCAGGTAATAAGTGCTGGGCCCAGCCAGCGATGCCACATCCCACAAGTGAATTTTTAAAAATATTAATTTCTAGTGTTAAGTATTGGTGATCAACAAATCACATGGACGTCACCATCTTGCATGTATTGGGAGTTGATTTATAACCTTGCTGCAGGACTTGACCAAGTGTGAACACAGGAGGTATAGTTAATAAGTTTGCAGGGGACATCCAGATTGGAGATGTGGATGTGAAGAAGGTTACCTCAGAGTACGACAGGATCTTGATCAGATGGGCCAAGGAGTGGCAGATGGAGTTTAATTGAAATAAATATAAGTTGCTGCATTTTGGAAAGGCAAATCAGGACAGGACTTGTATACTTAATGGTAAGGTCCTGGGAGGGTTTTGCTGAACAAAGAGACCTTGGAGTGCACATTCATAGCTCCTGGAAAGTGGAATCGCAAATAAATAGGCTAGCGACGATGGTGTTTGATATGCTTTCTGTTATTGGTCAGAACATAGAATACAGGAGTTGGGAGGTCATGCTGCAGTTGTACAGGACATTGATTAGGCTACTTTTGGAATACTGCGTGCAATTCTGGTCTCCCTCCTATCAGAAGGATGTTGTGAAACTTGGAAGAGCTCAGAAAAGACTTACAGGAATGTTGCCAGGGTTGGAGTATTTGAGGCTATTTTCCCTGGAGTGTCAGAGACTGAGGGGTGACCTTACAGAGGTTTATAAAATCATGAGGGGCATAGATATTGTCAATAGACAAGATCCTTTCCCTGGGTAGGGGAGTCCAAAATTAGAGGTAGAGGTTTAGGGTGAGAGGGAAAAGATTTGAAAAGGACCTGAGGGGCAACTTTTTCACACAGAGGGTGGTACATGTATAGAATGAACTGCCAGAGGAAGTGGTGGAGGCTGGTACAATTACAGCATTTAAAAGGCATCTGGATGGGTATATGAATAGGAAGGGTTTGGAGGGATATGGACCCGGTGCTGACAAATGGGACTGGATTGGATTGGGATATCTGGTTGGCATGGACGAGTTGGACCGAAGGGTCTGTTTCTGTACTGTACATCTGAGTGTGAGTGCAGGAAGCAGATTTTCCTGGTTATTTGTCTGTGTGATGATGGCAAGGCCCACATTTACGAGCCTATGTGTAATCCTAGTAGAGAAGCTGCTGATGAGTGGTTGACGGACAACATTTGCTCAGGCTGAGAGTTTCTGCCGTACGTCTTTTTGTGACTGAACATTCCAGTTCCTCACTTGGAGATCTTTGGGCATATGAACCAGATGGCCCACCAGATAGTGGAATCTGAAGTGAGAGATTTGTTTCCTATTATTTCTAAAGCTCTGTCTCACCGATCCAGAGTTGTCATCCAATGTGGGTAAAAGGGGTAATTGAATATAAAACTTCAGTCCTCATCCCTCATAATTACTGTGTGTTAGAAGGAAAATTTGTATGTAATCTCCTGAGTATGGCTTTTGTCCATGTTGCATTTTAGTTCCTATTCCAGACCTGCTACTAATTAGGAATTGACTGGCCACATCACATAACTACATTTGCATCACACTTCCTGGTGAAGTCAAAAGGAGACCTGATTTCCCTTGTGAGAGTTGTCTTTAATAAGTCTCCCTTCCTTCAGGATGAATTAATGCAGGACCCAAGTCCGTACATGACCTCTGCAGCTGAGTCTGAGAAACGGAAGAGATCCCGAAGGGCTGTCTGGGAGAAAAAGCTGGCCATTTTGGAACGAGCCATTGAAAGCAATCCCAACAATGTGGAGCTGAAAGTAGCCCGGCTGGAGCTCGGCAAAGAATCTTGGGAACCATCCAATCTGGTCAACGAATGGAAAAAGGTGGTCTTTCTGCACCCAAACAACACCACTCTGTGGCAGAGGTACCTGCTGTTCTGCCAGAGCCAGTTCAGCACCTTTTCGACATCCAAGGTCAATGGCATCTATGGCAAGTGCCTGAGCACCCTGGCAGCTGCTCTGGATGGTACCCTACTGTCCCATCCTGCACTGCCTGACACAGAGGAAGCCATGTTTGGTAAGACAGAGTCTGATGTTACTCATGTACTCCTTGTCCTCTGGACTAGCCGTACTCATTGGCAGTTCTGTTTTCCATTTGCCTAAAGGTCCAGGCGCAGACTGTGACACAGTCCCTCACGCCAGGATTTCTGACTGTCTGGAGACATCCATGAGCTTCACATATGTATCATTGGGGTTGGAGGGTTTGAGCTACAGGGAGAGGCTGAATAAGCTGGGGCTGCTTTCCCTGGAGCGTCAGAGGCTGAAGGCTGACCTTGTACAGGTTCATAAGATAATGAGGGGGCATGGATAGGATAAACAGGCAAAGTCTTTTTCCAGGGTAGAGGAGTCGAAAGCTAGAGGGCAGAGATTTATGGTGAGAGGGGAAAGATTAAAAAAAAGACCCGAGGGATAATGTTTTCACACAGAGGGTGGTCAGTATATGGAACGAGCTGCCAGAGGAAGTGGTGGAGGCGGATGCTATTCTAACATTTAAAAGGCATCTGGAAGGGTATATGAATAGAGTGGGTTTAGAGGGATATGGGCCAAGTGCTGGCAAATGGGACTGGATTAATTTAGGATACCTGGTCAGTATGGGCGAGTTGGACTGAAGGGTCTGTTTCTGGCCTGTCACTGCAGCTGCAATAATTTTGTGTTCTGTTGGGGAACACCAGCTTGCATTTGCATAGCACTGTTACTTAATCAAATGTCCCAGGGTGTTGCATTAGTGGGTTAATATAAATAAGGTTAAACACAGATACTGGTAAATCTGAACAAAACAGGAATTACTAGTGACCATCAGCAGGTCTGGCAGCATCTGCAGAGCGAAAGCAGAGCTATCATTTCGGGTCCAGTAACACACTGTTAGAGTTCCCAACCTACCACTCACCATCCTCCTCCCCCTTTGTAAAATGTGCCAAGATCCATTTCTGTGTTTGAGGGGTGATGGTGTAAATGCAAACTGTTTGGGTTTTTACTCATTTTAACCTGTAACTCATGGCTTTGCTGGATTCAGTTCTTCTTAAAACAAATCCTGTTCTGTTCATTCTCACAGCAATTTTCCTGCAGCAGTGTCACTTCTTGCGACAGACTGGCCACTCGGAAAAAGCCATTGCCCTCTTCCAGGCTCTCATTGACTTCACCTTCTTCAAACCTGACAGTGTTGCTGGCCTGATAACCAAGGCACAGGTAAAGGCAGCCTCTTCTCACCTGCTCCATAGATTTACAGACAGTCCGCATGCATTAAATGGCATGGTTAAGTTGATCTAATAACCCAATGGTTAAGCATTGCTGTAGTGTATTGCTCTGCCATCTAGCAATACTGAGTGCTCTCTGGCCTATGCTGAGGAAGGTTAGATGGGGGTTCGTTAGCTGAGCTGGCTGGTTTGTGATGCAGAGTGATGCCAACAGCAGGGGTTCAATTCCCACACCAGCTGAGGTTACCGTGAGAAAGTTTCTGTCTCAACCTCCCGTCGCCTGAGTTTAACCCTCAGGTTAAACCATCACCCATCATCTCTCTTTTAAACGAGAGAGCAGCCCTGTGTGGTCTGATGGGACTTTGGTGCTTACTAATCTCAGTGGGGTTTGTTGCCACCACTCTCGCAGGACTAGGAGGGATAGATCCTGTTCCCAACTGTGGTTTCCCAGTCAGGTTGGAAATGTTGAGGATGTTGCCTGATGGCCAAGATCAGCCTTGCTTCTGGCTGACCCCTTCCTAGATCAGTGGTGCTGGAAGATGCTGCCTGAACTGCTGTGCTCTTCCAGCACCACTGATCCAGAATCTGGTTTCCAGAATCTGCAGTCATTGTTTTTACCCCTCCTAGGTCATCCAGCCTCTCCCTGCCACTTTCCTCTTGTGGATCTGTACCTTCCGAGTGATCATGCTTCCAGCGAGGATTGAGCAGGCAAACAAGTGTAAACATTGTTCCTCCGTGTGACCGGGCTCACAGAAAAAAGAAATCAAGAGCTGTGGATGCTGGAGATCTGAAACAAAAACAAACATTGCTGGAGGAACTCAGCAGGTCTGGTAGCATCTGTGGAGAGCAAGTCGGGTTCACCCTTTGAGTGACCCTTCCTCAGAATTATTCTGTTATTCTGAGCATCAACTGCATTTCCCTCCCCACAGATGCTCTTTATATTATTCTGAAACGAATTGCTTAAGGAACTTGGAAAGTCTGGCAGCATCTGTGGAGCGAGAAACGCAGTTAATGCTCAGAACAATTCTGAGGAAGGGTCACTGGACTCAAAGGGTGAACCCTGCTTTCTCTCCACAGATGCTGCCAGACCTGCTGAGTTCCTTAAGCGAAGTCTGTTTTTGTTTTGGCATAATATAAGGATTGGTTGGCTTAGTTAGGGGCTCCATTAAAGCTCTTCGGTCAACTTGCACCTTTATCCCGGAGGGCATACACAGGCCCTCTGTGTAGATGTACAGATCATCACCAGGCCCACCTTCATGTGCCTGTATTTGCTCTGTAAATGCCATAATATGTACAATCCCAAACAACACTAATTGTTTGGCGCTTGTAAGGTAAAATAAACATGGCTTTAGTCAGTGGCATGCAATTAAGACCAAACTGCTATTTAAAAAGGTTAATTCTCTTCTTGTCTCATGGTCTGAGGTTTTGTCTGATTTCCTCTGTGGTAAACTGCTGCGAGATGTTTTAGAACATTGAAGGTACTTTCTAAATGCACCTTTTAAATAAAATTTATACAGATTATGTTCATTTTTGGATCATTCCTGCAGACCAAGCCTTGCCCTAGATTATTCCAGCTTTTATGGATGTGCCTAATTTACCCAAGTGATAGAGGATTGGAAAACTGCCAATGTGACAGCACTGTTCACAAAGGGAGGCAGGCAAAAAGGTGATTGGCTATAGCCTGATATTTGGAAAAGTATTAGAATCAAGTATTAAGGAAATAATAACAGAACATTTGAAAAATAATATAATCAAGCAAAGTCAACGGGCCTTCATGAACCAGAAATTGTGTCTGACTAATTAATGTTGCAAGGAAGTCTCAACTAGAGTGGATAGAGGGGAACCAGAAGACGGGTTGTATTTGATCTTTTAGAAGGTGTTTGTCAAAGTACCTCACAGAAGGTTAGGTCATAAGGTAAGAGGCCACTGTGTTGGAGGTAGTTTAGTGGCATGGATAGAGGATTGGCTAATGGGCAGGAAACGAGTGGGGAGAAGGGACACTATTTCAGTTAGTGACCTGTGAACAGGGACCAGGGCTGGGACTGCAGCTGTTTACAATGTATATTAGTGACTTGGAGGAAGGAAGTGGATGTACTGCATCCACATTTGCAGACAACACCAAAATAGGTGGAAGGGCGGGTTGCAAGAGGGATACAATTAGTTTACAGGGAGATATTGATAGATTAACTAAATGGGACAAAAGTTGGTAGATGGAATATAATGTGGAAAAAATGTGAAGTTGATTCATTTTGGAAGGGAGACAAAATATTACTTAAGTGGAGGAAACCTGCAGAAAGCTGTGACACAAAGGGACATGGGAGTACTTGGGCACAAATCCCAGAAAACTAGCACACAGTTGCAGTAGGTAATCGGAGTCAAAAGATATCGTGTTGGGAAAGGCGCAGCAGGTCAGGCAGCATCCAAGAAGCTGGAGAATTGATGTTTTGGGCATGAGCCCTTCTTCAGGAATGTGGGGGAGGGAGGGGCAGGGGATGCTTAGAGAATGGGGGTGGGGCTGGGGGTGTGAAGGTAGCTGGGAAGGCTCTCGATGTGGTCCCCTTTATATTAGGGAGACAGGATGCCAACTCGCAGAACGTTTCAGAGAACATCTCTGGGACACATGCACCAAACAACCCCACCGCTCTGTGGCCGAACACTTCAACTCCCCCTCCCACTCTACCAAGGATATGCAAGTCCTGGGCCTCCAACAAATTCAAGCCACCTGACGCCTGGAGGAAGAACACTTCATCTTCTGCCTTTGGACCCTCCAACCACCAGTTTCCTCCCCTTCCCTCCCCCACCTCACCCCAGTTCCAACCCTCCAACTCAACACCGCCCTCTTGACCTGTCCTACCTGTCCATCTTGTTTCCCACCTATCCGCTCCTCCCTCCTCTCCGACCTATCACCATCTCCCCGCACCTCCATCCACCTGTCGCCTTCCCAGCTACCTTCCTCCCCGGTCCCCATTTATCTCTTGGCCCCCTTCCCTCCCCACCAACATTCCTGATGAAGGGCTTATGTCTGCAACATCGATGCTGCCTGACCTGCTGTGCTTTTGCAGTGCCACACTTTTCGACTCTGATCTCCATCATCTGCAGTCCTCACTTTCTCTCTGCACAGTAATCAGGAAGGCAACTGGGATATTGGGGTAAAAAGTGAGGTCTGCAGATGCTGGAGATTAGAGCTGAAAATGTGTTGCTGATTAAAGCACAGCAGGTTAGGCAGCATCCAAGGAACAGGAAATTCGACGTTTCGGGCCAGAGCCATTCCTGATGAAGAGCTCTGGCTCGAAACGTCGAATTTCCTGTTCCTTGGATGCTGCCTGACCTGCTGTGCTTTAACCAGCAACACATTTTCAGCAACTGGGATATTGGCCCTTATTTCAAGGCTGTTGGAGAGTAAGAGTAGGGGGTCTTCTTGCAATTGTGCAAGGTGCTGGTGAGACCACATCTGGTGTACTGGGAGCAGTTTTGGTTTCCTTATTTAAGGAGGGATGTTGAATGCAGTGCAGTTGAGGTTCACTAGGATAGTCCCTGATGTGGAAGAATTGTCTTATGAGCAAAGATTGAACAGTTTGGGACTGTACACATTGACGCTTAAAAGAATGAGAGATGACGTCATTGAAATACATACAGTTTTTAAGAGGTTTGACAGGTTAAGTGCTGGGAGGATGTTTGCCTCTTGGGAATGTCTAGGACCACAGGGCACAGTCTCAGAATAAAGAAACACCGATTTTAGACTGAAATGAGGAATTTCTTCTCTTGGAGTGTTGAGCATCTTTGGAAGTCCTTGCCACAGACAGCTGTGTATATTTAAGGCTGAGAGAGAGAGATTCTTGATCATTCGGGGATTCGGGGTTACGGGGAAGGACAGGAAAGTGGATATGAGAAATATCAGATTGGTCTTAATCCTAGTGAGTGGGGCAGTCTAGAGGGGCGGAACAGCCTCCTGTTCCTCCTCCTGACATGCTTCTTGCTCTCTCACGTGGATATAAATGATCCCTCTATATTACTTTGACAAGTCGCAGGGGCAGGTTTTCTGGTTTCTAAGCCAATATTTATCCCCCACCTTACACCCACTAAACAGTTTGCCTGGTCATTATCCTGTTGATGTTTGTGGGTGTTTTCTGTTTGCAGTTGGGCTGGTGCATTCCCTCAAGGTCAACAGTGAACACAGTATGATGTGCTTTGCAACATCCTGATGTGCTTACATAAATGTAATTACTCTGCCTTGAGCAATAGGAAGGAGATCATTAACCCAGTGCTAATTGATTTCTGATCAATATTTTGTAATTCCCTGCAGTCGATGCAGAGTTTGCAACTTTGTCCTCAATCATATAAACATTTGCTCCAACCCCCACCGGCCACTAGCACATTACAGCTGCAGTTGTGTAACCCTGAAAGGAAACCTTGCAGCAACTTCTCTGGCACCTCCCAACTGTGCAACCTAACAGCAGAAGTACAGGAAGGCCATTACCTTGGAAGTTCCCTTCCAAGTCACACACCATCCTTTTGGACGAAATTGCTGTTCCCTCTCCTGGAGTTCCTTTCTGTCAGTACTGTGGATGTATCTATACCCCATGGACTGGAATGCTTAAAGATGGAGGTTCACTGACCACCTGCTCAAGAACATTTGGATCAGGCATCAGCTGCTGGCCTTGCCGGTGAAGCCTACAACCACTGAATACATTTTTAATAAACCTTTCTCTGGCTGAAACCACCAGCACACACCAGTCACGGCATCTCTCAGACATGAACAATGGGGTCTGCAGAAACTACACAGGAGGAGCAAGGGAAGAATATGTGTGTAAGCGAGAAAGAGAGAAAGCAGTTTTCCTGTTGAGTGGGGGAGGTGGCAAATTGATCAGCATATAATTGAGGGACTCTTTGGTTGTAGAGTTAAACAGCATAAAAACAGATTCTTTGGTCCAACATCGATCATGTTCCCAAACTAAACTAGTCACACCTGCCTATATTTGGCCTAAATCCCAATAACCTTTCCTATTCATGAACTTATCCAAATGTCTTTTAAATGTAACTGTACCTGCATCCACCATTTCCTCTGGCTGTTCATTCCACGCTGTGTTTTTAGAAAAAGGTTGCTCCTTACGTCCTTTTTAAACATTCTCCTCTCACCTTTTTTTAAAAAAAAGCTCCCAAATTTTGAACACTTCCCCCACCCACCCAGGGGAAAAGACCCTTATTGTTCACTTCATATATGTCCCTCATGATTTTATAAACCTCCTATAGAGTCATACAGGTCAGAAACCTCCTCAACCTCCCACGCACCAGTGGAAAAGAAAGTCCCAGCCTATTTTAACAACCCAAACCCTCCTGGTAACACCCTGTAAATCTGTTCTGAACCCCTTCCAGTTTAATAATATGCTTCCTATAACAGGGCGAGCAGAGCTGAACTCTTTATTCCAGAAGAGATTTCACCAATATCCTGTACACCCTCAACATGACGTCCCAACTCGGAGACTCAGAAGGCCTGAACAGTGAAGGCAAGCGTGCCAAATGCCTTTTTAACCACTGTCTACCAGTGATGCATATTTCAAAGAATTAAGTACCTGAACACCTCGGGGGGGGGGGGGTTCTCTCTGTTCTACAGCAGTACCCAGAGCCCTCGCCTTCATGGTTATTGGGACTGTGTTGGCTGGAGGTTAACAAGCTGCAGGTTTACAATTTGAAGTGGCATCTTTTAAATGGTGACAGCTGAACATTTAATATTGAGAGCTGATTCTGTAAAGCTACACCAGTAATCTATCATTTCTGGATTAGCACTCCTGGCTATCTGCAGTGCAGTGCCAAATCCATATTAGTATGTACTGTGCGTGGCTGACTGAACCTACATCAGTCGTAAGCAAGTATTCCGTGGATACCTCTTGAAACCTCAACATAACTAAGAATTAGGAATGTGATACATTTTTTTTCACTGCCAGTTTTGATACCAAGTGCTGGGTACGGTGTTGGAGAAGATCCAATGGGCAAACACAGACCAGGAGCGCCCCCAAGTGGTTTTTAAAGGTAACATTCTCTGCAGGATTGAAACCTTTCAGGCCGTGTTGATGGGTGGAGCAGAGTGTGGGCCACACCAGTGCCAATCAGTGCTTTTTCTTGCCCTGTAGCCCCTGAGCTGGTCACTGCCTGTAAGCACACCCTTCATTAGTGGGACAAACACTGCTCTCGCAGTCCCACCCTCTCACGCTTTCTTGCGCACGCTTTCTGACGCTGTCTCACGTTCTTACATTCTCTGGCTTAGTTAAAAATCACACAAAATCTGGGTACCTAATGAAGGAGCAGTGCTCCAAAAGCTTGAACTCTCAAATAAACGCGTTGGACTACAACCTGGTGTTGTGTGATTTTTAGCTTTGTCCACCCCAGTCCAACACCAGCACCTCCGCATCATTCTCTGTCTAGCACGCACTCTCACACTCTGTCACTCTGCCTCTCTCACAGGTTCTCTTTCATCTATTCATACTTCTGTCAGCTTTCCACTAACTCCTACTGATTGGAGTAATGCTAGCACTGAGGATGATGGATTGTGGTTATTAGACATCAGTTCTCTCTACCCCAGTACCTCGCTACAGGGGTTCCTCAGAGTAGGGCCTGAGGCCTACCCATCCACAACAATTTTAGCAAAGACTTTCCTTCTATCATAAAGTCAGAGGGAGGAATGTCCATTATTGGTGGCATTGTTCGTTCTCACACTCTCAGTTTCTCAGATAATGAGTCTGTCGACTCTCCTGCTCCCCGTATGCTGCCTGACCTGCTGTGCTTTTCCAGCACCACACTTTTTGATTCTGACTCTCCAACAGCTGCAGTCCTTGCTTTCTCCCATGTTCATGCAGAGCATGATTTGGACAACATCCAGACTTTATAAATAACACTCGCATCCCACAAATATTTGGCAGTCTCCATCTCGTGGAAAAGTGAATCTAACCAGGCCTGTTTCCACACTGTCGGAAATCTAATCTAATCCTGCCCATGATACAATATTTAGTGGCATTGCTATTGCTGCACCCCTCACCTTCAACCTGCTAGGGGACAGTGTTCCCCCTGTCCAACCACTTGGTGGTTTCTCACACACAGCAGTCACCATGCTGTCCCTCACATGGGCTAGTTACCCTACTGTCCACACCTCTCATAATCAGGTTGCCCCTCAGCCTCTGATACTCGAGCGAAAGCAATCTAAATATATTAGGGAGAGCACCCCTGCTCTACGAAATACAGGCTTGGGATCTCTTGGATCCTCGAGGAGAAAGTGAGGTCTGCAGATGCTGGAGCGCAGTAGGTTAAAATCTTCCAGCAACACATTTTCAGATCTCTTGCATCCTGCCAACTGGGCTTTGGATGAATATCTTTTAGGGGATCTTCTGTTTACATTTGGGATCTACATCCAGCCCCGAACCGCACAGGAGAACCCACTGTGACCTGTTCTCTGTGCTGGGAGCTTAGTCTTACTCTTGGCCTTACTGCTGTGCTGCAGTATGACAGTGCGACGCAGACGGTTTAATTGCTGCTGGTTAATAGCATTGATTTCCAGGGGTTAAGGATGAGCCAGCAATGCATGTTCCCGGTAGATTCTCCCAGCCCCACTTGGTGACAGGATTACAAATTGCAGGCTCTTGAGAAAATATCAAGCAGGATTAGATGTCAGCTTTTGCTGTCAGCACAAGGTGACATATCACTTCTCCACGTGAACAGTACAGATTGCTCTTTGTATTCTATCTGGGCTTGATGACGAAAACGCAACATCGTAAATGAGAGGAGTAGGAATAGGCCATTCAGCCCCTCAAGATCAGAGTGGTGCTGGAAAAGCACAGCAGGGCAGGCAGCATTCAAGGAGCAGGAAAATCGACGGTTCGGGCGAGAGCCCTTCAAGCTCTTCAAACCTGCCCTGCTCTACTTCAAGATCTGCCCCAGGCCTCAACAACTCTCTTGTGCCTCCACCTGTTCTCTCTGAGAGAGAGAATTGCAGGCATTCAGCACCCTCTGGGAGAGGCGCAATCCCTCTGGGTGAGCACTTAAACTGCAGGGTATTGTACGCTATGGGGCAAGTGCAGGAACAAGGCGTAAGTGTAGTTTGGTGTTGGTGGGTTGAAGGGCCTGTTTCTGTGTTCCATGACTCAAAGCACTTCCTTTGCAGTTCAGATTTAAATGGATGTTCATATTCTGTCACTACGCCTCCTGGTTTGAGGCGTCCCCATAATGGAAACATCATCTTTACGTCTACCCTGACAAATCCATCATGCTCTGCAGACAGAAAGAACTTGTGCGTGCACCGCGTCAACTCTGCAAAACCAGAGGCAGCCATTCACTGGATTATTTCAGGGCAATGTCCTGATCAGTCACAGGTACCCTTCCCTGGCTTAAAACTTCATCTCAACATCCACGCAGCCCATCTCCAAGACCGTTATTATTGTTTTACACTTTATGTCTGCATAACACAGAGATGCTTGTCAGTCTGATTAACAAGTCATTAATGTAATGAATTTCTCATCACTAGTCCATTGACACCTTCCTGATTATGTTGGGATCATTGGAAGACAGCCGATTGGAAATTAGATTCACCAATGGGAGGAGAGGATCCTTTGGGGTGTGGCCCCTCTAATTCCACTGCAAGAAGTGTGGATCCTGTAAATCAGAAACTTGCTGGAAAAGCTCAGCAGGTCTGGCAGTATCTGTGGAGAGAAATCAGAGTTAATGTAACAGGACGACCCTTCCTCAAACCTGCTGAACCTTTCCAGCAATTTCTGGTTTTGTTCCCTTTGATGCCACATTCAGCAAGTCAGTGTTTTGTGTCATTGGCATAAGTTAGCAAACGGGAGGTTCATATTTATAACCCCACATATGACTCGAAGAAATTCCTGTGCAGCTCAGTTTTAAAAGTGTTCCCCTATGTTGTAACTGTGTCTCCGTGTTTGCGATGCCCCACTGGTTATTCCTCCATGATTTTCTAACACTTTGACCGGGCCTGCCTCTGTCCTGGCTGCATTGGCCTGGTGTAGCACTGACCCAGTGCCCTGTTACACGACTCATTTCTCTCATGTGCAGATCTTGTGTGTTGATTTCTCAGTGTTAGCTTTAATTAACCCTGGCTGCTGTCTCAAGTGTTAGCCTTGGTTCAGTGTCACTGCTGAACCCAAGTGTCATGGGTTTAAATGCTTAGACTGTGACTTGAACACACAAATCCAGACAGACACCAAGGGAGTGAATGTAAGACGTCCCATTGCGCTATTTCAAACAAAAGCTGGAAAATTCTCCTTGTTTTCGTGGGAAATATTTGTCGTTTACCTACCATCACCGAATTACCTCATCGTTGTTTGTGAAAGCTCGCTATATGTGGATTACCTTCAATGTTTCCTCCATTGAAATATTGTGCTGGAGATTGCTATATAAATGCAAGTTTTTACTCTTTCCACTGATAGTAACCCGACCCTGGAGGAGGCACTTAATGAACTGCAGTGATTCTATATTCGTGGGGGCATAAATTGTTTTGTGATTAAAAGCAAAATGCCACAGAAATCTGAAACAAACAAAATACTGGAGAAACTCTGCAGGACTGGCAACATCTGGGGAGACAGAAAACAGTTAACGTTTTAAGTCCAATGTAACTCCTCTTCAGAAATTGCTTGTCAGTTTGAATCTTCAAGCCTGTCCCTGTGCTCAGCCAGATAAACAACCTGTTGTGTTACTGTCAGTCTGTCAACATTCTGATGTGCGGTTTGAGCAGTGAGCCAGAGATTAAATATTGAAACACTATTAGCAAGGCTGCTTTAAATGCTTTGTCTGTAAGGCCCAGCACCATTAATATAGTTCAGGTTGCAGATAGCCAAGCGGTTAATATTCACCACACTCTCAGTAAGATGATACCATAATTAGTTTTGGGAGATTGATGCATTTTCTTATTCCTTTTTTGTTCGGTGGCCTCTTTCCCATGTTCTCCACACCTAATGGAAATGACGTTCGATTTGACAGCAGATGGGATTGTGAGAGCAGAAAATAGATTGCAGTGACATTACCAGAAACCGTTTGTAATCCACACGTCAGGGCTGCTTGATTGATCCAATTCATTTCTTTAGAATTGTGTCTTGGCTTTAAAGTCATCAGTCTCTCCTTCTGCAGGCTGTTTGCGAAGTCCGACTCCGCGCCATTTGACTCGAGGGTCTGAGTGGAGTGGGAGTGAGGTTCAGGGGGAACCTGCTGGGGTCTCTCTGAGGGCATGTTTATATACCACTGATGAAACCTTTTAACCACACACCAGGTGTTTTTAAAAAAAAATAAATTCATGTGTCAGTGAGCAAAGTCTTTTGTGCTCAGGAGTGGCTTTACAGCAAGATCATCACCGTTGTCAAATAAAGCAATCTATTTTTATCTCCTCCCTCCCCGCTGTGCCATTGGACTTTTGCTGTTTCTTCCCCCTCCTGTTTTTCCATTTTTCCATACTTCAGAATAAAGAGTAACAACTCCAGACTGAGGAAATATTGATGGTAACAACTCATGTGTCCCAAACAGAATCTGAACAGTTCCTAAAAGAGCTATAAAACTAGATTGAATGCAAGAGACTATAGTTACTACCGAGAGAATCTTTGAGAGACTCAGGTTTGCACAGGGATCTCTGAGCAGAGGTTAGAGTAAGCAATTGCCTTTATTTCATTTATTGCCGATAATGTAATATTTTTGAGATGAATCAGCTGTAATGTTCAGTAAAACATGGAGGCTGATCAGTTTTCAAATCCATCTCCACAGTTGCAGCCCAGCCTGAATGGAATTATTTCTCTTTTCCTCACGGTTGGGTTGTTTGTGTGCCAGGCGCTTTGGATGGAGGATTTCAGAAGGCATCCAAAACTACATCGCCCACAAAGCCTTCAAGGTTCTCCACTCACCACAGTTGCCATTCTTCAATCTTTTCCACTCAGTTGTGACCACAAATGTTCTCTCAGGAAGGATGTGCTGGATTTGGAGATGGTCCAGAGGACGTTCACAAGGACAATCCCAGTGATAAGAGCTTAAGAACTAGGAGCAGGAGTAGGCCGTCTGGCCCTTCACGCCTGCTCCACCATTCAATACGATCATTGCTGATCTTTCCATGGACTCAGCTTCACTTACCCGCCCTCTCACTGTATCCCTTAATTCCTTTATTCAAAAATCTATCTATCTGTGCCTTAACGAGGTAGCCTCAACTGCGTCACTGGGCAAGGAATTCCACAGATTTACAATCGTTTGGGGGAAGAAGTTCCTCCTCAACTCAGTCCTAAATCTGCTCCCCCTAATTTAGCAGCTATGGCCTCTAGTTCTAGTTTCACCTTTCTGCTCCTAACTTATCTATTCCCTTCACGATCTTATGTTTCCGTAAGATTCCTCTCCCCTCGTTCTTCTACCATCCCAGTCTACTCAGTTTTTCCTCATGAGTCAACCCCCTCAACTCCGGAATCAACCTAGTGCACCTCCTCTGCACCCCCTCTAGTGCGAGTATATCCTTTCACAAGTAAGGAGACCAAACCTGCACACAGTACTCCAGGTTTGGCCTCACCAGCACCCTGTACAGCTTCGATGTAATCCTCTGGATAAAAGCAAATTACTGAGGATGCTGGAATCTGAAACCAAAAGAGAAAATGCTGGAAAATCTCAGCAGGTCTGACAGCATCTGTTAGACTCGAAACATCAGCTCTTTTCTCCTGACAGATGCTGCCAGACCTGCTGAGATTTTCCAGCATTTTTTCTTTTGGCTTTGATGTAACCTCCTTGTTTTTAAACTCCATCCCTCTAACAATGAAGGACAATATTCCATTTGCCTTCTTAATTACCTGCAAACCAACTTTTTGTGATTCATGCACAAGGTCACCCGGGTCCCTCTGCACAGCAGAATGCTCCAATTTCTCACCATTTAAATAATAATCCATTTTGTTAGTATTCTGACCAAAATGGATGACCTCTCATTTACCAACATTGTTCTCCATCTGCCAGGATTTGCCCACTCACTTAATCTGTCTCCATCCCTCTGCAGACCTTGTGTCGTCTGCACACTTTATTCCACTACACATCTTGGTGTCATCTGCAAACCGTGACACAGTACACTTGGTCCTCAACTTTAAATCATCTACGTCTGTTGTAAACAGTGAGAAAGGGCTTGTCATATGAGCAGTGGTTGGGGATTGTGTGCCTGTAGTTGATGGAGGTTAGAAGAATGAGGGGGATTTTGACTGAAACTTAGACAATGCTGAGAGGCCTGGATAGAGTGGACGTGGGGAAGATGGTTCCACTAGTAGGAGAGGCGCGGAACCAAAGACACAGCCTCAGCAAAGGGGGTAACCCTTTAGCACTCAGATGAGGAGGAATTCCTTCAGCCAGAGAGTGGTGAACCTGTGGGACTCGTTGCCACAGAACGCTGTGGAGACCAAGTCATTGAGTGTATTTAAGACAGAGATAGGTTCTTGATTAGTAAGGGGATTGAGGGTTACAGGGAGAACTCAGGAATGGGGTTGAGAAATGTATCAGCAACGATCAAAGGGTGGAGTGGACTTAATGGACTAAATGACCTAATTCTGCTCCTATAATCTCTGGTCTTGGCGTTTCTCTTACCCATTATATTTCTTGCAAACTCCTGAAACTACCTTTGCCCTGCACATGCCCTGTCATGCCCCTATTTGGATTTAGTGGAAAATAATCCCAGTTTCGGGATGTGTTACCACAGGATTTTGTCAGTGTTGTTCTGCTTTCATCGGACTGTTGCTCCTTTTTCTTTCCCATTGCTCCCTGAATGTACTGAATCATTCTGACGGTTGGCATTCTCCGACGTGGCAGTGCAGCTAGGATTACTGGCAAAGTGGGTGAAATATCTGTCGCCATCTCATTGTGGGTGATGAGTGACCTGGCTAGTATATCCAGAGACTTGGCCACCAACTTAACTGAGCTCTGCTATCTCAGAACGCAGATCCCAGAACCAAAGCCAGTTCAAACCTGGTCCATGTGTGGTCAAGACTGGCACTGCTTCCTTATCTTTTAGCCCTTCAGAGACACTTTGGTTACACTTCAGCAGCTTCTGAATTTATCAATAACCAAGGAGTTTTGTATGCTTCCTGTGAAGGTGGAGTTCTTTGAACCGTTCTGGGACAGTGATGAGCCCCGGTTTGGAGAAGGAGGGGCAAGAGGTTGGAGAGTTTGGATGCGACAGCAAGAAAGGGGCGGCTGGGTTGTCCTGAATGAGAAAGGTGAGTCCCTTCTGATCCCTCTGTGTTCCAGTTAAAACTGGAGCTTACACTTCACGTTGCTGGATACTGTGGTGCTGGATGTGATACTGCTTTCTGTTGGATTGGTCTTTGACATTGAACTAACTGAAGTTTTCATAGAACTCACAAACTCAGCAACTTGTGCAGTAGAGTTCAGTTTTAATAATGTGGCTGAGTGGTTAGCACTGCTGCCTCACAGCGCCAGGGACCCAGGTTCAATTCCAGCCTCAGGTGACTGTCTGTGTGGAGTTTGCACGTTCTCCCCGTGTCTGTGCGGGTTTCCTCCGGGTGCTCCGGTTTCCTCCCACAGTCCAAAGGTGTACAGGTTAGGTGAATTGGCCATGCTAAGTTGCCCATCGTGTTTAGGGATGTGTAGATTAGGTGCATTAGTCTGGGTTAATATAAGATAATTGGGTAGGGGAGTGGAACTGGGTAGGTTATTCTTCGGAGGGTCGGTGTGGACTTGTTGGGCCGAATGACCTGCTTCCAAACGGTAAGGGTTCTATGATGATGATACACTCAAAAAATGGTATTGCCATGAGATCCCCTCCAGACCCAACTGGAACTCGCACCTTTGTTAACCCTGGGAAGGGAAACGTCAGTAGAATCGCCACTCAGCTCCTAGCCCTCATTTCCAATTGTTTTAAATGTGCAGCTGCATCAAAACATTTCTTACAGCGCCTTAATAAACTCAACAGTGGGACACCAGTATCCTGGCATGGAGGTTTGCTGTTAAATATTGATTCTTATGTTTGGAGATGGACATTGCCTGGCACTTGTGTGTCAGAATTGCTATTTGCTGTTTGTCAGACTAAATTGAATTGGTTCTGGATCAGTGGTGCTGGAAGAGCACAGCAGTTCAGGCAGCATCCAAAGCGCAGCGAAATTGGCATTTCAGGCAAAAGCCCTTCATCAGGAATAAAGGCAGTGAGTGTGAAGCGTGGAGAGATAAGCTACACTTCAGGCTCACTGCCTTTATTCCTGATGAAGGGCTTTTGACTGAAACGTTGATTTCGCTGCACTTTGGATGCTGCCTGAACTGCTGTGCTCTTCCAGCACCACTGATCCAGAATCTGGTTTCCAGCATCTGCAGTCATTGCTTTTACCTAAATCTAATTGGTGTCCAGGTACAAACTGCTTCAGTTGCTGAGGGGCTGTGAATGGCATTTATATTCTAATCATTCAAGAAGTGTCAGTTCAGGCCTTATGGAGGGAGGGGAGTTGAATCAGTTAATGCTAATCCAAAAATGTCTCAGAAGGTCTTGGGACAAATCCCAAAAGCATACTGAGACATTCCAAGCTGATACAGCACACTGTTTAATTGCTCCACGTGACGAGGGAATGTCAGGGTGTGACATTAGAAATGCCAGGGGCTGCTGGCTCAGCAGAATGCCACTATTTGTCCAGGATTTCTCAGGATGGGATAGACCCTTGACTCTCTCGTACTGGCTCTTTAAGAGGAGCTATCCAATTAGTCCCATGCCCCAGTTTCTTCCCCATAGCCCTGAAATTATCTCCTTTTTAAGATTTGTTCAATTTCCAGATTATTACCGAAACTGCTTCACCTTGAGCAGAACATGGAACTGCATTTCAAATGTTTTCTCTTCATCTCTTTTTTTTGTTTTTTTTAGCCAGTTATGTTGAATGTCTGCCCTCTGCTCCCCAACCCTTCACTGTGTGCATACTGCAGAGATACTGCTGTTCCAAAAGCCTGGAAAGGCAGTGCCTGACGGAGACCAGCTGCAGCTTCTCCTGTTTCTTCCTGTAGCTAATGACCTCCAGCCTTGGAGCCATTGCAGTCAATCTCCTGTACACCCTTGCCAAGGCTTTGACAACCTTCCTAACCCTTTGAAGCACAGAATTAAACAGAATACTCCAGCTGGGACCTAACGGTTTTGAATGACTTCCTTTTTGAGCCTGTGCCCTGATTTGGAAAGCGCAGGCTGCTGTCAGCCTTTCTGACTTTCTGTTACAGACGATCATCCCCGAGGATGTCTGGCCACTGACCTACCCCCCGGTATTCATCCTGACCACCACTCCTTCCAGGTCTCCCCGTTCCTGCCTGCCACTCACCTTTACCTTTTGAATTTGGATAGGCGACAATGAGGATGAGGAGGAAGATGGGGAGGAGGTCAAAGACAAGACACTACCCAAGTGGCAGCTTTGGCTGCATGTGGAGAGCAGCCGTGACTCCAAGCACTGTCTGCCATGGCGAGCTGATAAGGCGAAGGGTCAGACTGAAGAAGACTGTGAGGATCCTGACAGACAGGTGAGCTAAGTATTTGCCCCGGCCCCGCTCGAACGCTAATCATTGGATGAGGAAGGTAAGCCATTTGATCCACTGAGTTTGTGCAGTTTTCCCTTTGTTCTCATGTCTTGGAGAGAGAGAGAGCTGCTGATAGCATTGCCTTCTGGGAACTTTGACATTTCTTCCCATCTGAAAATTCCTCCCCCAGTCTCATCCATATCTGTTCCTATTTCCTCATCTTCCACCCCGCAGAAATATCAACCCATCCCGAACCACGCTGCCTGGATTTGATCTTGCACCAAGTCCCGTTCACTCACCACCATTGGACTTTCTGTCCTGGACTGGCTCCCAGTCTGGCAGTGGCCAGGGTTTTAAATCTCTTTACAAATCTGCCAGGGCCGAGGAGCCCCTCTGAATCGTTAATTATTAAGGTCAGGTTCCAGATTGAAAGACCAGAATGTACAAAGCTATGGGCCAGGTTCTGGGAAATGGGACTAGAATAGATGGATGTTTGATGACCAGCACAGATTCATGAGGTAGAAGGATCATCCTCCTTGCTGTAGAACCTGACTGTAATCTCCTTCAGCCCCAGAATCTGCTGAAATGTCTATTCCCATCCAATTCCCTTCTCTTTGCACATAGCTCTGATGTTAGTGTAACCCACTGTTGTTGGCCCTGCCCTCAGTTACTTGTGTTCTCTGTCTCCTCCTTTAAAAACCTACCTCTTTGACCCAAGCGGTTGGTCACTGACTCTAATGTCTCATTCTGAAATCCGGTGGAGCATCCCAAAAGTGGTGGGCATAGGTTTAAGGTGAGTGGGGGGGGAGATTTGAAAGGAACCCGAGGGGCAATGTTTCACTCCGAGGGTGGTGGATGTACAGAATGAGCTGCTGGAGGAACTGGTGGAGGCTGGTACAATTACAACATTTAAAAGGATGGGTACGTGGACAGGAAAGGTTTAGAGGGATGTGGGCCAAACACAGGCAATTGGGATGAGTTCAGCTTGCGATACCTGGTTGGCATGGATGAGTTGGACTGAAGGGTCTGTTTCTGTGCTGTATGACTATGACACTAATAACCTCCTCAGTTTGGGTTCCACCAGGACAACTCCACTCCTGACCTCACTACAGGCTTGGTTCAAGCATGGACAACCAGAGCTGAAATCCAGGGTGGGGGGAAAGAGACAGCCCTGGAATTTAATACCGCATTTCTCCAAGTGTGGTTTAAAGGAACCCTTTTGTTTTTAGAAATATAAAATATAAGAGCAGCTGTTCACCTGCTGGAAGATAATGCTGGAGGAGTAGTAATGGGGAATAAAGAAATAGTGGAGGAACTTACCCGAACCCAGAGAGAGCCAGGGCCAGAGTTACATATAATAACCATTACAAAGGAGACAGTGCTGAGAGAGCTGAAAGGTCTGAAGGTGAATAAATCACCCAGACCACCTGGATTACACCCCAGAGTTCTGAAAGAGATAGCTGAGGAGATTGTAGAGACTTTGGTGATGATCGTTCAGGAATCACTGGATTGAAGAAGGGTCCCAGAGGACTGGAAGATGGCTAATGTCACACTGTGTTTATAAAGGGAGGGAGGTAGAGGATGAGAAGCTATCGGCTGGTTAGCCTGACCTTGGTCATTGGTAAGATTTTAGAGTCTATTATGAAGGATGAGATTGTGGTGTGCATGGTAAAATAGGGCTGAGTCATCGTGGTTTTGTCAAAGGAAGGTCATGCCTGTCCAATCTGTTAGAATTCATTGAGGAGGTAATGAACAAGTTAGACAAAGGAGAGCCAGTGGACTTGGTTTATGTGAATTTCCAGAAGACCTTTGACACATCGTTGTCCGAGAGGCCACTAAATCAGGTAAAAGCCCATGGTATTCGCAGCGAGGTGTCGGCATGGAGAGAGGATTGGCTGATTGGCAGAGAGTAGAGATGAAAGGGCCTTTCTCAGCTGGTGGAGTTCCACAGGGGTCAGTGTTGGGACCACAGCTTATTCACATTATATATTAAAGGTCTGGGTGAAGGAACTGAGGGCGTTGTTGCTAAACTTACAGATGATACAAAGATAGGTGATGGGGCAGATAGTGAGGTGGCTGCGGAAGGACTTGGACAGGTGAGGAGATGGCTAAAGAAGCAGCAGATAGAATACATTATGGAGAAGTGTGAGATTGTGCGCTTGGATAGGAAGAATAGAGACATCAATCATTGATTTGTGGTTAAAAGTCTGTCTGGTTTGTTAGGGAAGGAAACAGTTGTATTTACCTGGTCTGGCCTATGGTAAACCCATAGCAATGTGGCTGACTCCAACTGCTGTCTGGCCCCAGCAACCATCAGGGTGCAGGGGCAACTCCGGAGGGATGGCAATGAATACTGGCCTCGCCACAAATTCCCCTGAAGATTTTTATTTTTAGGTGGGTTGTGGAATCCCCGAATTGGACATGGATTCAAGGAGAGTTCCCTGACCATTGTTGCAATTATAGAAAAGCAAGAACTTGTAATGTGAGCCCCCCGACCCCCTCCTTTTGAGAGGGCTATGACACTATTTAAAATGTATTGAAAGCATTCGCTTGGAAGGTTATCCAGCAGTCGGGCTAGTCCAGCAGTAAAGCATCATCCGTTTCCAATCCTTGGTGGGAACATAGATAGAAGACACACTTCTCCTCTAACATGTCGCGATGCATTCACTGAGTTTAGGATCAAGGAATCTTTCAGGATAAAATGAGCACATTAAGTGGGCGGCACGGTGGCACAGTGGTTAGCACTGCTGCCTCACAGTGCCTGAGACCTGGGTTCAGTTCCCGATTCAGGCGACTGACTGTGTGGAGTTTGCACGTTCTCCCCGTGTCTGTGTGGGTTTCCTCCGGGTGCTCCGGTTTCCTCCCACAGTCCAAAGATGTGCGGGTCAGGTGAATTGGCCATGCTAAATTGCCCGTAGTGTTAGATAAGGGGTAAATGTAGGGGTATGGGTGGGTTGCGCTTCGGCGGGTCGGTGTGGATCTGTTGGGTCAAAGGGCCTGTTTCCACACTGTAAGTAATCTAATCTAATCTTAAGTCTCACACCCAACCAATGCACCACATCCTTACCTTCACTGGCGGGATGTTTTCCAAGGTGACATCCTCTGTCGTTTTTAGTGTGTTATTTAATGGCTATTTGAATGTATTTCAATTTGAGAAGTAGTTTTGTGTCATCCTGGAACTATGACTCTGTTCTCGCAGTTTGAGAGTGTCCCCATTTCATCCTGTCAGTGTGTTCTCTGACCTGCCCCGCAGACTGCCATTGAAAATCAGTGAGAGGGCAATCGATAGAGAACACCGAGGAGGCCATTCTGCCCCTTGAGCTATTTCCACCATCCTCTTTTAACATGTTTGTCGTCTTATCCATTTGCTCGCCTTTGTTCCATAATCGATTGATTGTCATTACCTAACAAAAGTCTATCGATCCTTACGTCAGAAATTGCAGCTGAGCCCAGCAGGTTTTTGGTGAAGAGCATTCTAGATATCCTCTGTGCTTTGTGTGGTGCTTTAATGTTACTGTCTCCTATTCCCATCGAACGCTCTGAATTAATACAATGCTTCATTTGCACAATAAATGTGAACGTGTAGCTCCATCTCCTGGCCACATACTGAACCTGCTTCAGGGTAAGGTGGTGCAGTGGTTATGATTAAATTAGATTCCCTAGTGTAGAAACAGGTCCTTCGCGTCCACACCGACCCTCCGAAGAGTAACCCATTTCCCTCTGACTAATGCACCTAACACTATGGGCAATTTAGTATGGCCAGTTCACCTCACCTGGTTACATTACTGGACTAATAAGCCAGTCCCATACTGAGTCAGGTTAAGGATCTGGACTTGTTGATCTTAAAAGGTGACCCTGAGCCATCAGATTGGATGTGAAAGCCCACCCAGACCACTAGGGAAAGAAACCTGCTGCCCTTGCCCTATCTAGCCCACAGTCACATACCAGAAGGCTGAACCAAGTCTAACCGGTGGATCGAAAAGAGATGAAAGGCTCACCGTGACCTTCGGGTGTCTCCGGGTCGGATGGTAATTACCGGTCTGTCCAAAAGGAGCCACGCTCCCCAAAAACACTGTTGACAGTTTACTAAACAGGTGAGGAATTTCATCCAGTCAGGTTTCACCTATTTTTACATGACAGACATCAGCCACAAAACGGTGAAATGAGACACAGGAACTGACTGGACAATATGTCTAGGTGACCTGCTTTTAGAGGCCAGTGACTTGCACCATCTCGGCACCTTCCAAACTGCTTCCTGCCTAATAATTAACTTCAGAGGTGACATCGGTGTTATAGTACAGGAAACCCAGCAGCCACGCTTTCACAGCAGCTGTCTCCCATGATGACGAGGTAATGACTGGAGGTTTGCTGAAGGAATAGGCCAGGGCCCCAGGGAGAATTCCTCTCTCTCTTTTGAATAATGTCATGTGAGCTTTAAAAATCTGACTTTAGCTGACACCATTCACAGTGCAGCACTTCCTCAGTACCGCACTGGAGTGACAGCCAGCATCATGTGCTCGAGTCACTGGATAGGACCGGGACAGTGTGGTGGTTCAGTGGTTAGCACTGCTGCTTCACAGCGCCAGGGACCTGGGTTCGATTCCATCCTCAGGCGACTGTCTGTGTGGAGTTTGCACATTCTCTGGATGCTCTGTTTTCCTCCCCCAATCCAAAGACATGCAGGTTAGTTGGGTGGGCAATGGGAAATGCAGGATTACAGGGAATAAAGCTGGGGAGGATGGATCTGGGTGGGATGCTGTTTGGAGGGTCGGTGCAGAGTTGATGGGCTGAATAGCCTGCTTTCTGCACTGTAGGGATTCTACAGTTCTGTGTTACAGAAGAGGGAGAGAGTGAGGTTTATGTACTTGCTCTTCGCAGGCTGCATTTCTGTAGCCATCTGCCCAGGAATGGTTGGAGGGGCTGTTACCGTGCTGAGGCGGCCTGAGCCCACCGTTACAGGTTCTGATAAAAACCAGTCAGTAACCTTTATGTCTGGGCAAAGCTGCTGGGAGCATGCCCAGGCAGGGCCACTCTGTCGAGAATTCTGCCTCACTGCCCATCGTACTTACCTAAATGTTTCAGTAACTGCTTTTTCAAAACGACAAATGTTTCCCACAGTTTCTTGGGTTTAAAGCAGTATCTTTTCCCATTTTGAAAGTCCACAGGATTTTATTTTTCCCTTTTTTTTAAAAAATCAATACAGGTGCTGTTTGATGACATTGGTTCTTCAATGTTCAAAGTATCCAGCCCAGAACTGAGGTTCCAGCTCATGTCATCGTTTTTCCAGTTGCTGGGAATTCCAACAGGATTCAGCCTGCCTCCGTGCTGCCTGAATATGGTGCTGGATGATCCTAGCTTGTTTGACTGTGGCTCAGCTGATGAGAGACCTCTATCTTGCTGTCCCACTCCAGCTGCTGGGGTCAGCACCATCGGCTTCATGCCAGCAATGCCTAATGCCAGGCAGCCAGTCAGCCACTGCCCAGAAGGGGAGGACTTCATACAAACCGCGTTTCACCAGGCGTTGCCCCTGTTCGCTGGGAAAGAGCGGTCAGAGCTCGCCCTGTACTGGCTGCAGTATGAAAAATCAAAGGTAGGAATGTTGGGTGGGTTGGAGATTAAACACAACATGCAGCGCAGGAACAGTGGCAGCACTCAGTCTCCGTCTCTCGCGCGCTCTGTCTCTCTCTCGCGCGCTCTGTCTCTCTCTCGCGCTCTCATTGCCCCTAGCTTTGTCATATTCTCTTGCTGTCCACACCTTGCTTTTGTTCTCTCTTTTACTCTCTCTGGACGCCTTTGGCTTTCTCTTTCTGTCCCTTTCTCTTTCTTTCTCTATATCTCTATCTCTATCTCTATCTCTATCTCTCTCTCTCTCTCTCTCTCTCTCTCTCTCTCTCTCTCTGCCCTGCTCTTTCTTTCTTTCTGTGTGACTCTTTTTTTTCCTCTCTCACTCTCTCCTTCTCTCTGTTTCTTTCTCTAGTTCTCCCTTTCACGCTCACTCTTGCTCATGCTCGCTATCGCATGCGCTCTCTTGCTTGCACTATCTTGTCCTTGTGTGCGCCATCGCTCGTGCTCTCGCTGTCCCCCTGTTTCCTCCATTCCCTCTCCAACTCCTCTGTGCCCTTGTGCTCCCCATCCGCTCTCTGCCCATGTCTCCCCAAGCCTGGCTGCATGGATGAGTTACAGGAAGGAGCTGTGTTGCCCACGTACGAGTCAGTGTTTGTGTTTTTGAGGAGAGAATGAGGGCACGGTGTTGGGGGCAGTTGGGGGATGGGGGAACTGGTATGCTATGTGTGAGGGCTAGTTATTTAAAAGTCTCATTCTGGTAACATGCAGGTGGTGAGGAGCCTGCAGCTCAGGAGAAAGAAGCAGCCGAAATCTCTGGGGAAGAGGAGCAAGAAACTCGCTAAAAACCTTCTGAAGGAGGGTGAAAACCGGAACAATCTGTCCCTGTGGAGGGAATACGCCCATTTGGAATGGCTGCTGGGGAATGTGGAGGACTCGAGAAGGGTTTTTGACACGGCCATTGCTTTGTCTGTCTCTCAGGGCCTGCAGAGCTCCACCCTGTGTGACCTCTGCTTCCTGTACTCCTCACTGGAGCTGGAGTCAGTGCAGAGCATCAGTGCGTCAACAACAATGCGGGCGGTTTATATCCTCACTAGCCTTGCCCTGGGTATCACCTACTCACCTTACGCAGGTGAGGTGCTGCCAGTTAATGTGCTGAAGGCTCGAAAAACATACGAGCGATCTTTCCAGGACCCGCCTAACGACGACACAGCTTTAACCGGCAGCCAGAGGCCTGGCCAGCTCATCAGCCTGGTAGGCTGCTTCGCCCTCTTCCAGTACCTCACGCTGGGCATTCAGGCTGCCGACTCACTGTACAGGCAGGCAGCTGAAAGGCTTGTAGGCCTCTCCTCGCTGGAAAAGGCCCAGGCCAAGCCGAGCGTGTGGCGACAGAGTGTGATGTGTGCGTTGGAGAGGCTGACTGTGATGCACGTGAGGTTGCTGAGGTTCCACATGCAGGCCAGTGTGTATCCCCTGGGCCCTGTCCGCCACACGCTCACACACGCTCTGGGCCAGTATCCTGGCAGCCACCAGCTCTGGAAGCTCTACACGCAGGTTGAAAGCCGCTCTCACGATGCCAGCCGAGCCCGAAGGTTCTTCGACGCCACCGCCCGGTCAGCGCCAGACCTCATCGTGCCGCGGCTGTTTGCCATCTACGCAGAAGAGCGGAGAAAGGAGCGTGTCGACGCTGTGCAGAGGTAAGAGTTATTGTGAGGGGACGTGTCTCACCAGCTGCATGCTGAGGAAGCCCCTGCTCACCCCTGAACTCCCTCTAGTTTCTCAGCACCCTCCCTCCGAATCCCACTACCAAACCTGACCCCACTGTTCCCAAGCGCTCTGTCCACTGTCAGACTGCAGCAGAGCATTTACAACCTTGGAGCTGGGTTTGCCTCAGGATTGCTTCAGCGCAGGAAAGGGCCATTCAGCCCATTACATCTGTGCTGGCTCTCTGACTGCGCAATGCACCTACTCCCATTCCTCACCTTTCCCTGCAGCCCTGACTTGCTTCGTTTTCAGATAATAACCCACTTATTCTCTGAACACCTCAATAGAACCTGTCTCCACCAAACTCTCAGTTTGCGCTGCTCAAAAGCATTTCTCTTTGTCTCGTTGCACCGTTTGCCAATTATCTTGGATTTGTTCCATCTTGCTTGGGATATTCCACCACGTTTCTCCCTGTCTGCCCAGACCCCTCCTGATTGTGAATACCTCTCCCAACCTCCTCCGTAACTTCTCTATCTGTTAGTATCACTGACATTCTCATCCCTGGAATCCTTCTCTGCCGGTACACTCTCTCCAAGTACCTTCACCCCTTTCCTTCAATGTGGTGCTCAGAACTGGATGCAGTATTGAGGCAGACCGGTGTTTTATAAAAGTTTAATTTAACCTCCTTGCTCTTGTATTCTATACCCCTTTTAAGAAAGCCGAGAATACTGACAGCTTTGTCAATTGCTATCTTAACCTGTCTTGTCGTCTTTAAGACTTGAGCCTTATACAACTGGCTTTTGCGTCCCTCTTTAGAGTTATATTCTGTTTTATATAATTCATTACAATTGTTTTGCTCATCAATTATAATCACTTTGCGTTTTTCTGCATTGAACGTCATCTGCAACTCTTCCAGCTATAACCCTGACCGGTCGATGGCCTTTTGAACCTCTTCACTGTCCTCTTGTTGCGTCATGTTGCGGCTGTACAGGACATTGGTTAGGCCACTGTTGGAATATTGCGTGCAATTCTGGTCTCCTTCCTATCGGAAAGATGTTATGAAACTTGAGATGGTTCAGAAAAGGTTTACAAGGATGTTGCCAGGGTTGGAGGATTTGAGCTATAGGGAGAGGCTGAATAGGCTGGGGCTGTTTTCCCTGGAGTGTCGGAGGCTGAGGGGTGACCTTATAGAGGTTTACAACATTGAGGGGCATGGATAGGGTAAATAAGCAAAGTCTTTTCCCTGGGGTTAGGGAGTCCAGAACTAGAGGACATAGGTTTAAGGTGGGAGGGGAAAGATATAAAAGGGATCAAAGGGGCAACTATTGCATGCAGAGTGTGGTACAGGAATGGAATGAGCTGCCAGAGGGAGTGGTGGAGGCTGGTACAATTACAACATTTAAGAGGCATTTGGATGGGTATATGAATAGGAAGGGTTTGGAGGGATATGGGCCAGGTGCTGGTAAGTGGGACTAGATTGGGTTGAGATATCTGGTCGGCATGGTCGGGTTGGACCGAAGGGTCTGTTTCCATGCTGTACATCTCTATGACTCTGACTCTTCACAGTTTGCAAAGCTTGGACTGTTCTCAGGGGGTGGTATTCCCACAGGGTGGTGCAGTCGACCTCCTTCTGTGGAAAGGCTAATCGTTTCTTTCTGAATCCTTTCTCCTCAGGGCAGATCTTGGGATTTTGTACAGCACTCTCCCAGAAACCGGCCTCACCAACCGGATCAGAGCGCTGTTTGAGCACGCTGTTCAGACAGAGGCTGGCGCACACTCGGTTTTACTTTGGAGGATGTACCTGAACTTCACGGTGAGAACAAACCCCAGTCGTTCATGTGGGCAGCCAGTTCTCCAGACCCCATCACTGTTCATTTTCTATCTCTCCCATTGCTGTGTAGAGCCCTCAAACCAGAACCCCAGGAGTTAACAGAGAGTGATTAATGAAATATCCTATGGGTGAATCTCTCATTTAAACTTTCATAAAATAACTTGCAGTTGGCTAATGGCCTTTGGTTTTAAGTCATGGAACCACCCTGCTTAGAAGATGGCCACTCGGCCCATCGTGGCTATACTTACTCTCTGAAAGAGCTCGTCCCATAACCCTGTGCATGTAAAGACAGTGTGCAACTCTTTAGTAAAGAGCCAAAGTTGTCAAATAAAGTGAAGATTGCACTGTAATGAGGAGTAGGAATGTGTGTCTGGAAAATTCACTCAAAAATGTAATCACGGATAACCATTAGTCCCTGTGGCTCTCTTGATTACCTCCTGGAATCTGAGGTGGGTTTTGAGAGTGGATTAGTGGACACTATTTGTTAAATCGACAGAGTTAGTGGGGTTACTTTGTGGTTCAGAATGCATTTGGATCAAAGACCTTGAAGATGCAGAGCAGATTTACTGGAATGACATTAGGGATGAAAGGATTCAGCGAGGGCTGTCTTTGGGACAGAGGGGTTTGAGGGGAGCTTTAGTTGAGGTTCCAAATTACCTTCAGTTTTGTTAACCAAGGAGAAACCATTCCACTGGCAGGTGGGTCAATAACCAGAGGGCCCAGAATTAGACTTGCTGAGAGACAGAGCTGAGTCATTAAGCAGATTTAAATCTGAGATACTGATTAAAAAAACTTTGTCCAAGGGAATCTGGGGTTCTCGGAAAAGGCAGGAATGTGGAGGTGAGGATTATCGGATCAGCTGTGATTTAATTAAATGGCGGAGCAAATAGCTTTCTTCTGCTCCTCTGTCTTAAGGTGTAGGATAATTAGCAGAGAGCCAGGAGAGATGAGAATGTTTCGCAACAGCAGCACAGAAAGAGGGTTAGAAACAGACTTAGTAGTAACTTCCAGAAGAGAATGGGAAACTATTTACAAAGGAAACATTTACTGGTCTATGAGACAGCGGGGGGGATATATTCTTACAGATATCTGGAATGATTCCGAATCATTGTGTTCCCATCTTCTGTCACAATGAATGACAATGCTGAGATGTTCATACTGAGCCTGTGTTTCTCATGTTCGTTATCTTTACCATGAAACAGGTGACTCAAGGAAACATTGAGAAGACAAAGGGTGTATTTTACAGAGCACTGCAGGCGTGCCCGTGGGCAAAGGTAGGACAGCAATTGAGGTTCCTAACCTTTAACGACAGCGGCTACAGTGTTGAGCCCTGAATTACTAGCTTATTGATTTTGTATAGCCTGGATACCACTTTAGAGACCATGTGTTTTATTTCAGTTATTCATTCATGAATGGCTAGTTGGGGCAGTATTTATTACCCATTCCCAGTTGTCCTTGTAAAGCTGGTAGGTATGCTGTGTTTTTGAACCACTGCAGTCTATTTGGTCAGTACACCCACAGTGCCACAAAGGAGGGATCTGCAGAATTATTACCCGCTGGCGCTAAAGGATGGCAAATATATTTCCAAGTCAGGATGGTTTGGTGCTTGGAAGGGAACTTGCAGGTGGAGGTGTTTCCATGTATTTGCTGTTGTCATCCTTTTAGATGGTAACGGTCACAGGGTTGAGAAATGTACTGCTAATGCCTTGCTAATTTATTACAGGACATCTTGTAGATAGTTTTTATAATCCCAGCTGATGTTATTACTGGACTTTTCAGATACCACACTGCAATCTGGCTTGGTCGTATTCTTTTTTGGCTTTGCTTTGGTTTTAACGAAGTTGCTCACTGAATCATAAGCACGCAGTGTTTCAGGTTTGGTTTTAGCAATAAAAGTAAAATTTATTAAGTAAAGGCAATGAAGATGAAATGGAATAGACCCAACTATTTCCTCAATATGTCTTTTAGAAATTTGAAACATGTGGTAGGGTATAATTCAATGAATTCCAAACCATTCTCTGTACAATACCCAAAAGCACCCTTTGTACAGTACTCACACCAGAGAAAAATCTTTTTCTACCCCCTCAAGAAGCTTAAATTATTATAAGCCCATTACTTCTGAAAGCTACTTCCTCAAACTAATTTTGTTTTAAATCACCATGGCTACAGAAATAGATACAAGCAAATCATTAACTCTTCAGACCCATAGAAAAGCCCGAATTTAAAAATCCAAACTTAACATAACCGATATTAAAAATATATATATAACTCTCATCACAAGGAACACATTGATGTACTGTGGTGGAGAAAGTGAATGTCGAAGGTTTCAGAAGTATGGGGAGACCACGTGAACAGGGTACTGGATAATTATCCATGGTCATGGCTGATTTCTGCTCCTGTTTTCTGTGTTTTTATGGTGCGCCAATCCAGACAGTGTTGGGTTTCTTGAGTGTTGTCAGAGTAGCACCCGACCAGGCAGCAGCATTCCCTCTCATTTTCTTCCCGGTTTTCTGGGTCTCTGCGAGTCCTGGGTGCAGCAACGTCTGAACCCAGAAGGCCGTGTCATGGTTACCAAGCTGATCGCTGTGTGTGGCATCTTGGAGCAGCTATGTATGCGAGCAGTCGAGAGGGAACGTTGCAGGTTAGTGGGGAGGATTCTGTTGCACTCCTGACCTGTGCCTTATTGATGATGGACAGGCTTTGGGGAGTCAGGAAGTGAGTTACTCGCGCAGAATTCCCCAGCTCCTGACCTGCTTTCATCGCCACAGTATTTCTATGGCTCAGTTTCTGATCAATGGTAACCTCCAGGATGTCGATAGTGAGGGATTTGACAATGGTGATGCCATTGACTGTCAAGGGGTAAGAGTTAGATTCTCTCTGGTTGGAGATGGACGTTGCCTGGCACCAGTAGGCAATGTTTCATGCCACTTATTAGCCCAAGCCTGAATGCAATGCAGGTCTTACTGCCAATGGGCATGGTCCATGCCAGTATCTGAGGAGTCCCAAGTGCTGCTTAACATTGTGCAAACATCCCCATTTTGGACCGAATGCCAGAAGGGCTGTACGCTTTGTGTCAGATCAGGGCTAAAGCCCCATACGAAGATTAGAGTTCATCACTTAGAGCTTCTTTCAGAACAGGGTAAAACAATTCAGAGCTGTGGACCTGTTCAGTTTGATCAGTGCTTACCATGCCAGCCTCTCTGGTGTGATTCCATCTCAATGCCTCAGACTTGGCCCTGCTAATGGAGGAGACGCAGTGTAAGAGAGCTGTTGAGGGATGAGGTGAGCACTGGAGTAAATGAAAAACAGGATAGCAAACCTTCGATTTGATCATTTAATGTTTATGCAAGTATTGAACATTCACAAATCTGTGTTTGTAATTTTGAACTATTCTGTGAACATGCTGTTTCTGATTGGGTCTAATTCAGGGGCAGATTCTGTACATTGACTCTTTTGAAATGGCCCAAATTAGTATAAAATAAATCCATAATTTAGATCTTTAGAAAACACATTGAAAAGAACTTAAACAAGAACACATGACGCTGGAAAAGTGGAACCTCCATAAGGATTTGTAAAGAAGGTTCAGCAGCCATGTTGGATAGCCTGGGAATGAATGGGCCTTGCCTTGGGCGAGGACATCGATGAGCTGAAGGTTTGAAGAGTACAGTGGAGTGAATTGGAAAGGCAGTCAGGTTCACACTCTCCAGGTACTGCCAATCATTCTTCTGCCATCCCCCAGTGTGCGGAGAACTGAAGGTAAGGGCGAACACTCCAACCATGAGCCCTCTGAGCCTGACAGATATGCTGCATGTTGGCTACCCCTCCCCCACCCTACCCCTCCCCCAGTGTAGGCTTGTGTCTTACAGTTGGAGGCCCCTGAAATAGGCCATGGCTAAACTGTACCCTTTGTCCCATTTAAGCCAGTCTTGTTCCTTATCTGTTCATAGTCTAGGCTCAGGTCAGATGGTTTCTGTTTGGTGAGAGCTGTTTTTGGCACACACAGTCCCAGCTCTCCAGTATTCTTTGCATTAAAAAGTACTTCCTGACTTTATCCCTAACCCCAGCAGTGCGGTAAAATACATTTGGTAGTGGAGTCATTGCTGTGTTCTGATCCCCCCCCCCCCCCCAGCTGGACAAGTTAGATCCTGGACTAAAATTTGGATAGATAGATCATATTTTGTTGGTCTTTTTCTATTTAACAGGATAGTCAACGATTGAAACGTGAATGCCTAATGTTCATATTTGGTTTTAACAATAAAACAGAGACTTATTAAGCAAAACAAATAAGGATAAAATAGAATAAACCAAGCTGCTGACATATGACATAACTTGAAGGATTTTTGAAACACTTTGTAAAATACAATGTGCCATCTCTCCTGACAGCACCTCTTTACTCGAACACCAGAGATAATTCCCTTGTCTAACACATGTTTAGGTAACAGCTAATACCTTCGGTTCCTTGTCATGACCGCTTAATGGCTTCTTCCTTGAGTTTTCATACAACTGAGCTTAAACTTTCTTAGCTTCAGATAAACTCTTTGGCACAAACAGTATTGAGGAAATAACCATTTTGGTGCTGTTAAGGATAAACATTGGCCATAGTACCAGGACACCTCACTGCTTTTCTTCAGTAGTGTCTTTTATATGCATTTGAGCAGACAGGAGTTTGGGTAAATGCCAGACCTTTTGATAGTACAGCACCCCCTCAGTCCTGCAGTTGGAATGTCAATTTAGGTATACTTTTTGTTTTGAACTTAAACCCACAAACTCTATGTCTCAGAGGCGACTGTCTTATGTTCTAGGAGTGGCAGATTTCTCTGAACTTCCTGGAAAAACATTTGATTTATTGTTGTCACTCTAAGTAGAGTGAAAAGTTTTGTTTTGCGAGCAGTGCAGTCAGATCATAGCAAATAAGGACATCCAGATTTTAGGGTGCTTAGACAGAGTGAGGCACACAAGGACAGGAGGTGCACAAATGCAGGGTCAACATTAGATTTGAAATTAGAGAGGTCCAGTCTAATAACAGCAAATACTGAATTCCTTCTCTCTCGTTCCCAGGTGCTATACTTCGATGCAGTCAGCCACTTACCCGGACAACTCCAAGAAATAATAGACTTAATGACGGAAAAGGAGATTCGGATCAGAGTTCCTCTGGAGGAGTTGGAAATTCTTATGGAAGATTGATTGGGGAGAGCAAAGCCGTACATTTACTTAACGCCTTTCACAGCTCCTGGGTATCCCTACAGCATTGGATCCACCATTGTTGGAAATGAGGCAGAGAGCCAGGGCTCAGTCAAGCTGCAACAAGCAACAACAGTGATCTAAGTGCCCAGACTGGGTGTGGTTTAAGGGCCAGGACAGCTGTTACCTAAAACTGGAAGCTGATTGGCAGGAAGCCAGGTGCTCCGGGCAGTGAATTTGGTGACTGGTTTGGTGATCCTGGTTGAGTGAGGGAGACCAGTCAGTATATTGAAAATAATTAGCTTTCAAATGATGCCATATACCCTTTGACATCTGTCCATCCTAAGGATGGGTTATTGGACACTCATTCAGAGGATCTAAAGGAAGTTAGAATATTTATTTTGTAATAAATGGTTAAACGTGTAAAGTTATTTCTTATTTGTATCGTTTTCTGAACTAGAGAGTCATGATTACTGGGTTTTTTTGTAAACTTGGTGAAGTGTATAACATTACAGGTTATTTATTTTTTTTAATCTCTGAGATGCTCTTCAATCCTCTGGGGCCTCTCCTGTGACTAAAGAGAATGCAAAGATTTTGTACAACGTCCCAGCAATTTCCTGACCCGCCTCCCTCAGCATTCTGCGATATGTCCTATCAGGTCCTGGGCACTTGTCTCCTTTTTCAAAACATCCAACACCTTTTTCATATCTACATGCACTAGAATATCGACCCACCATCCACCAAGTCCTTTGTGAGTACTCATGCATTTGTTAAAGATCTCAGCCAATTCCTCTGACTCTACGCCTAAATTCCCTTCGTTGTCCTTAAGTGAATGTCTCCTTTCCCCAGCTATCTTCTTTCTCCTAATGTGTTTACAAAATACCTTGGGATTTTCCTTAATGCTGTTTGCCAAAGACATCGCCCCTTTGAGCCCTCCTAGTTCCTTGTTTGAGTTCTTTCTTTCTATCCTGGTATCCTTCAAGATCTTTCTATCTTCAGTTTCTTAAACCTTACATATGCCTCTTTTGTTTTAAACTAAGCTCTCAATTTCAATTCCTAGCCAGCTGGTTGGATATTGGATATGAGTCACGTCAGCATTCCTTGGAATTTTTCTTCATCCTACATGGACCTAACAGTTCAGCAGCTGAAGGAAAGAAACTGGGGGTCTACAGAGAACTGGGAGGGAGGGAGGATTAGTGGAGCTGTTCTTGCAGAGGGTCAGCATGGATATGCCAGGCTGAATAGCCTGCTAGGTTGTAATGTGCTGGCCTTCTGTCGGGTTGGAGCGTAGTTGTTAATCAGTGAAATACAGTGTAACTCGCTGGCAACATGGTAATAACATGTGCTTTTCTCTCAAGTGTTTGTTAAACACCATTTGCCCCTTAAATTGTCCAACGTAAACTCCTTGTTTTTAAGGATCCAAGCTTAACTTCGGCACCCATTTATAGAGTATTAGTCCAGGACATTACCATCACACCACACTGAACTAAAGAAGGAATGGGATACTAGGAGGGGGAGGTACCTAAAAACCTAGTGAAGAGATTGGATTTAAGAGGAGGGGGCTCTTTAAGAAGGAGAGGCAGAGGTTTAAGGAGACAATTCCAGAAGGTCGGAATTAAATGGTTGAAGATCAGTTCTAGAATGGAGAGAATATGTGGAGGCCAAATTTACTGCAAGGTGGAACTTGTGGAGGATGTTCGGGTGCCAAGGACGGCTGAGGCAATGGATGGATTTGAACATTAAAGAGGAGATCTCCAAATCAGAGTTCAGTCCATTAAACCCATTTGACTCAATTTACAGGAGTCTGAAGGGCTGAATAGATCAGTTTGATGAACTGTTTGGTACCTGTGTAACTGCCCCAGCTGCAGCAATATGTTTGTCACTGATTCTCACTAACTGGTTTCTCAGAATTGAATAATCCTGCGTTGAATTTGATTTAGCTAATGTAAGTTTTAATTTTAAAATTGGAATAAATGATTGTCAGTATCGACCCTTCTCATCTCATATTGCAAAGACACATTGAAGTTTGCCATTTTGATTAAAACTGTTTTGATCTAATGAAAGCGTACAGCTTCTGGGTACACTAATGAGTATTCCCATGTATCTCTAGAGAACGCTCTGTCTCATTATTGTCTTTAGTGAGTTTCCTTTTGTCATTTCCGAATTCACCAGCAGTCTTTATCTTTGAACTGATACCTTGAACATATTCATTATCCTGGAGTTCCTTATTTGTACCCTGTGGAGACAACCAGCTATTGATTACTCTTTGCTTTTCTTAACCATCTACAAGGCACAAGTCAGGAGTGAAATGGGATACTCCCCACTTTCATGGATGAGTTCGATTTCACCAACACTCTAGATGCTTGACAACATCCAGGATGAAGCAGCCTCCTTCATTGGCACCACATCCACAAACATTCACTCCTGTTCCTGACGCTCAGTAGCAGCAGCAATGAGTGTCATCTATAAGATGCACTGTAGAAATTCACCAAGGCTCCTTAAAGCACCTTGCAAACCCAGAACCGCTTCCATCTAAAAGGACAAGGACAGCAGATACATGGGAGCACCACCCCCTGCAAGTTCCCCTCCAAGCCATCCTGAATTGGAAATATATCGCCATTCCTTCACCGTCGCTGGGTCAAAATCCTGGAATTCCCTCCCTCAGGCCATTGTTGGTCAACCCACAGCACATGGACTGCAGCGGTTCAAGAAGGCAGCTCCCCCCACCTTCTCAAGGGGACAAATGGGGATGGACAATAAATGCTGCCAGTGACACCCACATTTCTGGAAAAATTGTTTTTTTAAAGCTCAAAGCAAATATTTCTTAGTATTGAAGCTTATCAAGACTTATTAGACACTCAAGATCCTGAATTTCCTAGCCCCAAAGGTGGGTTTTGAGGCAACGAGGTGGCATCAGATTGCCATAGCTCCCTCAGATGGGCATGTTTCCCAGATGTAGGCACTGGATATCAGGAGGTTGGCAGACACATAAGCTGATTAGTGTTGATGTGGTCTCCTTGGCACATTACTGAGGTGATGGGACCCCCGTCCCACTGCACAAAGAGGCTCCAAGCCCCAAAGATGGGGGTCAGCATCATGAAGGCTTCAGCTACGGATTTTCCCTCCACTTCTGACTTCAGGACGCGCCTCTGAGGGGATCTCCCTGCTCTCAATCTCTGAGTGCACTCAGGGACGCTGCTGAGGCTCCATCCGCCATGTTCAAAGTATGCGGGTCGCCCTGAATCACACAGCCACTGCAAGGATGGACAGGCCAGAAGGCTGCTGCTGTGCAAGATAGCAGGACTTCAGGTCAGGATCCCCAAGTCCATGGGAAAATCCAGCCAAGGTTCCTTAAATAAATCTCTCCGCAAATGTCACCATTGTTGTATTAAATATGCACTTGTCTTTCTATTAACAATAAAAATTGTCACCTCAATACCAATGATATGCCCCAATCTTCCGAAATGCCTGTGTTGCTCCAATCTCGCTGTCCTGTACAGTCCTGGGGTGGGGAGAAGGGGAAGGGGTTTCCCTTTGTTCTACCCCCAGTAGCCCACACTCAGCTGTCTGAGCTGTAAACTCCAGAATCCCCTTCTCTCTGGTTCGCTAGTCCCCTCTTAACTCTCTCGTTAAAGATCATTTCTTTGATTTTGTTGGTCACTTAAATGCTCCTAAAATTTGCTGTCACACTCTGACCTCTCTGATCTTAACTTTCTCCAGTTTTAATGGTAAACAGGCAGGAGGCTGGGGGTACACAGCAAGCCAGGCAGCATCAGGAGAGACAGGCAGGAGGCTGGGGGAACACAGCAAGCCAGGTAACATCAGGAGGGACAGGCAGGAGGCTGGGGGAACACAGCAAGCCAGGCAGCATCAGGAGGGACGGGCAGGAGGCTGGGGGTACACAGCAAGCCAGCCAGCGTCAGGAGGGACAGGCAGGAGGCTGGGGGAACACAGCAAGCCAGGCAGCATCAGGAGGGACAGGCAGGAGGCTGGACGAACACAGCAAGCCAGGCAGCGTCAGGAGGGACAGGCAGGAGGCTGGGAGAACACAGCAAGCCAGGCAGCGCAAGAGGGACGGGCAGGAGGCTGGGGGAACACAGCAAGCCAGGCAGCGTCAGGAGGGACGGGCAGGAGGCTGGAGGAAAACAGCAAGCCAGGCAGCGTCAGGAGGGACGGGCAGGAGGCTGGAGGAACACAGCAAGCCAGGCAGCGTCTGGAGGGACGGGCAGGAGGCTGGGGGAACACAGCAAGCCAGGCAGCGTCAGGAGGGACGGGCAGGAGGCTGGGGGTACACAGCAAGCCAGGCAGCGTCAGGAGGGACGGGCAGGAGGTTGGGGGAACACAGCAAGCCAGGCAGCGTCAGGAGGGACGGGCAGGAGGCTGGGGGTACACAGCAAGCCAGGCAGCGTCAGGAGGGACAGGCAGGAGGCTGGAGGAACACAGCAAGCCAGGCAGCGTCAGGAGGAGCAGGCAGGAGGCTGGGGGAACACAGCAAGCCAGGCAGCGTCAGGAGGGACAGGCAGGAGGCTGGAGCAACACATCAAGCCAGGCAGCCTCAGGAGAGACAGGCAGGAAGCTGGAGGAACACAGCAAGCCAGGCAGTGTCAGGAGGAGCAGGCAGGAGCCTAGGGGAACACAGCAAGGCAGGCAGCGTCAGGAGGGACGGGCAGGAGGCTGGGGGTACACAGCAAGGCAGGCAGCGTCAGGAGGGACAGGCAGGAGGCTGGGGGTACACAGCAAGCCAGGCAGCATCAGGAGGGACAGGCAGGAGGCTGGGGGAACACAGCAAGCCAGGCAGCATCAGGAGGGACAGGCAGGAGGCTGGGGGAACACAGCAAGCCAGGCAGCATCAGGAGGGACAGGCAGGAGGCTGGGGGAACACAGCAAGCCAGGCAGCATCAGGAGGGACAGGCAGGAGGCTGGGGGAACACAGCAAGCCAGGCAGCATCAGGAGGTGGAGAAGTCAATGTTTTGGGTTTAACTCTTCTTCCCAGTTTTGATTGAAGCTCATTGGGAGTTTTCAGATGGCCTTTTTGTATCCTTCAGGACTAAACATTCATTTCAGAAATGTTGGAGAATCGGCTGCATTTTGTTGGATGATGATTGTGCTTTGTCCATTTACATTTTCTCTGGACTCGTTTTTTTTCTTGACTCTGCCAACTCCTTTGGTCCATTATCCCTTTCATTACGGAATCTTGACCATATCTCTGCGCTGCCCTCTCACCCTTTTCCCTTCCCTCTCTCCTCTCTCTGTTTCAATAACCACCACCTGGTCTACCCTTTTATCTGCCTTGAACCAGCTCTGTCTCTAACCTTCCCCGGATCTGATGAAAACTCGTTGCACTGAAATGTAGCTCATTCTTTCATTGTTCATGATTCAGTGCAGCAGCAAATCAGCCAGCTGCTGTAACTCTGTGGTAGTGTCCCTATCTCTTGTGCCAGGTTCAGGTCCCATTTCCTCCAGGACTGTGTCACCAGATCTCTGAACAGGTTGATCAGAAAATATCTTCGACCAACTCAGCTTGTAACATTGCATCGTTTTAAATCCCCTCATAGCCCAGGGATTTTTTTCCCCTTCCGATAATTTATCCAAATTGTTTTCTTTTGAAGAATGGTGATTGAATCTGCCATCACCGTCCTGGCAGGAGTTGTCTTCTGCTTATTTTGAAATGTTGAGTGTTTCCCTGCTTCACTCGGTCTGCTCCATCGCCACATTGTGAGCCGTGCCATTCAATGCCCTTTGCCTCCCTCTGCAAGACATGTTCCTTCTGCCAGCCTTACCCAAAGAGGAGGAGCACACAAGGTCATCCAGGGCCTATGGCTTCAACTCCATCGCAAAAAAAGTCATCTCACCCTTCAATTCAAATAGAAAGCTGAGATCTGTAACCTCCTCCTTTTGAGACATTCTGGACAATAAGAAACTTTACACCCGCATTCTAATCGCAAACTTCAACTTAACTCCACAGTTGAGTTCAAATATCGCAAAGGCAGCAATAGAATTTCACTTCCATCAAAGGCCAGAATTAAATTCAGGTCTTGGCAAAAGTTTCTAGGTTCCCGCAAATTGCCGAGAGCACAATAGTGCGAATGCTGGAAATCTGAAATAAAGACAGAGTGCCAGAGAAACTCAGCAGGTCTTGGACAAAGAAACAAAGTTAATGATTCAAGTTACTTTAACCGATTTCTTGTTCCACAAAAGCCAACAGACTTGCTGAGTATTTCCAGAAATTTCTGTCATTTAAAAAACGGATGTCCTTCAGGGAAGGAAATTTGCTGTCTTTACCATGACTGGCCTACATGTGACTCCAGACCCAAGCAATATGGCTGACTCTCAAATGGCCAGGAAGTAACAGAATTCTCAAGGAAGTGAGTAACCACCTTCAGGGAATTTAAATACTCACATTCTCTGAATGAATGCAGAAATGTCAGCACGCCTGTTTAATCTAGAATGTCCGATTAGCCTTTCTTTCTGCTTTTGTTTGTGTTCACAAGTCTTCCTGTGCTGGCTTGAGTCCCCTGATATGAGCGTGGCTATTTATAATTTATAACTGTGACGAAATGGGAACACATTAACTAAACTCTGGGCAAGTGCGTGGTGACTGGCCTTAAAAGAGCGGTCATGCCCGGAAGGTGCATCAACAATCCAGGCTGTTAAATATAAACCACGGGGGATTTGCCTGACTGCTTTAACCTGCTAAAGCTGAAGGTGATTTGGTCACTAGGCTGTTAGCCTGGCATTCTGCTGAGAGTGGCAAGTGAGGGGGGTCCCACCCTGAGGAGCACAGAGATGGGCAGGACTGGCTGCCTGTTTGTGTTGCTGCTGATCACTGATTATGTTGGCGCCGTGTTGGCGATACCAGGTAAGCTGACCAACTTGAGCGGGAGATCTTCATTGCTCAGACCTTTGAGAATCAGCGTTGGAACGTCTCAACTTGAGGTTGTACAAGATGTTGGTGAGGTCTCTTTCTGCTGTGTCCAGCTGTTCACACTGTTATAGGAAGGAAATTAAACTGGAGAACATGGAGGAAAGATTCACCACGATGTTTCTGAGACTGGACGGTGTGAGATATAAAAATAGACTTGGGATCTTTTCATTTGGAGCGTAGGAGGTTGAAGGGTGACCTTTATAGAGGTTTTGAAAATCACGAGGAACATAGTTAAGGTGAATGATAAGGGTCTTTTCCCTTGGGTGGGGGGAGTTCAAAACGAGGGGAACAGTTTTAGGGTGAGAGGAGAACGATTTAAAAAGGACGGGGGGGGGGGCAACATTTTTGCACAGAGAGTGGTTCGTGTGTGGAATGAACTGCCAGAGGAAGTGATGAAAACCAGTCCAGTTATAATGTTTAAAAGACATTTGGATAAGTTTGTGAATAGGAAAGGGTTGGAGGGACATGGGCCAGGAGCAGGCAGGTGGGGCTAGTTTAGTTTAGGAACATGGACTGGTTGGACCGTAGGCTCTCTGTCTCTGCTGTATGACTGTATGTGCCAGCTCCTGTGTGTTCTTGAGGGAGAGCTGCGCCAACCCCAGATACCAGCCTTCAGGGGGACATTGAACCCTACCAGCTCCCTGGGCTGGATCCCATGGCACTAATCTGGGGAAGAGTTACGGGAATTTTCCCTGTTATCTCTGGACCAATACTCATCCCTCTACCAACATCACCAAAGCAGACAATCTGCCACATCGCGGTCGGTGGGATCCTGCTGTTCCCCCTGTGGATTGATGCGCCTGCTAAGTTACAGCCTGGGCAATCTGACCACACCCCTCTAGAAGCACTCCTTTGGCTGTAGAGTGCATTGGGATAACCGAAGGTTGTCAAAGAGGGACACTGGCACTGGAAAGATCCTTGGCCAGGGATTCAGTGGGTACAGGATGAGTTCAGCGTTGGTGAGTGGGTTGGGGGAGGGGTGAGGAGTGTGCATCTGGCTGATGGAGGGAGGGGAGTAGAGAGCCGAGGGAGGTCTGCAAAAGAGTGCAAATGGAGTTTACAAGTTGGTGAGGCCTCTTTCTGGAGTATTGTGTCCAGTTCTGGTCGCCCTGTTACAGGAAGGAGATTATTAAACTAGAGAAAAGTTAGAGGAGTCACTGAGGACCCAGAGAAAGTGACAGTCTCTCTCTCTCTCTCTCTTTGTCTGTCTCTCCCTCTCACCCTCCTCCCTTTTTCCCCCACCTCTCTCTCCTCCCATTATATATATCTCTCTCTCTTCCCCCTCCCCCCACCTGTCTCTCTCTTCCCCCCCCATCTCTTCAAACCCCCTTCTCTCACTCTCTCACCTTCTTCTCTCTCTCTCTCCCTCCCCCGTTTCTCTCTTCCCCCCTTTCTCTTCACTCACTTCCCCCCTCTCTCTTCACTTCTGTCTCTCTCTTCACCCCCCCTCCCCCTTCCCCCCACCCCCGTCTCTGTGCCAGATGACGAGTGCCCTGATGCATACCCAGCCCGGGAGAATTGTGAGTTTGATGAGGTCTGTGAGGATGCGAGCTGTAAGTATAACCAGTACGTTACCTGCCACCTGAACCGCTGTGGAACCTGTGAGGCTGTATTCCGTGGCTACGACAACGTGACAGTACGCTGTGACCAGTGTGAGTAATCATCCCCCTCACCCTCACCCTCAACATCACCATCACCCTCACCCTCAACATCACCTTCACCCTCAACACCACCCTCACCCTCACCCTCAACATCATTCTCACCCTCACCCTCCACATCACCCTCACCCTTACCCTCAACATCACCCTCAGCCTCACCCTCAACATCACCCTCAGCCTCACCCTCAACATCACCCTCGCTCTCACCCTCAACGTCAGCATCACCCTCACCCTCAACATCATCCTCACCCTCAGCCTCACCCACACCCTCTCCCTCACCCTCACCCTAACATACGCCCTCGCCCTCACCCTCCACATCACCCTCGGCCTCACCCTCTCCCTCAGCCACACCTTCACTCTGTCTCTGTCACTGCGCTGGCTCTCTGTGTGAATACAAATCTGCCCCAGGCCCCTCTTCATGTCCCTCCTTTAACAATGAACTTTATAAAACCCCTATACATCGATCAGTACTTGCGACTATGATGTTGTGGCCATAACGGAGATGTGGGTTTCACAGGGGCGGGAATGGTTGCTTGATGTTCCAGGGTTTGGAACATTTAAAAAGAACAGGGAAGGTGGAAAAAGAGGAGTGGGGGTGTAGCATTGCTAATCAGAGAGTGCATCTCAGCTACAGAAACAAATGTCAATATGAATGGAAGTTAGGAACAGCAAGGGAACAGCCACTGCACTGGGGGGTTTTCTACAGACCACCTAATAGCAGTAGAGAGATTAAAGAACTCATAGGCGGGCAGATTCTGGACAAATGCAGAAGTAGCAGGGTTGTTGCTATGGGTGATTTCAACTTTCCCAAGATCGATTGGAACCTCCTAAGTGCATATGGTTTGGATGGAGCCGTTTTTGTCAGGTGTGTTCAGGAGGGTTTCCTTGCTCAGTATGTAGACAGACCGACTAGGGGAGAAGCCATTTTGGATTTGGTGCTCTGCAACAAGCCAGGACAGGTCAGATCTCGTGGTGGGAGAGCACGTTGGTGAAAGTGATGACAACTGCCTCACATTTACCATAGCCTTGGAGAGGGAAAGGAGCAGGTACCAAGAGAAGATAATTAATTGGGGAAAAGGAAATTATGACGCTATTAGACAGGAGTTGGGAAGTACGGACTGGGAGCAATTGTTCCACAGAAAAGGCACAGCAGACATGTGGTGACTAAATAAGGAGCAGTTGTTGCGAGTGATGCATGAATTTGTTCCTCTGAGACAGGTAAGAAGAGGTAAGATTAAGGAGCCTTGGATGACGAGAACAGAGGAACTTCTTGTCAAAAGGAAGAAGGCAATTTACGTAATGTGGAGGAAGCAAGGATCTAGCACAGCTTTAGAGGATTATAGGCTAGCTAGAAAGGAGCTCAGAAATGAACTGAGGAGAGCCAGAAGGGGGCACGAAAAAGGCTTGGCAAGAAGGATTAGGGAGAACCCAAAGGCATTTTACTCGTGTAAGGAATAAGAGAATAATCAAACCTGACCCATTGTCTCAGCCTGCTCCTGCCTCACCGAACTCATCTCCGCGTACCTCGACACGGTTCTGTCCCCTTTAGTCCAAGAACTCCCCACCTACGTTCAGGACACCACCCACGCCCTCCACCTCCTCCATGATTTTCGCTTCCCCGGTCCCCAATGCCTTATCTTCACCATGGACATCCAGACCCTGTACACCTCCATCCCCCATCACGAAGGACACAAAGCCCTCCGCTTCTTCCTTTCCCGCCACACCAACCAGTACCCTTCCACTGACACCCTCCTTCGACTGACTGAACTGGTCCTCACCCTGAATAACTTCTCTTTCCAATCCTCCCACTTCCTCCAAACTAAAGGAGTTGCCATGGGCACCCGCATGGGCCCCAGCTATGCCTGTCTCTTTGTAGGATATGTGGAACAGTCCATCTTCCGCAACTACACTGGCACCACCCCCCACCTTTTCCTCCGCTACATCGATGACTGTATCGGCGCTGCCTCGTGCTCCCACGAGGAGGTCGAACAGTTCATCAACTTTACCAACACCTTCCATCCCGACCTCAAATTCACCTGGACTGTCTCAGACTCCTCCCTCCCCTTCCTAGACCTTTCCATTTCTATCTTGGGCGACCGACTCAACACAGACATCTACTATAAACCAACTGACTCCCACAGCTACCTGGACTACACCTCCTCCCACCTTGCCCCCTGTAAAAACTCCATCCCATATTCCCAATTCCTTCGTCTCCGCCGCATCTGCTCCCAGGAGGACCAGTTCCAATACCGTACAGCCCAGATGGCCTCCTTCTTCAAGGACCGCAGATTCCCCCCAGACGTGATCGACGATGCCCTCCACCGCATCTCCTCCACTTCCCGCTCCTCCGCCCTTGAGCCCCACCCCTCCAACCGCCACCAAGACAGAACCCCACTGGTTCTCACCTACCACCCCACCAACCTCCATATACAGCGTATCATCCGCCGTCATTTCCGCCAACTCCAAACGGACCCCACCACCAGGGATATATTTCCCTCCCCTCCCCTATCAGCGTTCCGCAAAGACCACTCCCTTCGTGACTCCCTCGTCAGGTCCACACCCCCCACCAACCCAACCTCCACTCCTGGCACCTTCCCCTGCAACCGCAGGAAATGCAAAACTTGCGCCCACACCTCCTTCCTTACCTCTCTCCAAGGCCCCAAGCAATCCTTCCATATCCGACACAAATTCACTTGCACCTCCACACACATCATCTATTGCATCCGCTGCACCCGATGTGGCCTCCTCTATATTGGGGAGACGGGCCACCTACTTGCGGAACGCTTCAGGGAACACCTCTGGGACGCCCGGACCAACCAATCCAACCACCCCGTGGCTCAACACTTTAACTCTCCCTCCCACTCCACCGAAGACATGCAGGTCCTTGGACTCCTCCATAGCCAGAACATAACAACACGACGGTTGGAGGAAGAGCGCCTCATCTTCCGCCTGGGAACCCTCCAACCACAAGGGATGAACTCAGATTTCTCCAGTTTCCTCATTTCCCCTCCCCCCACCTTGTCTCAGTCGATTCCCTTGAACTCAGCACCACCCTCCTAACCTGCAATCTTCTTCCTGACCTCTCCGCCCCCACCCCACTCTGGCCTATCACTCTCACCTTGACCTCCTTCAACCTATCACATCTCCATCGCCCCTCCCCCAAGTCCCTCCTCCCTACCTTTTATCTTAGTCTGCCTGGCACCCTCTCCTCATTCCTGATGAAGGGCTCTGGCTAAACGTCGAATTTCCTGTTCCTTGGATGCTGCCTGACCTGCTGCGCTTTTCCAGCAACACATTTTCAGCTGTGATCTCCAGCATCTGCAGACCTCACTTTTTACTAGAAGGTAGGGTCGATCAGGGATAGTGGATCCAAGTTGTGCATGGAGTCTGAGCAGATAGGGGAAGCCCTAAATGAGTATTTTGCTTCGGTTTTCACCAAGGAAAGGGAACTTGTTGTAAATGAAAACTTAGAGGAGCTAGGATACAGTCTTGACCAGCTCAAAATTGATGAAGATGTGCTAGAAACTTTGGAAAACATTAAGATTGATAAGTCCCCAGGGCCAGACCAGCTTTATCCTAGGCTGGTTGGGAATTCGATTAACCGAGAAAAATACTCCCCACCTGTGTCCTTTGGATAATTGACAATCCTTATACGTAGTGTATACACACACATGTACATAGCGTGTATGACCCTGTCTATATCACATCACATAACCCCACTGTGTGGCTGACTACATGGCACAGCTGTTTCTGGGATCCAGTTCCACTCCAGAACTTAATCTCAAAAGGCACGGCAGGACTGAGGGTGACAATTTCAGATTGAGATGAGGAGGATTTCTTCCCTAAGAGGGCTGAGAGACTTTGGAATTCCTTGCCACAGAGAGTTGAGGAGTGTATATCTAAGGCTGACAGAGAGAGAGAGATTCTTGATCTGTCAGGGAATCAAGGGTTAAAGGGAAAAGGGCAGGAAGGTAGATGTGAGGAATGTCAGATCAGCCCTGATCCTATTGAGTGGCCGAGCAGGTTTGAAGGGCTGACCTATAGTCATGGAGTGGGAAAGGAGCAGACGGTACAGGAAAGTGTTTAATTGGGAGAGGGAAAAAATACAATGTGATCAGGCAGGAACTGGGCACCTAAATTGGGAACAGATGTTCTCAGAGAAATGCATGACAGAAATGTGGAGGTTGTTTAGGAAGCACCTGCTGAGAGTGCTGGACAGGTGTGTCCCACTGAGGCAAGGCAGGGATGGTAGGGTGAAAGCACCTTGGGTGACAAGGGATGTGGAACATCTAGTCAAGAGGAAGAAGGAAGCTTACTTAAGGTTGAGGAGGCAAGGATCAGACAGGGCTTTAGGGGGTTACAAGGTAGCCAGGAAGGAACTGAAGAATGGACTTAGGAGAGTTAGATGGGGGCAGGAAAAAGCTTTAGCTGGTAGGAATAAGGAAACACCTAAGGCATTCTACACTTATATGAGGAACAGGAGGATGGCCAGAGTGAGGGTAGGGCCAATCAGGGATAGTGGAGGGAACTTGTACCTGGATTCAGAGGAAGTAGGGAAGGTCCTTAATAAATACTTTGCTTCAATGTTCACTCCTGAGAGGGACCTTGACGTTTCTGAGGACAGCGTGAAACAGACTGATATGTTCGAACAGGTTGATGTTATGAAGGAGGATGTGCTGAAAACTTTGAAAAATGTAAGGATAGATAAGTCCCCTGGGCCAGACAGGATATACCCAAGGTTACCACAGGAAGTGAGGGAAGACATTGCGGTGCCTTTGGCAATGATCTTTGTGTCCTCACTGTCCACTGGAGTAGTACCAGATGATTAGAGGGTGGCAAATGTTATTCCTTTGTTCAAGAAAGGGAATAGGGATAACCCTGGGAATTATAGACTAGTTAGTCTTACATCTGTGGTGGGCAAATTATTGGAGAGGATTCTGAGAGACAGGATTTATGATTACTTGCAAAACCATAGTTTGATTGGAGATAGTCAGCATGGCTTTGTGAGGAGGTCATGCCTCACAAACTTTATTGAATTCTTTGAGGATGTGACAAAACACATTGATGAAGATAAAGCAGTGGGTGTGATATACATGGATTTTAGCAAGGCGTTTGATAAAGTTCCCCATGGTAGGCTCATTCAGAAAGTAAGGAAGCATGGGATACAGGGAAACCAGTCTGTCTGGATACAGAATTGGCTGGGCCATAGAAGACAAAGGGTGGTGGTAGATGGAAAGTATTCAGCCTGGAGCTTGGTGTTCCACAGGGATGTATTTTGGGACCTCTGCTCTTTGTGATTTTTATAAATGACTTAGACAAGGAAGTGGAAAGTTGGGTTAGTAAGTTTACCAATGAGACAAAGGTTGGTGGAGTTGTGGATAGTGTGCAGGGCTGATGCACATTGCAATGAGACATTTTCAGGACACAGAGCTGGGCTGAGAAGTGGCAGGTGGAGTTCAACTTGGAAAAATGTGAAGTGATTCATTTTGGAAGGTCAAATTTGAATGCAGAATACACGGTTAAAGGCAGGATTGTTGGCAGTGTGGAGGAACAGAAGGATCTTGGGTCCATGTCTGTAAATCCCTCAAAATTGGCACCCAGGTTGATATGGTTGTTAAGAAGGTGTATGGTGTGTTGGCTTTCATTAGCAGGGGGGTTGAGTTTAAGAGCCATGAGGTTATGCTGCAGCTCTATAAAGCCCTGGTTAGATCACACTTGGAATATTGTGTTCAGTTCTGGTCACTTCATTATAGGATAGATGTGGAAGCTTTGGAGAGGGTGCAAAAGAGAGTTACCAGGATGCTGCCTGGACTGGAGGGCATATCTTATGAAGAAAGATTGAGGGAGCTAGGGATTTCTCATTGGAGAAAAGAAGGATGAGAGGTGACTTGGTTGACGTGTACAAGATGTTGAGAGGCATAGAAAGAGTAGCTAGCCAGAGACTTTTTCCCAGGGCAGAAATGGCTACCACAAGGGGACATAATTTTAAGGTGACTGGAGGAAGGTTTAGGGGAGATGTCAGAGGTAGGTTTTTTTACACAGAGAGTGGTGGGTGCGTGGTGCCCGTAGTAGTAATAGAGTCAATTACATTAGGGACATTTAAGCGACTCTTGGATAGGCACATGGATGTTAGTAAAATGAAGGGTATGTTGGGTATTTTGATCTTAGAGTAGTATAAAAGGTCGTCAGCACATCAAGGGCTGAAGGGCCTGTACTGTGCTCTACTGTTCTGTGTTCTAAAGAGCTGGCCAAATGATGGCTGTCAATTGCTTTTTTTTAAAAATCCCATCTGGTTCACTAATGTCCTCCAGGGAAGGAAATTGCCATCCTTACCTGGTCCGGCCTACATGTGACTCCAGACCCATAGCAACATGATTGATGTTTACCTGCCCTCTGTGATTGGCTCAGTCCGAGGGAAATTAGAGACAGATAATGAATTCTGGTCTTGCTAGTGACACCCACATCCCGTGAGAGAATGTGTTAACCCATACTGTCTGTGTTTATCTCTGTGTCTGAGACACGACGTATGGACTGCCTCCATTTTGATGCACTGGTTCATTCCGATCTTCCCAGTGACCCCGAAATGCCGGCTATTGCACCTGGAGATGCTTCACAAGATGCGGACAGCGAGCAGCCAGCCTGGGGGTAGGAGGGTGGATGACCTCTACGACCCAGACTGTGAGACCAATGGCACCTTCAAGGCCAAGCAGTGTGACGATGACTCCAACCTCTGCTGGTGTGTGGACAGTGCAGGGGTCAGGGTCACCGACAAGACTGGCGACGACCCCAAATGTGACCAGCTCGTCCGTGTCCAGTGAGTTCCACTCTGTGACGTTCAGAATGAGTCGGGCTTCCCCTGAGGAAAACTCCCTGCCTGGCATCGCTGCCCACCTCACACTCTGTTATCATCACGGCAGCATGGTGGCTCAGTGGTTAGCACTGCTGCCTCACAGCGCCAGGGACCCAGTTCAATTCCTGCGCTGGACGACTGTCTGTGTGGAGTTTGTGCATTCCCCCCGTGTCTGTGTGGGTTTCCTCTGGGTGCTCCGGTTTCCTCCCACAATCCAAAGATGTGCAGGTCAGGTGCATTGGCTGTGCTAAAATTGCCCATAGTGTTAGATGCATTTGTCAGGGTAAATATAGGGTAGGGAAATGGTTCTGGGTGGGTTGCTCTGCAGAGGGTCAGTGTGGACTTGTTGGGCCGAAGGGCCTGTTTCCACACTGTAGGGAATCTCATGTAATCTATATACCAAAATCCCCCTGGTATCACCATGGAATTACCAAAATCCTCCCCACTATCACCATGGTATTACCAAAATCCCCACCCCCGCTATCACCATGTTTTTACCGAAATCTCCCCCCCCCCCTCCCCACTATGACCATGCTATGACCAAACACACCCCTGCTATCACCATGGTATTTACTGCAATCCCTCCCCCACTATCACCATGGTATTTATTGAAATCCCCCCCACCCCACCATCACCATAGTATTTTCTGAAATCCCCCCCCCCACCCTGCTCTCACCGTGGTATTTACTGAAATCCCCCCCCCCGCCATCACCATGGTATTTACTGAAATCCTCCCCCCCCCGCCCCCCCCACTATCACCATGGTATTTACTGAAATCCTCCCCCCCCGCACCCCCCACTATCACCATGGTATTTACTGAAACCCCCCCCCCCGCCATCACCATGGTATTTACTGAAATTCCCCCCACCCCGCTATCACCATGGTATTTACTGAAATCCTCCCCCCCGCCCCCCCCCCACCCCCGCTATCACCATGGTATTTACTGAAATCCCCCCCCCCGCCCCCCCACTATCACCATGGTATTTACTGAAATCCCCCCCCCGCCATCACCATGGTATTTACTGAAATCCCCCCCCCACCCTGCTCTCACCGTGGTATTTATTGAAATCCTCCCCCCCCCCACTATCACCATGGTGTTTACTGAAATCCCTCCCCCACTATTACCATTGTATTTATTGAAACCCCCCCCCCCGCTATCACCATGGTATTTACTGAACCCCCCCCCCGCCCAGCTATCGCCATAGTATTTACTGACATCCCACTCCCCCCACCCCTGCTATCACCATGGTATGTACTGAAAGTCCCTCTTGCTATCACCATGGTATTTACTGAAATCCCACCCACCCACCCCCCATCCCGCTACCACCATGGTATATACAGATACCAGCTCTGCCAGCCCGGTACTTCTGTGGTTATGTTCCCTGAAGCCATGTGTAATGTCTTGGGTAGAATCATTGCTAGCCATCTGTCTTACTGACATCTGTCCAAATTTACTGAGAAATGATGTTGACTTGAAATCTTTGGCAGAAGACAGACTCCATCTTAATCAACAGTAATGGTTCATTTCAAAATACTTAATATGAATTATTATTATGTGTGGGATACATAGTCATAGTCATAGAGATGTACAGCACGGAAACAGACCCTTCGGTCCAACCTGTCCATACCAACCAGATATCCCAACCCAAACTTATCCCAACCCAAACTTATCCCACCTGCCAGCACCCAGCCCATATCCCTCCAAACCCTTCCTATTCATATACCCATCCAAATACCTCTTAAATGTTGTAATTGTACAAGCTGAAAATGTGTTGCTGGTTAAAGCACAGCAGGTTAGGCAGCATCTCAGGAATAGGGAATTCGATGTTTCGAGCATAAGCCCTTCATCAGGATTCCTGATGAAGGGCTTATGCTCGAAACGTCGAATTCCCTATTCCTGAGATGCTGCCTAACCTGCTGTGCTTTAACCAGCAACACATTTTCAGCTGTGATCTCCAGCATCTGCAGACCTCATTTTTTACTCGTAATTGTACCAGCCTCTACCACTTACTCTGGCAGCTCATTCCATACACGTACCACCCTCTGCATGAAATAGTTGCCCCTTAGATCCCTTTTATATCTTTCCCCTCTCACGCTAAACCTATACCCTCTAGTTCTGGACTCCCCGACCCCAGGGAAAAGACTTTATCTATTTATCCTATCCATTCCCCTCATAATTTTGTAAACCTCTATAAGGTCACCCGTCAGCCTCCGACGCTCCAGGGGAAACAGCCCCAGCCTGTTCAGCCTCTCTCTGTAGCTCAGATCCTCCAACCCTGGCAACATCCTTTTCTGAACCCTTTCGAGTTTCACAACATCTTTCCGACAGGAAGGAGACCAGAATTGCACACTTACACATTACTGTTCGCTACAATAATGCTAACACATTGACTGGGGAGGAGATAACCTAATGATAAGCCATCGATCCAGAGACCCAGGTGATGTTCTGGGGACCTGTGTTGGAATCCCACCACAGCAGATAGTGGATACTGAAGAATCTAATGACAAATGTGAATTCAATTGCTGATTGTCAGGAAAATCCCATCTGGTTCACTAAGGTCCTTTAGGGAGGGAATATGCCATCCTTACCATCCTACAGGTCACCCCAGGCCTGCAATAATGTCGTTGGCTCAATTGCCATCAGACTGGGATAGGCAATAATGGCCAGTTGTGCCCACACTGAGAATGAATTAGAAGAGAACTGGAGCACATACATTGGTTAGCTACTCCTTGGAGCAGTGGGGTGGTCTGTCCTAATGGGGTGGAGCTCATTTCATCATGTCAGTTAACCCTTTCAAGTACAAACTGCATTTTATACAACAGTTTGAGTCTTTTTCTCCTGAGCCATGCTTTCCAAAGTGTGCAGAGCTCTTGTTGATAGGCACAGAGTATGCACATTGGTACAATGGATTGGAAGTGGTCTCATTTACTTTACATAAAGAGCAGAACTCTCTGTAACGGTATCAGTGCATTCTACTCAATGGTGGCCTCATCTTTATCTGCCCCTGGAACGGTTATAGAGATGTACAGCACAGAAACAGACCCTTCAGTCCAACACGTCCTAGATATCCTAAATAAATCTCACCCCATTTCATAATCCTCCAAACTCTTCCTATTCATATACCCATCCAGATGTCTTTTAAATGTTGTAATTGTACCAGCCTCCACCACTTCCTCTGGCAGCCCATTCCACACACACGCACCACCCTCTGTGTGAAAAAAAGTTGTCCTTTAGGTCCCTTTTAAATTTATCCCCTCTCACCTTAAACCAATGCCTTGTACTTTTGGACACCCTATCCTGGAAAAAGACCTTGTCTCTTCACTCTATCTATGCTCTTCATGATTTTATAAACCTCTATAAGGTCCCCCCTCAGCCTCCAATTGTTAATTTAAATTTTCATGATCCATTACTCACTTACCATTGCCAAGTGGGACAGTGATGGACCAAGTGATCTCCAGCTACCACAAACTCCGTTGGGGTAATTAATTGTTAAAGTCGGTTTGAAACTGAAGCTTGGCTCGGATTGCATTGAATAATGAAGCAGATTTGACAGGCTGAATGGTTTACGCTTGCTCCCATGTCTTATATTCTGGTCTATAGCCAGTCTGAGTTTCATGGTGGCTGACTTCATTCAGAATAAAAATAATTGGTGAAAGAAGAGATATACTATCGCGATGTTTCCATCGTGCACTCATCAGGACACATGCAAGAATGCCAAATTTCAGAGAGCGCAACAATTTATACTGCATGAGAAAAGGCTGCTGTTTGGTTGACACATTGTCATGGAGAATGTACCAGGGATGACTGAGCCTCCCATGGGTGAACTGTTCAACATGCTGCTATTTTGTACAGAGTATGGCTGTCTGGGTGAAATGCCAGCAAATCAGCAATGCTACAGGCCTCACTGATGATCATAAATCAGTCAATTGCCCCATTTTTTTAGACTAGATTACTTACAGTGTGGAAACAGGCCCTTCGGCCCAACAAGTCCACACCGACCTGCCAATGCGCAACCCACCCAGACCCATTCCCCTACATTCACCCCTTCACCTAACACTATGGGTAATTTAGTATGGCCAGTTCACCTGACCTGCACATCTTTGTGACTGTGGGTGGAAACCAGAGCACCCGGAGGAAACCCACACAGATACGGGGAAAACATGCAAACTCCACACAATCAATCGCCTGAGGCGGGAATTGAACCCGGGTCTCTGGCGCTGTGAGGCAGCAGTGCTAACCACTGTGCCACCGTGCCACCCATTTGGCACTTGGCAATCCAATATTGATAAATATTGTCAACAGCACAATTCAATTCCAGCAACACTCACCTTCTGTAAAACCAAGAGATTAAAAGTCACAGGTTGTCAAATCCATAATGGACCAATCACAAAACCTGTGAAACGTTGTGTTGGTTTCCCCCTCAAATCCCATTGCCAATGAGAATGTGAGGTATCACCTTTCTAATTACTCCCTCAATGGGACAAGGTAACTGGCTGATAGATAGGGGGCCATGGTGTCCCTGAGTAACAGGATGGACTAAATCAAGAAAAGTTGCTTCAGTCTCATCATAAACCCCACTCCTGACCTTTCTCAGTATTGTTTGCTCAGGGCAAATGTTTTTAGGGGGAAATCAAATGGCCAGCCTGTCATGTGAGGCTGAAATGAGTAACGCTGCCTCTCCCTGTTCTCCCATAGTCTCATCCAGATCGATTTCAGCTTTAAAGTGGAGTTTATCTTCCTAAAGATGAAGGAGCAGGCTCTCCGCCGGTGAGTTGGGTTGGAATCTCTCGACGTGCTCACATGGTATCGAGTAACTTGGGCTCTATCGCAGGACAGGTGGAGGACTGAATGTTAACCAGAGTTCCTATACCTTCTCACTGTCCACTGTACACCAATCTGCACATCCACTGTGCACCAATCTTCACATCCACTGTACACTGATCTGTACATCCAGTCCGCAATGATCTGTACATCCAGTGCTCACACATCTGTACATCCAGTGCACACAGATCTGTACATCCAGTTCACACTGATCTGTACATCCAGTGCACACACATCTGTACATCCAGTGCACACAGATCTGTACATCCAGTTCACACTGATCTGTACATCCAGTGTACACGGATCTGTACATCCAGTCCGCAATGATCTGTACATCCAGTGCACACACATCTGTACATCCAGTGTACACACATCTGTACATCCAGTGCACACACATCTGTACATCCAGTCCACACTGATCTGTACATCCAGTGCACACACATCTGTACATCCAGTCCACACAGATCTGTACATGCAGTGTTCATGGATCTGTACATCCAGTGCACACAGATCTGTACATCCAGTCCGCACCGATCTATACATCCAGTGCACACACATCTGTACATCCAGTGTACACCGATCTGTACATCCAGTGTACACGGAATTGTACATCCAGTGCACACGGATCTGTTCATCCAGTGCACACGGATCTGTACATACAGTGTGCACCAGTATGGACATAGAACATAGAACAATACAGTGCAGAACAGGCCATTCAGCCCTTGATATTGCGCCGACTCCTGAATTAATCTAAACCTATCCCCTACACTATCCTATCATCATCCATGTGCTTGTCCAAGGACAGTTTAAATCTCCCTAATGTAGCTGCGTTAATTACATTGGCAGGCAGGGCATTCCACACTCTTATCACTCTCTGCATAAAGAACCTAGATTTAAGACAGATGTATCACCCCTCAATTTGCAGCTCTGGCCCTTGGTACAGGCTGATGTCATCATCCTATGAAAACAACTTTCACTCTCTACCCTATATAATCCTCTGATCATCTTGTATGTCTCTATCAAATCCCCTCTTAGCCTTTTTCTCTCCAATGAGAACAGACCCAAGTCTCTCAGCCTTTCCTCCTAAGACCTTCCCTCCAGACCAGGCAACACCCTGGTAAATCTGCACCTTTTCCAATGCTTCCACATCCTCCCTGTAGTGGGGTGACCAGAACTGTACACAATATTCCAAGTGTGGCTGCACTAGCGTTTTGTACAGTTGCAGCATGACATCACGGCTCCGGAACTCAATCCCTCTACCAATAAAACCTAACATACCATATGCCTTCTTAATAGCACTATCAACCTGGGCGGCAACTTTCAGGGATCTATGTACATGGACACCAAGATCCCTCTGCACATCCACACTACCAAGAATCTTTCCACTGACCCAGTACTCTGCCTTCCTGTTATTCTTCCCAAAGTGAATCACCTCACATTTATCTGCATTGAACTCCATTTGCCACCTCTCAGCCCAATTCTGCAGTTTATCCAAGTCCCCCGCAACCTGTAACATTCTTCCACACTGTCCATTACTCCACTGACTTTAGTGTTGCCTATAAACATACTAACCCATCCATCTGTGCCTGCATCCAAGTCATTTATAAAAATGACAAACAGCAGTGGTCCCAAAACAGATCCTTGTGGCACACACTAGTGACCAGACTCCAGGCTGAATATTTTCCATCAACCACCACTCGCTGCCTTCTTATCGAAAGCCAATTTCTAATCCAAACTGCTAAATCACCCTCAATCCCATGCTTCTGCATTTTCTCCAACAGCCTATCATGTGGAACCTTATCAAAGGCTTTACTGATGTCCATGTACACCATGTCAACTGCCCTACCCTCACCCACATGCTTGGTCACCTTCTCAAAAAAACTGAATGAGGTTTGTGAGACACGACTTGCCCTTGGCGAAACCATGTTGACTACCTGAAATCAAATTGTTGCTTGCTAGACGATTATAAAACCTATCTCTTATAATCCTTTCCAAAACCTTTCCTACAACAAACATAAGGCTCATTGGTCTGTAATTACCTGAGTCATCTCTAATGCCCTTCGTGAACAAGGGCACAACATTTGCAATCTTCTAGTTCTCTGGTACTAAACCCCCCCGTAGACAATGATGACTCAAAGATCAAGGCCAAAGGCTCTGCCATCTCCTCCCTAACTTCCCAGAGAATCCTCAGATAAATCACATCTGGCCCACGGGACTTATCTACTTTCACACATTCTAGAATTGATAACACCTCCTCCTTACTAACCTCAATCCTTTCTAGTCTAATAGCCTGTATCGCAGACTTCTCCTCTACAATATTCTCCTTTTCCTGAGTGAAAATAGATGAGAAATATTCATTTAGCACCTCTCCGATCTCTATGGGGTCCACACACATCTTCCCACTCCTGTATTTGACTGGCTCTATTCCACCTGAGTCATCCTTTTATTCCTCACATACCTGTAGAAAGCTTTAGGGTTCTCCTTTATTCTACCTGCTAAAGATTGCTCATCTCCTCTATTTGTTCTTAACTCTCTCCTTAAATTCTTCCTAGCTAATCTGTAACTCTCCATCGCCTCATCTGAACCACCTTGTCTCAACGTCACATAAATTTCCCTCTGCCACTGAACAAGAGATACAATTTCTTTAGTAAACCACGGTTCTCTTACCGTATCGCTTCCTCCCTGCCTGACAGGGACATACCTAAACCGGCTCCACATTTTGATTGTCCCCATCATCTGCATTTTGCTGCCCCATTCTATGCCTCCTAGGTCTTGCCTAATCACATTATAATTGTCCTCCCCCCATCGATAACTCTTGCCCTGTGGCATGTACCTATCCCTTTCCATCGCTAAACTAAACGTAACTGAATTATGGGAAATGAGGAAACCAACCCCTCATTTCCCCTCCCCCACCTCACCTCAGTTCCTAACTTCCAGCTCAGCACCATCCTGATGACCTGTCTTAATCCCCCTTCCCACACTCCACCCTCCTCTCTGACCTATCACCTTCATCCCCACCTCCATCCACCTATTGTACTCTTTGCTACCTTCTCCCCAGCCCCACCCCCTTCCCATTTATCTCTCCACCCCAGAGGCTCCCTGCCTGAAACGTTGATTTTCCTGCTCCTTGGATGCTGCCTAATCTACGTTTTGCCCACTCTCTGGGTACAGACGTTTCTCCTTAACCCCTGATTGGATTTTATTTGGCTTCTAATTCCGGGCTTCACCCTAAACAAGAACATCTTCCCCTCCCCCTTTCATCTACCTGTTCATTTTTGTAAAAACATAAGCCTTTTCTTTGCGAGAGAGTAGAGTCCCAGCTCATAAGAAAATCTCTCTGTCCTGTTGTAGTCCCTGTATATTGCAGGAGGTTAATCCCATTGTTCAACGTGAAGCCCCACTTCCAAACTAACCCCAGACAAATTCAAAGTGGGACTCAGGAAGATGACTAATTTCTTGTGTTTCAGGAAGGTGGCCATCAAACTGGTTAAAGAGTACACACTAAAGGCAACTCAGATCCTGGAAATCAAGGCAAGTATCTGATTCCTAATCACAATTCCTACAGTACTATTCAGGGCAGCATGAGGGGTCTTTCAGAAATCCTGGTCTGCATTAGTCCGTCACAATGGCCTTGTGGTTTTAATGCGAGGCTATTAGTCCAGAAACCCAGCTCATGTTCCAGGGACCTGGGTCTGAATCCTGCTACTGTAGATATTGGAGTTTGAATTCAATAATAATCTGGGATTAAGAGTTTCATGGTGACCATGGAACCACTGCTGATTGTTGGAAACCCCATCTGGCTCACTAATGTCCTTACCTGGTCTGGCCTACATGTGACTCCAGACCCACAGCAATGTGGTCAACTCTTAACTGCTCCTGAACAGTTACAGATGGACAATAAATACTGGTCTAACAAATGAGGTCTGCATTCTTTAAGCAAATAAAACGTTGCCCAAAGGTCGCTTAACAGAAAAACAGGAACAGAAGTTACATCAGACTCAACACATTAACTGTGTGACTCTCTGTGTCCAGGGATGCTGCTGGATTTCTGCAGCACTTTCTGTTTTTAGTTCAGATTTCCAGCCTCTGCAGTACATTGCTTTTATCTGATTTGTTTGTTGTATGTTAGTTTATGGGATCTTGCTGTGTCCAACATTATTGTCCAGTTTCCTCCATCATGACAAGAACTGCACTCCAAAGGCTCGTCAGTGGCTGAAAGGGTATTATATAGAATCCCTACGATGCTGAAAAAGGCCATTTGGCCCATTGAGTCCACACTGACCTTGCAAAGAGCATCCCACCCAGACCCACCCCATAACATCACATTTCCCCATGGTCAATCCACCCTAACCTGCACATCTTTGGACCATGGGGGAAACCGGAGGAAACCCACACAGACTCTGGGAGAATGTGCAAACTCCACACAGACAGTCGCTCGAGGCTGGAATCGAACCTGGGTCCCTGACGCTGTGAGGCAGCAGTGCTAACCATTGGAGCCAAAAAGCCTGCAGCTGCTGGAATCCAAAGTAGAGAAGCAGGAAGAACACAACAAGCCAGGCAGAAGGTGGAGAAGTCAACTTTCTTCAGCTCTATGACTCCATAAGGTGTACAGTTATTATTGTGCAGATAAGTTCATTCAGGAGGGGTTAATATCTGAGTGGTGAACTTTCCCTGTTTAAGGTGAGGTTTCTTTTTTGGAAATATACTGTGACAGTCCCTTTCACACTCCTATCCCGCAACGAAAGACCTGTCTGACAAATTTTATATTTTTACATTCACAAGCTCCCAGGAAATAGGAGTAGGCCATTTGGCCCATCAAACCTGCTCCACCATTCAACTTCCATCATGGCTTAACTTGGGTCTCAACTCCACTGTTTCATCTTCAGAACAGCTCCCCTCTTCCCCAGTATTGGTGCCAATGTCCCATGAACCCAAACCCATTTCTCCCACCAATCTTTTGAGCCATGTCTTTACCTCTTGAAATTTGAAAGGTTCCAGAAAACATTTACAAGGATCTTGCCAGGGTTGGAGGGTTTGAGCTATAGGGAGAGGCTGAGCAGGCTAGGGCTGTTTTCACTGGAGGCTGAGGGATGGAGGTTTATAAAATCATGAGGGGCATGGATAGGGTGAATAGCCGTGGTTTTTTCCTTGGGGTGGAGGAGTCCAAAACTACAGGGCATAGGTTAAGGTGAGAGGGAAAAGACTTAAAAGGGACCTAAGGGGCAACATTTTCACACAGAGGGTGGTGCATGTGTGGAATGAGCTGCCAGAGGAAGTTCCTCAACTTGCTCCAGATGTGGTCACTATGAACTACAGTGGGGTCCACCAGCTCCCCCATCATACAGTTACAACATTTCGCCTGGCCCTGCATTGTTATTTTAATGACTTAATTCTTATTTTGATTTTTAAAGAAATTCCTACTCAGGCTTTAGTTTATATCCTGTAAGTATTTCCTCTATTTACCTACAATCTGAATGTAACCAATAATACATAGTCAAACTAATAGCTATCTTCAACCAATGAACTTATGGTTTAACGTGATGACACTATTTTATGCTGGGCCCCTGATCCTGGGCCTCAATTTACCTCAGGCTGTGTCTCACTCTGCGTGTGATCTCTCTTTCCTCACCATGCGCAGTTCACTGATCCACATTGCTGTGGGTCTGGAGTCACATGTAGGCCAGACTGGGCAGAATTCTTTCGATTAGTGAACCAGATAGGATTTTAACAGAATCTGGTAGTTTTGTATTCCTGTTATTAGTCGTTTATCTCAGACTTATTTAGCATTTGAAAAGCTGAGTTTAAACTCACAAGTTGCAGTGGTGGGGTCTGAGTAACTAGTCTAGCAATGCAGTCACTATGCCTGAACCTTATTTAGATTAGATTAGATTACTTACTGTGTAGAAACAGGCCCTTCGGCCCAACAAGTCCACACCGACCCGCCAAAGCGCAACCCACCCATACATTTGCCCCTTACCTAACACTATGGGCAATGTAGCATGGCCAATTCACCTGACCCGCACATCTTTGGACTGTGGGAGGAAACCGGAGCACCCGGAGGAAACCCACGCAGACACGGGGAGAACGTGCAAACTCCACACAGTCGGTCGCCTGAGTCGGGAAATGAACCCGGGTCTCAGGCGCTGTGAGGCCGCAGTGCTAACCACTGTGCCACCGTGCCGCCCACAGTGCCACCGTGCCGCCCACAGGGCATTCAGACAAACATTAAAAAAAGGCAAAAGGTTTATTCAACATTAATTCCTACAGATGCCTGCAGAGATTCTACAGACACCAGTCTTGAAACTTCATATAAAATTGGAACCTGCCTTCTACTCCTTGTGTGGGAGTAGCAATTAACCTTTCGGGTCTAAAAATCGAAATTTCTCCAAAGACTGTGTAAAGAAGGAAAGGGTCCACTTTGCTGAGAGCTAAGCTAACAAGGCATAAGCAAGACACGTGGAGGAGGACGGAGAATGGAGGTCAGAGGTCATGCTCTGAAGTTGTGGAACGCAATATTCAGTCCGAGAGGCTGTAAGGTGTCAAAGTGGAAAATGAGGTGCTTTTCCTCCAGTTTGCATCGAGTTTCATTGGAATACTGTAGCAGGCCCAGGATGGGAATGTTAAAACAGGAGCAAGCTGGATTGAAGTGGCAATTAACTGGAATGTCAGGCTGATTCCTACAGTTGGAATGGAGGTGTTCTGCAAAATGGTCATGGTCTCACTCATGGTCAGGCAACTTTTGGAATACTGTGTGCAAGTGATTTCCCTACAATAGGAAGGATGTTGTGAAACTTGAAAGGGTTCAGAAAAGATTTACAAGGATGTTGGAGGATCTGAGCTACAGGGAGAGGCTGAACAGGCTGGGGCTGTTTTCCCTGGAGCGTCAGAGGCTGAGGGGGGTGACATTATAGAGGTTAATAAAATCATGAGGGGCATGGATAAGATAAGTAGACAAAGTCTTTTCACTGGGGTGGGGGAGTCCAAAAGTAGAAGTTTAGGCTTAAGGTGAGAGGGGAAAGATTTAAAAGGGACAAAGGGGCAACTTTTTCACATAGAGGGTGGTGCGTGAATGGAATGAGCTGCCAGAGGAAGAGGTGGAAGCTGGTACAATTAAAGTATTTAAAAAGCATCTAGATGGGTATGTGAATAGAAAGAATCGAGAGATATTGTACAAATGCTGGCAAATGGGGCTAGATTAATTTAGGAATATCTGGTTGGCATGGATGAACCGAAGGGTCTGTTTCCATGTGGCACGGTGACACAGTGGTTAGCACTGCTGCCTCACAGCGCTAAAGACCTGGGTTCAATTCCCGACTCAGGCGACTGACTGTGTAGAGTTTGCACATTCCCCCCGTGCCTGTGTGGGTTTCCTCCGGGTGTCTGGTTTCCTCCCACAATCCAAAGATGTGCAGGTCAGGTGAATTGGCCTTGCTAAATTGGCTGTAGTGTTAGGTGAAGGGGTAAATGTATGGGTGGGTTGTGCTTTGGCGGGTCGGTGTGGACTCGTTGGGCCGAAGGGCCTGTTTCCACACTGTAAGTAATCTAATGTACATCTCAATGAGTCTGTGACTGTAATAGTGGAAGCTTATCAACCTGCCTCCCCAAATTAGCACGCGGAAAACTGATCAACAGCACCCTGTTAACTGCTGTTATACCATCAAATACTAGCAGGGACTCAGCTCCTGGTAGAACTGACAGTCTGTCTCCCTGTTCTCTCCGTTACAGGTCCATGAAATATCCCGGGAAATCAGCATCCGACTCAGTGAGAATGGGACAAAGGACCCAACGGACATCTCCACTGTGGCCTATTACATTGAAAGAGATGTGAGTACAGCTCCTGATTCTCCCTCCCAGTGCTCAATCCACCATCACATTTTACCTCAAAAAAAACCCTGGGCTTATGTTACCAGAGACCTGGGCTAATAATCTGGAGACAGGAGCTCAAATCCCGCCACAACTGCTGGGGAATGTAAATTCAACCAACTGATAATTCGGGAATAAGAAACTGATCGTCATAAAACTACAGGATTGTCATTTTAAAAAACCCAACCGATTCAGCGCTAATGTCATTTAGGGAAGAAACTTGCCATCTTTACCTGGTCATCTACACTTTCCTCTGCTTCGCGAATACAGCCAACATAATCAAATTTGCCTCCCGTCCTGGTTATACTCTCTTCCACCCTCTTCTGTCAGGCAGAAAATAAAAAAGTTTGAATTCACGTACGAACAGATTCAAGAACAGTTTCTTGTTATTGAACTTTAGAATGGGCGGCACGGTGGCACAGTGGTTAGCACTGCTGCCTCACAGCGCCTGAGACCCAGGTTCAATTCCCGACTCAGGCGACAGACTGTGTGGAGTTTGCACGTTCTCCCCGTGTCTGCGTGGGTTTCCTCCGGGTGCTCCGGTTTCCTCCCACAGTCCAAAGATGTGCGGGTCAGGTGAATTGGCCATGCTAAATTGCCCGTAGTGTTAGGTAAGGGGTATATGTAGGGGAATGGGTAGGTTGCGCTTCGGCGGGTCGGTGTGGACTGGTTGGGCCGAAGGGCCTGTTTCCACACTGTAAGTAATCTAATCTAATCAATGGGCCTGTTTAATGTTAATGTCGATCTCTCTCTGCACCTTCTCTGTGGCTGTAACACTACACCCTGCACTCTGTTCTGTTACCCTGATGCACTTGTACTGTACAATCTGCCTGCAAAGCATTTAAGACAACACTTATCACTGTACCTCGGTACACGTGACAATAATAAGTCAAATCAAATAGAAAATAAATCACGTGATTCCAGACCCACATAACTTGGGTGATTCTTAGGGACTCAGCTCCTGGTAGGGAGCTCTGAAAGGGATTACAGAACCAGCCAGATTAATCAAAATCTTACAGGAAAGTCAAATAGGAATGAACTACCCGGCACTGACCCTACAGTGTCCTCCTTCCGAACATCTGGGATCACCTGGGCCCTTGTGCAAAGCTGGGACAGTTTCTGTGTCTTTTAGCTGAGTCACAGATTAGTCCAACATTGTGCTGTTCATGTTAACACACTTTGGAGATAATGCCCCAGACAGCATCCTCACCAGGGGGCATTTTCAGAATGGTGACCTGTAACTAGTGCCATCAGGATCAGGGGCACGATTATTTAGAATGTCTGTCAATGACTTGAATGAGGAAAGTGAATGAAGTATATTGAAGTTGGCAAAACACGCAAAAATATGTGGTAGTACAAGTGGTGATGACAGCACAGAGTCAGCAGAGGGATATAAACAGATTAAGATGCAGCATAATGTGGGACACTGTGAGGTTACGTACTTTGGCAGGAGGAATAGAAGAGCTGAATATTATTTAATTGGAGAAAGATTGCAGAAAGCAGAGTGACTTAGGAATCCTCGTGCATAAATCAGGTGACAGCAAAAGCAAATGGACTTTTGGTCTTTATTTCAAAAGGAAACAGTGTATAAAAACAGGGACATGTTGCTAATATTACACAAAATACTAGAGTACACCTAGGTTACTGTGAACTGGCAATGGAGGCAATACAGAGAAGATTCACTGAGCTAATATCAAGTATGGTGAGATGAGGAGATGTTGAGTAGGTTGGACTTGTGTTCGTTGGAGTATAGAAGAAAGAGAGGTAGCTTTATGAAAATGTATAAGATTCTTAGAGGTGTTGACAAGTTAGATGCATTAAGGATGTTTTCCTTTGAGGTAGAGTTTAGACATAATCTCAAAATAAAAGGTCATGCATTTAAGACAGAAATGAGGAGGAATTTCTTCTGTCACAGAATAGTGAATTTGTGGAATTTGTTTACCACAGAGATGCTCAATTGTTAGGTATATTCAAGGCTGAGACAGAGATTTTTAATCAGTAAAGGAATTGAGGTAAGGAAGTGCTGTTGAGCATTGTCATTGAATGACGGAACATACTCGATGGGCCGAATGGTATACTTCTGCTTCCACATCCATTAGTCAACATAATCCACAGGTATGACCTGTTCCACCAAAAGGACAGAGCCACTGGAGTAACACCTGGGAATCTTGAAGATTGGGTCTGGAATCTTGTGGCATCGGGTAAAATCTGAGCAAGAAATCCTCCAACTGTTTTCTACTTATCACACCACTGCACACCGTCGGCCATCTTCTCAACTGGTGAAACAACGGAGGGAAGCAAGGACATGTCACCATGGGAAGTAGTTGATGCCAAAACATTGAATGTATCTAGATGTAGCACTTGGGGGGAATGGGATCAAAGGTTATTGGGTAAAAGCAGGATTAGGCTATTGAGTTGGAAGATCAGCCATGATTGTGATTAATTGTGGAGCAGGCTTGAAGGGCCGAATGGCCTCTTTCTACTCCTATCTTCTATGTTTCTATGACACATAATGCCTCTGAGTGGAAGCACTACTAGAGACTGAGCCAGCTGAGTCCTAAAGGATATCGCTGCTAGACTGGGTCTCCAACAGGTGGGGATGAGGGAACCAACAAGAGGAATCAACCTCATCCTCACCAATCTATCTGTTAAGATCAATAGGTGAAGTCATCGCACAGTCCTTATGGAGACAAAGTCCCGTCTTCACATTGAGAATACCCTCCATCGTGTTGTGTGGCACTGTCACTGTGCTAAATAGGATGGATTTGAAATAAATCTAGCAACTCAAGACTGGGCATCCGTGAGGGACTGTGGACCATCAGCAGCAGCAGAATGTTATTTTACCAATATTTGTAATCTCCTGGCCTAGCATTTCCCCCATTCTATCCTGAGCATCAAACAGGGGGATCAACCCAGGAGAAAGTGAGGACTGCAGATGCTGGAGATCAGAGCTCAAAATATGTTGCTGGAAAAGCGCAGCAGGTCAGGCAGCATCCAAGGAGCAGGAGAATCGACGTTTCGGGCATGAGCCCTTCTTCAGGAATGAGGAGAGTGTGCCAAGCAGGATAAGATAAAAGGTAGGGAGGAGGGACTTGGGGGAGGGGCGTTGGAAATGCGATAGGTGGAAGAAGGTCAAGGTGAGGGTGATAGGCTGGAGTGGGGGTGGGGGCGGAGAGGTCAGGAAGAAGATTGCAGGTTAGGAAGGTGGTGCTGAGTTCGAGGGTTGGGACTGAGACAAGGTGGAGGGGGGGAGGGAAATGAGGAAATGATCAACCCAGGCTCAATAATGAGTGTAAGACGGCATTATGGAGGTAGGACCAGTCTATAAACATCACCATTCACAGCAATCTTTAGCTAACCGTGCCGAGTGGGTGATCTATCACAACCTCCTCCAATGGCACCCAGCATTACAGATACCAATCTTCAGTCAATTTGATTCACTCCACGCAATATTGAGAAATGATTGGAGATGCTGGATACTACAAAGGCAATAGGCCCTGATAGCATTCCAGCGTCCCCTCGCCAAGCCCTTCCAGTACAGTTACAACACTGGCATCTACCCGACAACTTAGGAAATTGCCTAAGCATGACCTGAGCACAAAAAGCAGATTAAATCTCAACCTGGCCAATTCCTTTCCCATCTGGATCATCAGTAAAGTGATAGAGGAGCCATCATCAGTGCTGTCTAGCAGGACTTACAAAGGAATAACTTGAGAAGGATAGTCGCAGGTTGTACAATGGGTTTTAAAGACATGGATTTTCCATTGAAATTTTTGTGGTTCAAAATGAGAGAGAGAAGGAATCTGTTCATTCCTTATCAGTCAGCACTTAATGTCCTCAGTTGAAGTGAGTCACTTGTTGTGATAATTTGTACAGGAGCAGATGACAGAGCAGGCTTGATTGAGGCTGTGTGATATACTTGTGTCCCTATAAATAAAGCTTATAATCTTATAAACACTAAGCTCCGATTATGTAACCTCCACCACCTGACTATCTCAGTTCTAAATAAACCTCGCACCACAATCACTAGTTAGCAATGAAGTGCTTGTGAATGGACTCTTTTCCCAGTTTCCCATTGACACACATTTCCTACATTAGAACAGTTTCTACATCCGTTAGGCACATTGTTAATTGTAAATACTTTCCAGAGGAAATGGAGGCATCGTGTTGTACATGTCAGAAACAGATCCTTCAGTTCAACTCATCCACGCCAACAAGATATCCTAACCTAATCTAGTGCCATTTGCCAGCATTTGGCCTGTATCCCTCCAAACCCTCCTTATTCATCTGCCCATCCAGAGGCCTTCTAAATGTTGTGGTTGACATGAGGTCATGGAGGAAGTATGTAAATACAAGTTCCATCTTCTCTGTTTCAAGCTGACCTGAGTTAATGTTTTGGGTATCTGATCTACTTTAAGTTGAGCGCACAGACCTCAGAATGCACTACCTAACTAGTTTCTCTTTTGCTATTCTTGCCAATGTCTCCACGTTGCAGCTAAAGATGAACCAATTCATGCTGGAAGTGGATGGAAAGAACCTGCAGGTGGAAAGGGAGTCGGTGCAGGTTTGGTTCTTTGACAATGAGCCTCCTCGAATCAATATGAAGACCATTTCACCCGGCTTCGCAGCCATTATCATTATCATCGCCCTGGCTATCCTAACGGGGATTGCAGTGTTTGTAAGTACCCCCCCAGCTCGATCCTGCATCGACAGTTCCCCTTCGATAAACACCTTCTTCCTGATTCTTGACCCGTTCAACGGGTTTTGCTTTCGAAAAATCAATTCATGGAACTTGAATGGACGGGCTAGCATTTGCTGCTCATTTATACCAGTCCTTGAGAAAATCACCATCTTGAAGTCTGTGGGGTGTAGGGACACACTCAGCACATCTACAAATGTGTGACTTGCTGGTCATTTCAGAGGGTGGTTCAGAGTTAATCACATTTGGAGTCATATGCAGGTCAGACCAGATAAAGACAGCAGATTTCCTTCCCAAAAGCTCATGAATGAGATGGGGATATCCCAACAATCCAGGGGTGTAATGATCAGCTTCGAAGAGACTGGTATTTTGTTTCATGTTTATCAATGGAAACATTCTAAACAGGGTATGTTAACCTGTTGTTTATTTACAGTTCGTAACCTTAACTGGTTCAGGCGATAATGAAGATGTAGAGTTTGGTAAATTATTCAGCTCAGTCTGCAAAAGTATCTAAAGGATACTTGTGGTTCTTGTGGTACATTGGTATGTCCCTACCTCTGAGCCAGGGGAACCTGGGTACAAGTCCCACTTGACCCAGAGGTGTATAATAACATCTGTATACAGGTCAATTAGCAATGTATCTAATGCATCAAAAGGTGAATGTGTGCAAGACCATTTCTTTAGGGCGGCACAGTGGCACAGTGGTTAGCACTGCTGCCTCACAGTGCCAGGGACCCGGGTTCGATTCCAGCCTTGGGCGACTCTCTGTGTGGAGTTTGCACATTCTCCCCATGTGTACGTGGGTTTCCTCCGGGTGGTCTGGTTTCCTCCCACAAAGAGGTGCAATTTAGGTGAATTGGCCGTGCTAAATTGCTCTATAGTATTCAGGGATATGTAGGTTAGGTGCATTAGTCAGAGGTAATGGGGTAGGGAAATGGGTCTGTAGAGGGTTGGTGTGGACTTGTTGGGCTGAAGGGTCTGTTTCCACACTGTAGGGATTCTATGATGATGAACAGTGTCCCGTCTCTTGATTGTCACAGGATCAGAGCCCCCACTAAACTGACAGCCTGCCTGCATTGGTGAATATCGGGAAGGTGGACCAATCCTTTCCCATCCCAACCAGAGATCATTGCAGTCCAGCTGGGAATGGCTCCTTATGTGGTCCATGAGAGCTCCTTACATCGATGTCTTAAGAGTTTGACTGGCAGCAGATCAAGAAAGTTCTTGGCCCATTCGGAACTTAATCCAGGAGGAATCATCAAACTATAGAATCCCTACAGTATGGAAGCAGGCCATTTGGCCCATCAAGTCCACACTGCCCCTCCGAAGAGTATCCCCATCCTATCCCTGTAACCTTGCATTTCCCATGGCCAATCTACACAACCTGCACATCTTTGGACTGTGGGAAGCCTGTATTCTGAGTCACCACCCTCCCACTCCCATTAGGCTCCCTTTCCAGCTCTGTGCCCATTGCCTCCCAGGCCCCAGGGAGGAGAAATTCACCTCCGGAGTGGGTGGGACTCGAACCTGGAACCTTGAGACTGAAAGGTGCCTGTATCGCAAATGCCGGTGAGGGAAATGAGGGGAGAAAAGCCAAGCAATTTGTCTGAATCAACAGCAATTAAAAAGAGTCCTGCCCGATTGAGGTGTTCACTCCTGAATACTCCCCTGGTAGTGGTCACAGTGGAGAACACCATCCTTCAGTAGGAGGGGAGGTGGAAGACTGCTGTAGGACCTGGGTGCAATATGGAGCCAGTCTCTGGCCAAGTGCCATTATAAGGCTGCATGCCCTGCTGTGCATTTGCAATATTTTCGATTCATATCAGTCTCTGATTGGATTCGTTCTTCAAATCATGGAAAAGCCCTCACTTTTAAATTGTATTGCAATTTGGAAAATTCTGATTAAGTAACAGGGAGGAAAATGTACTGGATTTGGACAGTTCTGCAAGATGTCAGTAAGATATCCATTTCTGAGGGAGTACACACACTGTTACAGAATTGGAGAGGAAACAAACTCCTCTGGTTATGAGAAGCCACACTTTTAAAAATTAAAATAATAAGATACTTTGTGACTGTCGTGCATTGTAAATCAGGTCGGAGCGCTGATTTGACCATGTGCTGATTGTATTAGGTATGATTTGTGAATTATTTGGGGAGGTGGATCGTGATCTCCCTCCTGAACAGCATTGAGAATGTGAAAATTAAAAAAACTGCAGATGCTGAAAATCTGAAACAAGAACAGAAATTGCTGGAGGAACTCAGCAGGTCTGGCAACTTCGGTGGAGTGAGAAAGTAGAGTTAATGTTTCGGGTCCAGTGACCCCTCTTCAGAACCCGGGATAGCGTGGATGCAGTTACATCCCAAAGCCTGCAGTGGATGAAGGAGACCGCTCACCACTCCTCCCTTTTCAAGGCAATTAGGGACAGGCAGTAAATTCTGATGAAGAGCTTTTGCCTGAAACGTCGATTTTCCTGCTCCTCAGATGCTGCCTGACCTGCTGTGCTTTTCCAGCACCACTCTAATCTTGATTCTAATCTGCAGTACCCTCTTTCGCCAAATAAATTCTGCCCCAACCAGTGATTCCCTGCGTCGACAAACCAATTTTTAGAAAAAAAAGTCATGAATCATTTTAAGAACAGTTCAGTCAACAATGATTGTTATCTCTAATTGGTTTCATCAATGAAATAGTTGTCAAATTGCTGTTCTGTTTTCTAAAGAAGGATTGTTAAAAAATTCATTTTCCCATTTAATGTTTTAGACTGGAGATGGTGATTTGGAAAAGGGTGATTCAAACTGAACAGTTGAAGAATCACTGTTCTGAATTAGAAAGTCAAGTTCCTTGATCCAAAGTTCAGATTGCAGCTAAGAACATACTCTCTCTCTCTCTCTCAAAACCACAACAGTTATTTACGTAACGCATTTTACCATGGTACAAAGTGGCTAAGACACTTTGCAAATGCTATTGGGAGAAATGTTGGCACCTTGCCGCATGAGATATCAACAAATGAGAGCAGAAGATTTGGTCCCGAGGGAAGAGTTAGCACCTGAAAGGTGGGCGGGTGGTGAGAGTTGGGGAGAGAAGTCCAGAATTTATTGAGCAGGCAGAGCCGGACTGATGAACATTGGGAATGCAGGAGAGGCAGAACAGCAGGAGACATCTCAGAGGAAAGACTGACCTTTGGCCTCATTCAACCTGACACCCAGGGCCTGCAGGAGTTACATTTCTTTTTCATTCATTCCAAGGATATGAGCATTGTTGGCTAGGCCAACACCTATTGTCCATCTCTAACTGCCCTGAAGGCAATTAGAAAGATAGATAATAGGAAGAGTAGGCCATTCAGCCCCTTCACTTTGACCATGATTAATCAGCCAACTCAATATCCTGTTTCTGCGTTCTCCCCCATACCACTGATCCTTTTAGCCTTAAGAATTAGACCTTATTATTTGAAAACATTCAATTTTTGGGCCTCAACTGCTTTCTGTGGCAGAGGATTCCGCAGGTTCACCACTCAAGACATTTCTCCTCATCCCCATCCTAAACAGCCAATCTCAAAGTCTTCGGCTGTGACCCTGGTTGGCTTCCTCAGTCATCAGGAACTTCCTTCCTACATTTACCTTGTCTAGCCTTGTTCAGATCAATCGCATTACTTTGGGTCTGGAGTCATATGTAGGCCAGACTGGGTAAGGATGGCTGATTTCCTTCCCTAAAGAACATTAATAATGTAAAGCATAAGTACATTGATATGGGAAGGAATAACACCTCAATAGGTGCTTAATGGTAATCAAATTCATTTTTTTAATTTCAAGTTTTTGTTGAATTCATATTTCACCATGAGCTATCGTGGGATTTGAAACCACATCCCCAGAACATTAGCCTGGGGTCCTTAATTACTTGGGCACTGACATTATCACCACACTACTGCCTTCTCTCAGCTCACCTGACGTCTGGGGGGAAAGGAAGGGAAGCGAGAGTCTCAGCATGAACCATAACAGACACAAGAGGATATCGATCCAGGATCTAGGCAGCATGGTAGCACAACGGTTAGCACTGCTGCCTCACGGCGCTAGGGACCTGGGTTTGATTCCAGCCTCAGGTAACTATCTCTGTGGAGTTTACAAATTCTCTCTCTCTGTTACTCCCACAGTCCAAAGAAGTGCAGGTCAGGTGAATTGGCCATTCTAAATTGCCCATGGTGTTCAGGTTAGGTGCATTAGTCTGGAATAAATGTGGGGGATTGGGTCTGGGTAATTCACTCTTCGGTGGATTGGTGTGGAGTTTGTTGGGCCGAAGGGCCTGTTTCCGCACTGTGGGGATTCTATTCTGTGACAAAGTGAAGGGGAAAAAATGGGAGCTGATGGAATGCTGACTGTTGATGACATTATCTGATTGCAGGTTGTTGTCAGAAGGAGAGCTAAAGAAGACAGACGGAGAATCCAGTTTGAAGTGATTGAGGTGATGTATGTTAAACAGTAACTACTACAGTGGACCACATTGAGATGAGTGACTGAAATGGCCAGTGTTTATAAATGAACACATCTTCCTCCAATTCCCACCAATGGCTCTTGGCTGTATATTGGTTTAGATTCAGTTTGTTCCTACTTTTGATGCTTTTGTAACTTTAAGGAGGCTTCTTGATTTGGGAAGATGACAGGTGAGTGATGAAAAACCATCTGCAATCTCTGATAGGGTGCCACTGCCTCTTCTGCTGCTAAATCTGTCATGAGGAAATCTTGACCAGCACTTTGTCTTCCTTCAATATCTCCTGACTCGGTGAAAAGCCAAAGCCCATCCACATTGTTCCTGTATTTGGGGGAAGACCTTCCAACACCTTTTGAAGTTTGCCATCCATGACCACTCCTAATCTCTGTGTTCTTTCTTACCAACAGATCTTTTCTCAAACTCTATGTTATCAGTTCCACTCTGGCCATGGTCCTTTGATCGTGAATCACTTAATCCGCAGGCTCTTGAGTTTATGTGTCCTCTCTCCTATTTCACCTCTGTGTTGACATCACCTTCTCATGTTCTAGCTCCAAGCCTCAAATCCATTGGTGACCCCTCTCTTCCGACAACCTGAAGACTTCCCAAAGTCAATGAAGTGATTTAGAATTCACTCCCCCCTCCTCTTTAGTATTTTCTTGTTTGGGATTCGGCCTCATTGCCTTCCTCATTGACTGGAGGACAATTTGTGTTGCCTTTCAGTCAAAGGATTCTTTCCCTATCCCCTAGGCTTTTAGCTTTTCCATCATCAGCATCAAAAATGCACTACTTTACATATGTTTAGCATTGCACCATAGAAAGCATCCCGTCTGGATGCATCACAGTGTAGTGTGGCAACTGCTGTTCCCAACACCACAAGAAACTACATAGAGTTGGGAACACTGCCCATTCCAGCACGCAAACCAGCCTCCCATCCATTGACTCCATCTATACTACCCACTGCATTGAAAAAGCAACCAACATAATCAAAGTTAAAAATCACACAACACCAGGTTATAATCCAACAGGTTTAATTGGAAGCACTAGCTTTCAGAGCACTGCTCCTTCATCACAACCACCTGATGAAGTTAAAAATCACACAGCTTTCAGAGTTGTCAATCACATGATGAAGGAGCGTCGCTCTGAAAGCTAGTGCTTTCAATTAAACCTGTTGGACTATAATGTGGTGTTGTGTGATTTTTACTTTGTCCACCCAGTCCAACACTGGCATCTCCAAATCAGAACATAACCTATTCCACTCTCTTCCGTCAGAGAGAGGATATAAAAGTTTGAATACATGTATGAACAGTTCTTCCCTGCTGTTATTAGACTTTTGACCTTTAAGTGTTAATATTGATCTCTCTCTGCACCTTCTCTGCGGCTGTAACACTGTGTCCTGCATTCTGCCCTGTTACCCTGATACACTTGTACAGTACAATCTGCCTGTAAAGCATGTAAGACAACATTTGTCACTGTACCACGGTACACATGACAATAACAAATCAAATCAAACCATAGCCCCTGACCCTGAGCGTGGGACCCTCCCTTGGATTTACTGACACGACTCTCCCTTCATGATAAGTAGACTGCACCTGAATTTCAACAGCCAGGATTGCATTGAGATGGCAAGGGGTAAGGCCTGAAAAGAAAAAGAGGACCATGGGGGATGACCCCTGCTAACATTCTTTAAAAAGCTGAGTGTTTGAGGGGTAGATGTAGGAAAGACACTTCCTTTTGAGGAGGCGTAATTTAAGTATAAAATTGCCCCAAATATTCAGTGGGGAATTCAGGGGAAACATCTTTATCCAAAGAGGAGAGAGCGAAGATGCACTAGCACAGGAGATAGTTGAGTACTTAATGTAAAGCAGGAAAAGTGTACGACGGAGATGAGAATGGCGAGATATATTGGTGAAATGGGATGGAGTAAAATCGGAGGGGAGTTGAAGGGACCAGTGGGCTGTTCAATTATGATTCCAGCTACATGGCAGTGATCTGCAGGGGGTTCCTGATCTGCTTCTTAGTCTATAAGGCAGTGCAAACTACTGTCTGCTGGATGAGATGAGGTTACCTGGCTTGGAAAGGGTTGGCAATTGTGATCGGGCATAATCCTGGAGGCAGTGCCACATGAGCGCATGTTTCCAAATGCCCTCGCACCTCACACTCTGGCCATTGGGTAACCAAAACAGCCAACATTGGGGGGGCATGATGTGCAGGAGCTGGTGTTGGACAAGTTAAAATACACCTAACACCAGGTTATCGTCCAACAGGTTTATTTGGAAGTACAAGCTTTCGGAGCGCTGCTCCTTCATCCGGTAGCTAGTGGAGCAGGATCATAGGACACAGAATTTATAGTAAAAGATCATAGCGTCACAAAACTGATGCAATGTGTTGAACAAACCTAGATTGCTGTTAAGTCTTTAATCACTTAGAATGTGATTACAGGTTTCAATTCATTAATATTCTTTCAAGGCACATTCCCGAGACAAATAAAGGTTTTATAAAAAAGAGTGACTTCTCAGCTCAGACAATGCATTAAAGATGTGAGGTTAGAGTCTGTCTGTATCCCAACGTTGAGTCCTTATGCATGAGAGAGTGGGATTGTTCTTTCCATTAAATTGCCAACTTTGTCCACTTCCTCCCTCCCTCTCTCTCTCACACACACACACTCACTCACACACGCATACTCACTCACTCATTCTCACTGTCTCACACATGCACACACATATCTAAGTCTATACGGTGAATTTGCATTTGTAGATATTTCTATTTTGTTCAAAAAGGACAGTCTGTAGGCAGTGAGTCCATGTGTATTTTATCAATTCCTACTTTGGAAATAGAACCAGTCTGACTCAGAGTCAGGGTACAGACAGACCCTAACCTCACACCTTTCATGCACTGTCTGAGCTGAAATGTCACTTTTAAAAAATAAAACCTTAAGTTATCTCGGGCACATGGCTTGAAACAAGTTCTGGGATTTACATGTTAATAAATTGAAACCTGCATCCCCATTCAGTGATTAAAGACTTAATCACAATCTAGGTTTGTTCAATACATCGTATCAGTTGCATGACACTAAGATCTTTTACTATAAATTGTGTCCTATGATCCTGCCCCACTAGCTACCTGACAAAGGAGCAGTGCTCCGAAAGCTAGTGATTCCAAATAAACCTGCTGGACTATAACCTGGTGTTGTGTGATTTTTAACTTTGTGGGTTTGAAATCAACTTCTTCCAATCAAAAAGCAAATTATTCCTTCATTAACAATGGGAATTTTACATGTCAGTTGCACAAACCATTTCTCCAATTCTCTTTAGGATACATAAGGTTCCTTGGAGAGGGAACATGCAGTTTCCATCAATGCTCTCAATGCCTTTAGAGAGAGGTGGGCTTAGCAGGAGATATAGTGCTTTATTCCCACCCCCCCCACTCCATTTTGATTTGATACCTTCCCTTTCTCCCTATCTTCCCTCACATTTGATGGTTTGCATTGCCATACTAGACCCTGTGTGTAAATACTGTGTTGGCTCTGTGGATGATTACTGATGGTATTTAAGAGAGAAAAATAAACACACAAAAAAAGTCATGGTGATTTGGATGGTGGGAAAGTCACTCAGTTATGTGTGACAGCAAAACAAAAAGAAAGTATAAGAGAATGTGTTTAAATGTTTGTTTGTAAAGTTTCATGCAATTCTATGTATTTTCTTCTGGGTATTTGCTTGGGTGAGTGCCTTGGAAATGAACCTTTCATCCTTCGAGACCCCAGCGCAGTTTGAGAGGGTTGGCAATCCTACAGACAGCCCCCGGGGGTCAAAGCTAGCACCTTATCTGGACGGCGCTGCCAATCACCTGCGTAAACTGCTCGGACTGTCACTGTTGCTTCATTCCTGTAAGTTCTAATGGAGCTTTACCTGTTGGTTTACGCAGGGGCAAGAAATGGATGACCATCACCTTGCTGAGAGGATGGGCTTAGCGCGTTAAGATCGTCAAGAAGCTTTGTGCATCCCACATCTCGTATTTGTCGCATGCAAGGAGTTTTTGCAAGTGAGCCTCATGTTTATAGTTTGTTCTGCACAGCGCCATGAGTAAACCCAACTGCTGATTTTGAAGACTGCTCTGGTTCAAGGCTGAAGACAGTTCTGAAGGAGGAAGGTTGTGGGTTTGCAGTCACTGAACAGGCTTGACACTGCAATAAGTTGCTGGGACAGATATCAACAGGAGACATAGCCCATGACTCTAGGCTGGTACCATTGGAAAAACATTAAATTTGGTTCTGAGGCTAAAAACCTTTTCTGAAACAACAGCATGAGAGACAGCAGATAGGGGACTGGCTGTTTATGACCCTTTAGCTCTTTTGGGAAGTGGGGGGGTGGGGGGGTGGGTTGAAATTCAATTTGATTATGGCACAGAAGGGGTCAGTAATAAATGAATTGCATGACTCTGGTTTGCAGAGTGGAAAGCTGTATAAAAGGTGGCTTATCTCTATCGTGCTTATGTGCTTCCATTGAAGACGGATGCCACCCGACTTCCCACCATCTGGTAAAGGCTTCTCAGAGCAGCTCCTACTTTGCTGCAATGCCGTTACTGGCAGAACATCAGAAACCCTGTGCAAGTGCGGATTCTTTGGCAGAACATGAGACGCTCTGAGGAAACTGGCAGCCGCGACTCTTCAGTGTTCAATGTGATATTCTCTTGTTTAAAAATCACTTCAACCATGCGGCAGGGTGTAATATTGCAATTCCCAGCTGGTGAAACAAAAACACTTCTACTCTATAAAGGTCAAAAATACAATTGCAGAAACTTAAATGTGCAGATTATGGAGAGTTTCACTGAAAGCAAATGGACTGTGAAAACAGCATGTGTCCTGAGATGGTAATGAGGCTATTTAAATACAGTCTTAATGTTCAAATCTGCTCATGAAATATCCTCTTAGGTAGAAGAGAGCAGGTAGAGCCAATCTAACACATGGCAAAGAATCTGTGCTTTTAGTTACAGAGATCTACAGCAACCTGCCTAGTTTTCACAATTAAACGAATCCCAGGTGCCCGTGTCTCCTCCATACCTATCCTATGCACGTACCTGTCTAAATGTTTCTCAAATGCCGAAAGTGTACTCCCGTCCACCATCACCTCTGGCAGCTCGTTCCAGAAACTTTTGTGCTGCAGTTTTGTCCAAATTTTCCATTAACAGAAGACGGCAGAGAAATCATGCTTCGCTGTTTTAAAATGGTCACAACAAATCAATGATATTTTTGTCAGTCGGTAGCACTCTTGCCCCTGAGCCCCAAGGTTCTGGGTTCAAGGCCCATTTCAGAGTCTGAACGCATAACTTCAAGCCAACGTCCCCCCACCGAGGGAGTGCTGCACTGTCAAAAGTGCCATCCTTTGGATAAGATAAGCAGCTGAGACCCCAGCCTGTCTCCTTGGGTGGATGTTAGATTGCAGGGGTGTTCTTCTCAAGAGCAGGATGCCATGATCAATACTTATCTGTTAACCAACGTCATAAAACAAGAGACCTCTCGGCTGTTTTGAGAGCCTACAGTGCAGAAAGTGATTTGTGTTTCCTGCAACAAGTTTACAAAATCCCAACAGTGCAGAAAGAGGCCATTCGGCCCACTAAGTCTTCAAAGACCCTCCAAAGTGCATTCCACCCAGACCCACCCCGTCCCCATAACTCCGCATTTACCATTTCTAGTTCATGCAGCCTACACATCCCTGGACACGACAGGCCAAGTTAGCACGATGCACCTACACATCTTTGGTCTGTGGGAGGAAGCCCATGCAGACACGGGGAGAACATGCAAACTCCACACAGAGTCACCCGAGGCTGGAATTGAACCAGTGTCCCTGGTGCAAACCACTCTGCCGCTCTTAATTGACGTAACTGGATACCAAATGCTTTGGGATACAAGAGGTGCTAGATAAATACAAGTCTTTTTGTAGACCTGAGAAGCTCTTGACGTTAAGCATAGTTTGGAAGCTGACAGGAAGATTTAGTAACCTTTCCCCTGGTTTTTGCTTCACAAAGCCTCTCGACACCTGAACTGCATGAGCATGACAGGGAAAGCTAAGAACAGGTGAAAAGATAGAGGCTGTCACACTGTCCTTTTACCCCTTTATATTTTCACTGCTGAGGACAAATTGAAGGGACTGTTCTCCTTGGAGAGAAGGGGACTAAGAGGAGATCTGTTAGAGATTTTCAAAATCATGAGTGGGCTGGACAGAGTTGATGGAGAGAAGCTCATAAAAACAAACAAAGAATGAGAGGCATGGAATTAAAATGCAAAAGAATCGAGGGCGATAGGATGAAACACTTTTACACACAGCGTATAGTTTGGGTATAGCATGCACTGCCTGAAAATGTGATGGAGGCAGGTTCAATGGATAGAAATAGTGCACAGGTACATGGGGGAAGAGAGCAGAGCATCGGCTTTCGGTAATGATGCTTGTTTGAAGAGCAAATTCAGACACAATGGGACAACAGCTTCGTTCTGTGACACACCAATTCTGAGAGTCTTTCCGTAAAGCTGACAAACAGAACCATTTCAACAATTTTGCCAGTGAGAAAATTAGTGAAAATGTGGCATTGTAAGAGAAGCACTCCCTTGAGAAAAGGGCTCATCAGGCAGGTGGTGCCCCTAACTGTAAAAATCATCCCTTCAACTATTCATGCCAAGCATTCTGCCCCCAACCACTGTGCCATTCCCTCACTGAGTCCCTATGTCTCTCCATTTTCACTCCTTAGGTCATGCCCTCAAACTCATGGCTCGAGATCCATTTTGTCCTCACCCAAACATTGCAAAGCTCCTTGGGATTTTTTTGTGTGGCTCTGTTGGTGCAGAACTAAAAGAGAATGTTGCAGTTGCGTGGGTTAACATTCCACGGACAAAATGTTAGCAGTGGGAAAACATAGTGAAAGATTAACAGATTCCAATTAGCACCTGCCTTTGGCTGCCAATCAGTAACGCCTGGTTTCAATCCTCATGTTAAAAGCAGCTACAGTAACACACTTAATTAACACTCACAGAAGATGCAAAGCAGGAAGTAAATGGCTTTAGGTTAAGAATGTGCGATTTTGCAGTTAATGGTTTAACAAAGGAGGGTTTTCAGAATTTACGAGCAGGTTCAGTGGCTTATTCAGGCAGATTGTCGCTGAGTTGTAAGGGTGTTCTATTTTTAAATAGGCAGCATCAGTTCAGTGGCGGCTTTGAGATGTTGCGATTTTGCAGAACTCAGTGCATGGGATCACACTGCTCAGGATGTGGCTGTTTGGCCCATCACGCTCATACCAGCTGTTTGAAAGAGCTGTCCAATCACAGAGCCTCTCCCCCTTGGCCCTGCCAATGATTGCATTTCAAGTTGCTCTTTCTGAAAAATTCTTGTTGAATGTTCTTCCACAGCCCTTTCAGACAGCACATTCCACTCACTATGTAAGATCAACTCACCTGTCACTGGGATTATTTTAGCTATTAATAAATTTTAAATCTGCCCACCTTCTGATGACTGATCATCCTTTCCCACTATTCGCTCTGTCGAAACTGTGGCTGATTGTGAACAACTCGATAAGTCTCACCTGAAATGGGAGGAAAACACCCTTGTGTCTGTGCCCTTTTCCATGTTACTTAAACTCCTCAAGTCCTTGTTACTGTTTCAGTAAATCTCCAAAGTTCTAAAATGATGCCATTTGTACTCAGGCTCGGGTCATTATGTTATATCAGGAAACAGCAGTGACCCTGTCTGAGTCACCACTGTCAGTCTGAGAAAGTGTTCACCACTGCGCATCTGAAGGAGTCACATCAGACTTGAAACGTTAACGGTTTCTCTCTCTACTGTTGCCACCCCTCGTGTGTTTCTCTAGCTTTTCTCTTTTATCTCACCAAATACCTTGACTTAGTCAATTTAGTATCTAGGTTATGAATGTCCCTAAAATCCGTAAATTTCAATTTCCCTAATAAGTCTGGTTCATGGTAGTTCAACCAAAGTAAATATTATTTGCACATAAGAAATGGTTGTCATTTATTAAGACAAGTGTCAATTATATTTGTCTCTGATTACTGCTTCTACAAGTCTCCCGCCCAGTCATTAGGCTGAGAACTTATAGAAACTCCATCAGAAGGGCTGCAGCTCCCAGACATGTGCTGCAAAGGTTTTGAAATCAATTTAATAGGAGCAGAGCGTGTTGGAGCAAGTGCACTTTCCACCATACACAACCTTCTTGATGTTTCAGTTATTCATTACGGGTTCATTAAACGGAGTCTTTACTGCAGCAAAAAATACCGAGCAAATCCAACAGCTAAACTTCACTGATATTTAACGGAACAGATTTCTTCCAAAGTGTTATTTTGCCTGTCTTGTCTGAGGTTCCATAACAGGAGGATGATAGGTCACATTCTGTCTCTGATACTTCTTTTCTGTCAGTGCATCACAGTTTTATAGGTGGTGGAAGAATTTCTGGAGTTGGTTATGAGTCCATTAAGCTGCATCACAAATATTCCTTCCCCATACTACACATTAATGATCTGGATCTTGGTGTACAGGCGACAATTTCAAAGTTGCTTTAATGACCCTAAACTTGGAAGGATTGAGAGGACACCGTGGAACCCCAAGTCAACATTGACAAGTTGGTGAAGAGGGCAGTTGGGTGACAGATGAGGTTCAAAGCCGAGAAATGTGAGGTGATACACTTTGGTCAGAAGAAACATCGAAAGACAATATAAAATTGGGGTTCAATTCTCAAGGGGGCGCAGCAGCAGAGGGAGGTGGCTGTTAGATCACTGCTGAAGCATTGTGGACAGTTCTGGGCACCACACAGAGAGAGAGAGAGAGAGAGAAGAATTGATTTGCGAGAATGCTTCCAAGGATGAGAAATGTCGATTATTGAGGATAGATTAAAGAAGTTGGGACTGTTCTCCCTGGACAGTCGATGGCTGAGAGGAGATCCGATCGTAGTTTTCAAAATCATGAATAGGCTGGACAGAATAGATTAGAGAGGGGTTGCACCTGCTTTAAAATAAAAAAGAATGAGAGGGTGTAAATTTAAAGGAGATATGCAAACACAGCAAGGGTGAGGGGAGAAAAGTCTTCTTCATCCAGCTAGTAGTTAGGGTCTGAGATGCACTGTCAGGAAACATGGAGGAGGTAGGTTCAATTGAAGCATGCAAGAGGGGCATTGGATGATGATTTGGATTGGGATGGTGTATGGGGGAAAGGCAGGAGATTGGCACGAGTAATAGAGTTGGTGCAGGCACGTTGGCCTGAACGTTTCACTCCTGTGCTATAACAATTCAGTGAAGGCCTAGTCTGGGATTCAAGCCTGGAGCTCCTGGCAGTGATGTTACCGTTACCATAGCGGCACCTTTTATTCTTACACTGATCTAAAGCAGAGTCTGCTGTGGGCCTGCACATGGTGGGAGTTGGCGAAGGCAGCACTATAACACTGCACCGGTCTGGATATGAATCACATGCAGATTTTAGAGCTGAAAGGACAATTTGTTGCCAGGTGGAAGGGATTAGAGGGAATCATCCATTTTCAGTAAATTCAGCCCATATCTTTAAAAATGTCAGCACCATAGAAGCCAACAGGAAGCACTATTGGTCATATCAAAACATGTACAGGCAATATTTTATTCACTAAGATAGGACTTACAGCTTTACGTTCTTCCCGATCCAGAAGCATAATATAAGCCTCGCAAAACAAAATTACACTAAACCTCCGGCCTCAAACTCCCACACCTGGAAAGCCTCAAAGAACTTCAGCATCAAAAGGGAGGGAGGTTGATGCAAGGTATAGAACCAAAAGTTAAAGGTACAATCCTTCAGGTGTGCCCTCTTGCTTTTTGTACAAGACGTTTTCTTTTGACTTTTTGAAGTCTTCATTGGTAACCTTCATCCTTCGCTCACGCAGGGCCATCAGACCAGCTTCTGTACAGATAGCCTGCAACAGGAATAAAAGGACATATTCAACATGAGCCCAAAAGTTCCAAAACAATGTAATCGCATATAAAATAGTTTGGATGTGAACATAAGAGGTACAGTTAGTAAGTTTGCAGATGACACCAGAATTTGAGATATAGTGGAAAGCGAAGAGGGTTACCTCAGATTACAACAGGATCTTGACCAGATGGGCCAATGGGCTGAGAAGTGGCAGATGGAGTTTAGATCAGATAAATGTGAGGTGCTGCAATTTGGGAAAGTAAATCTTAGCAGGACTTATACACTTAATGGTAAGGTCCTAGGGAGTGTTGCTGAATAAAAAGACTTTGGAGTGCAGGTTCATAGCTCCTTGAAAGTGGAGTCGCAGGTAGATAGGATAGTGAAGAAGGCATTTGGTATGCTTTCCGTTATTGGTCAGAGTATTGAGTACAGGAGTTGGAAGGTCATGTTGCGGCTGTACAGGCATTGGTTAGGCCACTGTTGGAATATTGCGTGCAATTCTGATCTCCTTCCTATAGGAAAGATGTTGTTAAACTTGAAAAGGTTCAGAGAAGATTTACAAGGATGTTGCCAGGGTTGGTGGGTTTGAGCTACAGAGAGAGGCTGAACAGGCTGGGGCTGTTTTCCCTGAAGCGTCGGAGGCTGAGGGGTGACCTTACAGAGGTTTACAAATTTATGAGGGGCATAGATAGGATAAACAGGCAAAGTCTTTTCCCTGTGGTCTGAAGGTTGATAAGTCCCCGGGGCCTGATGGTCTACATCCCAGGGTACTGAAGGAGGTGGCTCGAGAAATCGTGGATGCGTTGGTGATTATCTTCCAGAGTTCGATAGATTCGGGATCAGTTCCTGTGGATTGGAGGGTGGCTAATGTTATACCACTTTTTAAGAAAGGTGGGAGAGAGAAAGCAAAAAAATTATAGACCAGTTAGTCTGATCTCAGTGGTGGGAAAGATGCTAGGGTCTATTATAAAGGATGAAATTATGACACATCTGGATAGTAGTAACAGGATAGGTCAGGGTCAGCATGGATTCATGAAGGGGAAATCATGCTCGACTAATCTTCTGGAATTTTTTGAGGATGTGACTCTGAAGATGGACGAGGGAGATCCAGTAGATGTAGTGTACCTTGACGTTCAGAAAGCTTTTGATAAAGTCCCACATAGGAGGTTAGTGAGCAAAATTAGGGTGCGTGGTATTGGGGGCAAAGTACTAACTTCGATTAAAAGTTGGTTGGCTGATAGGAAACAAAGAGTAGCAATAAACGGCTCCATTGCAGAATGGCAGGCAGTGACCAGTGGGGTACCGCAGGGATCAGTGCTGGGACCGCAGCTTTTTACAATATATTTAATGATATAGAAGATGGTATTAGTAATAACTTAGCAAATTTGCTGATGATACTAAACTGGGTGGCAGGGTGAAATGTGAGGAGGATCTTAGGAGATTACAGGGTGACCTGGACAGGTTAGGTGAGTGGACAGATGCATGGCAGATGCAGTTTAATGTGGATAAATGTGTGATTATCCACTTTGGTGGCAAGAACAGGAAGGCAGATTACTACCTAAATGGAATCAATTTAGGTAAAGGGGCAGTATAAAGATATCTGGGTGTTTTTTAACACCAGTCAATGAAGGTAAGCATGCAGGTACAGCAGGCAGTGAAAAAGGCTAAAAGCATGCTGGCCTTTATAACAACAGGAATTGAAAATAGAAGCAAAGAGGTTCTTCTGCAGCTGTACAGGGCCCTGGTGAGACCACACCTGGAGTATTGTGTGCAGTTCTGGTCTCCAAATTTGAGGAAAGACATTCTGGCTATTGAGGGAGTGCAGCATAGATTCACGAGGTCAATTCCTGGAATAGCGGGACTATCTTACGCTGAAAGACTGGGCTTGTATACCCTTGAGTTTAGAGCTGAAAATGTGTTGCTGGTTAAAGCACAGCAGGTCAGGCAGCATCCAAGGAACAGGAAATTCGACGCTTCGGGCCAGAGCCCTTCATCAGGAATTCCTGATGAAGGGCTCTGGCCCGAAGCGTCGAATTTCCTGTTCCTTGGATGCTGCCTGACCTGCTGTGTTTTAACCAGCAACACATTTTCAGCTCTGATCTCCAGCATCTGCAGACCTCACTTTTTACCCTTGAGTTTAGAAGACTGAGAGGGGATCTGATTGAGACATATAAGATTATTAAAGGATTGGACACTCTGGAGGCAGGAAACATGTTTCCGCTGATGGGTGAGTGCCGAACCAGAGGACACAGCTTAGAAATACGGGGTAGACCATTTAGGACAGAGATGAGGAGAAACTTCTTCACCCAGAGAGTGGTGGCTGTGTGGAATGCTCTGCCCCAGAGGGCAGTGGAGGCCCAGTCTCTGGATTCATTTAAGAAAGAGTTGAATAGAGCTCTCAAGGATAGTGGAATCAAGGGTTATGGAGATAAGGCAGGAACAGGATACTGATTAAGGATGATCAGCCATGATCATATTGAATGGTGGTGCAGGCTCGAAGGGCAGAATGGCCTACTCCTGCACCTACTGTCTATTGTCGGGAAGTCAAGAACTGGAGGGCATAGGTTTAGGGTGAGAGGGGAAAGATATAAAAGAGACCCAAGGGGCAACATTTTCACGCAGAGGATGGTACGTGTATGGAATGAGCTGCCAGAGGAAGTGGTAGAGGCTGGTACAATTGCAACATTTAAGAGACATTTGGATGGGTATATGAATAGGAAGGGTTTGGAGGGATATGGGCCGGGTGCTGGTAGGTGGGACTAGATTGGGTTGGGATATCTGGTCGGCATGGACAGGTTGGACCAAAGGGTCTGTTTCCATGCTGTACATCTCTATGAGCCACTACAAAAACCCCAACTCTTAATACATCAACAAAAATAACTGGCAGAGAAATTTCTATTGACAATTAGAGCTAAACTATTTACATTCAGAGGAGAAACTTGGATGTCTAGAACTCATCACATTGTTTGCAAACATTGCCAAGTGCTGAGGGGCAGTGACTTGCTGGGTGGGGAACTGCAGCAGCCATTTTACAGCAAGATCCCACACACAGGAATAAGCTGCCTCTACAGTCAGCCATTCTCCTCCTGGTGAGGTTGGTCGATGATGGAATATTGTCCAGGAGAATTCAGACCTCTCCCGACATTCTCTGAATAAGGCCCCTCGGAATCCTAGTAGCACACAAACCCACCAACACTCTCAAACAAAAACTAACAAACTTAAAAGACCCAGTACAACCCATGGACAAAACCAAAGTCATCTACAAAATTCCATGCAAGGACTGCCACAAACACCATGTAGAACGAACAGAAAGAAAGTTAGCCACCAGGATACACGAACACCAGCTAGCCACAAAAAGACACAACCCTCTCTCCCTCGTTGCCCTACACACGGATGAAAAAAGCCACCATTTCGACTGGGACAACACATCTATCCTGGGACAGGCTAAGCAAAGACATGCCAGAAAATTCCTAGAGGCCTGGCACTCCAACCACAACGCCATAAACAAACACATAGATCTAGATGCCATCTATCAACCCCTCAGAAAACGAACAGGAAATGACATCACCACAAATCCCAGGAACCCCATCCAGGAGAAAGATATGAATAGAAAGCAGGAGACAACAGCTTCGCTTCACTTGGAGGTTGCCACTAATGATGTTACCTAGCCAGGTAATGAAACGTCTGGATATCAAACCTACAGCTCAGCAAGCAAACCTACACCCTAAACCTCAAGCTGAGCTACAAACCTTGCAAAAATTCTCTGAATAATGTGGGTTTTAAACATTCTGGAAAGACAGATAACACTTGGCTTTTAACAGCTGCCCTGATACAGCACCTCCAACAGGCAGCACTCTGTAAAAACAGCCTGGATGCAGCTGCTCACGTCTGGGGGTTTAATCTTTAGTTTTAAGAAATAAAAATCCCGCCAACGGAGACAAACTGATACAGAGAATGGAAAGGAGCCCCGAGTACCCACTCACCATTGCAATGCAGCGGCCCCTGCTGGTTAAAATGTGCTTTCACAACAGGATTCGAGGCCGACTGTAAACATTTATTAATGCTCACAAACTAGGCTCCCACCTTGGATAAATACCAGATCCTTTTGGGGTGGTATGGGGGTGAGGTGGGGAGGGAGGAATAATTTTACCGATTAGTAATCCCAAAAACCAGGCTAACGTTCTGGGGACAGGCTGTTGGTGGAATTTCAATTCAAATGTAGAACTGAAAGCTTGTTTAGTAATGGTGACCACACAGCTGTCATCAACTGTCCAAAACAGCCACGTTTGGGAAGGAAAGCTGCCATTCTTACTAATGTAGGGCGGACCTACAGTTAACTCCAGACTCACAGCAACATGGTTGACTGTGAACTGCTCTTTCAAATTGTAGACAAAGCCACTCAGCTCAAGGCCAGTTAGGGCTGGGCAATAAATGCTGGCAAAGTCCATATTGCAGAAACCATAAAAGAATATGCTCAGTAACACGGGTGACTGCCTAAGAACACAAAGGTCAGGAGTGGGCAGCTTGGGCCTTGCGTCGGTCGCATTATTTAACAGGATAATGGTCAAACTCAATCCTTACACGCGATTCCCAGATCCCTGGATTCCTTCAGTATCTGTAAATCTTCAAACATTGTAAATATACTCAATCAACTGAGCATCTACAGCTCTCTGGAGGACAGAATGCCAAAGATTCACATTCCTGTGACATAATGTGGGAGCAAAGCAGACTATTTTCTCATTGGGCAAAGCCTGATCCTGAAACAGTGACCAACTAGATACAGGCAGGGGTGACAGGGGGTGGTCGCGTGCACACGTACAGGTGTGTATGTGCGGTGGGTGTGCGGGGGCAGGGGTGTGCAGGCGCGCGTGTTCTGGAGGGTTTATGGCAATGATTGCGGTTTTAGAGGCTAAAACAGCCTCTTGGCATCTACTTTAAGTTCTTTCAAAAATCTTCCATAAAAATCACTTCTCATTCTGCTAAACCCCAGAGAGTCTATTTGATCTAATCCTTCTCTATTGGACGCCCCCTCACCCAGCATAAAAAGGTGAGAAGAAACAGAGGGTAAAAAGAAAAATACCCCAATTCACCTTAATGTCTGCCCCAGACAGATCGTCTTTAGCCAGTATCAGTTCATCCAGGCTCACGTCTTGTGCCACTGTCATTCTGCTCGTGTGGATCTGGAAGATACGTCTCTTGGTCTTTTCATCCGGAAGAGGAAATTCTATTTTACGATCGATCCTCCCTGGAATAATAGAAAATGTAAGAAAAGGATGTGCTTTTGTGCAGCATGTTGTCCCAGTGGCAAATGACTCAGAGTGCTCTACCGCAGTTGGGAAATTTAAATTCACTTCAGTAAATCAATCTGGAATTAAAAAATCATGTAATGGGGACCATGGAGCAAGTCGTCAGCAAAGCATCCCCACTCCTCGAGGGAAGGAAACTGGCCGTCCTTACTCATTCTGCCCTGAGACACACTCCAGGCCCAGAGCAACACGGCTGACTCTTAACCTGCCTGAACCAACAACTACATCGACCAATGATAATGCTTTGTGTAAATACCATCACCACCTAGAACTACAGCGGGTCATCACCAGCTTCCAAAGACGAGGCAATAAATACTGACTTATGACGCCCACATGCTGAGTCTTTTTTAAAATCAATCGATGTTCAATGATAGGATTTCCCAACACCTAATGATGTTAGTGAACCGAAGACCCCTGGCTTCCATGTGAACTATAAGCCGACAGCAGACTGGTTCGACATCTGACTGAAAGACAGCTCCTCTGACAATGCAGCAGCCCCACAGTAATGCAGGCAGTGTTTTAAAACCCCAGTACAGGATTCAAAGTTTAGTGTATTCATGACTTATGCATCACTTCACTAGCAGTTAAACATCAAGATAATGTGCCCATGTGTAATAGTGAAGTTCCCTGGGTATAACAGACAATCACCAGGACTGACTCTCTCTACTCCAAGTCTGTTTCAATGTGCACAGATTAATTAGAACATAGAAAAATAGAACATAGAAAAATACAGCGCAGTACAGGTCCTTCGGCCCTCGATGTTGCGCCGACCAAAGCCTACCTAACCTACACTAGCCCAATAACCTCCATATGCTTATCCAATGCCCGCTTGAATGACCATAAAGAGGGAGAGTCCACCACTGATACTGGCAGGGCATTCCATGAACTCACAACCCGCTGAGTAAAGAAACCAGCTGTTTGCAGCAGGATCAGAAAACATCAGAAATGAATTAAACACCCACGAGGTACTGAAAGAAATAAAGAGCGTGTTCCAAGGATTAACCTGTGTCCTCCACATCTGATTCCTCAGATATTCCGTTGTTATTTGAATGAGTTGAACAATTAATCCAAATCTAGTTGTGCCTGCACCAATTTACTGATTAATTAGCAATTTCGAGAGACTAAAAGGCACAGAATGCTGGAGAAACTCAGCAGGTCTGGCAGCATCGACAGAGAGAGAAACAAGAGTTAACATTGAGCCATGAGCTTACCTGGCCTGATGAGAGCTGGGTCGAGTGTTTCTATCCTGTTTGTGGCCATGATAACTTTCACATCTCCCCGGGAGTCAAACCCATCCAACTGGTTCAGAAGCTCCAGCATCGTCCGCTGGATTTCCCGCTCCCCGCCGGAATTGGAGTCATACCTGAGAGTGAAACATAATTCAATGATCAGAACATCGATATCCCAGCAGCAAACACAGCACCGACAGTAAAAACAGAGGATTCTCACCAAGGAGCTGAAGGCTGCAGAGCCCAGTGTAGGAAACCACCCGAGGTCAGGGCCAGCTCCAGTGGAGTTGTTGCACAGAGAAGGTCCTGGCTTTAAGACTGACTAATACAGCAAAGCACCGAGAATATGACACGATTCATACAGAGCGGGAGGGACAGGAAACTTTGAATTTAAGATTGTCATTGTATAACGTGACTGCATGGGTGGTAGAAATCGGGCGAGGAACCCAGATGAATCCTTCCTTCATTCAGCAATCTTTATTAGGAAGCATGGAACAACTGATCAATCATTTCTCCCCCTATCTGGCAGCTAAAGCCAGTTTCCCAATGAATCATGAGCCTCCTGCTGATAATTCCTGGGTGAAAATAACTAGCCTCCAGTGGTTTGATAAGTAGCATTCTTCCCTCAGTCAGAAGTCCACGGCTTCAAGGCCCACTCCAGACTCGGGAATAAGCTGCAGTTGAGTGGCGCATCCGTTAGAGGAGATATTAAACTGAAGCACATTCTTGAGTGGACATGAAATCCCTGCCAGGCACAAAGCAGCAAGTTCTGCCAGGTGTCCCCCTCGATTTATTCACATGGCTTTGTGTGAGGGAAATCACGTCTCACTAAGTTGATTGAGTTTTTTTGAAGAAGTAACGAAGAGAATTGTTGAGGGTAGAGAGTGATGGACGTGAACTATATAGACTTTGACAAGGTTCCTCCTGGGAGACGGGTGAATAAGGTTAGATCACATAGAATACAGGAAGAACTAGACATTTTGGATACAGAACTGGCTCAAAGGTAGAAGACAGAGAGTGGTGGTGGAGGGTTGTTTTTCAGACTGAAGGCCTGTGACCAGTGGAGTGCCACAAGGATCAGTGATAGGTCCACTGCGTTTTGTCATTTATATAAATAATTTGGATGTTAACAAAGGAAGTATAGTTACTAAGTTTGCAGATGACCCCAAAATTGGAGGTGTAGTGGACAACGAAGGAGGTTACCTCAGATTACAACAGGATCTTGACCAGATGGGCCAATGGGCTGAGGAGTGGCAGATGGAGTTTAATTTACATAAATGTGAGACGCTGCATTTTGGAAAGGCAAATCAGGGTAGGAATTATATACTTAATGGTAAGGTCCTATGAGGTGTTGCTGAACAAAGAGACCTTGGAGTGCAGGTTCATAGCTCCTTGAAAGTGGAGTCGCAGGTAGATAGGATAGTGAAGGCGGCATTTGGTATGCTTTCCTTTATTGGTCAGAGTACTGAGTAGGAGATCATGCTGCAGCTGTACAGGACATTGGTTGGGCCACTGTTGGAATATTGCGTGCAATTCTGGTCTCCTTCCTATTGGAAACTTGAAAGGGTTCAGAAAAGACTTACAAGGATGTTGCCAGCGTTGGAGGATGAGAGCTATAGGAGAGGCTGAACAGGCTGGGGCTGTTTTCCCTGGAGCGTCAGAGGCCGAGGGGTGGATGTTTCTAAAATCATGAGGGGCATGGATCAGAACATCGATATCCCAGCAGCAAACACAGCACCGACAGTAAAAACAGAAGATTCTCACCAAGGAGCTGAAGGCTGCAGAGCCCAGTGTAGGAAACCACCCGAGGTCAGGGCCAGCTCCAGTGGAGTTGTTGCACAGAGAAGGTCCTGGCTTTAAGACTGACTAATACAGCAATGCACCGAGAATATGACACGATTCATACAGAGCGGTCTTTTTCCCAGAGTGAGAAAGGAAAGATTTAAAAGGGACGTAAGGGGCGACTTTTTGACACAGAGGATGGTGCGTGTATGGAATGAGCTGCCAGAGGAAGTGATGGATATTAAAAGGCATCTGGATGGGTACATGAATAGGAAGGGTTTAGAGGGATATGAGCCAGATGCTGGACTAGATTATTTAGGATATCTGGTCGGCATGGATGAGTTGGACCGAAGGGTCTGTTTCCGTGCTGTACACCTCTATAACTAACATCAATGAATCATCTGGTCATTATCACATGACCGTTTTGTGGGATCTTCCTGCTTGCCTGATGCCTGCAGGATTTTCTAGAAGTTACAAACACCCGTGACCCGCACAAATAAACTATGCTGAACCCAACAAACCCATATACCAAACTGAGACTGTGCTCAAACAGCCTTCTCAATGCAGCCTACCTCTTTGTGCCAATCGCATCAATCTCATCGATGAAAACGATGGAGGGAGCGTGCTCTTCTGCAACCCGGAACAGCTCGCGCACAAGCTTCGGCCCGTCTCCCAGGTACTTCTGGATGAGCTCTGAGCCAACCACTCGCAGGAAGGTGGCCGAGGTTTGGTTTGCGACAGCCTTGGCTAACAACGTTTTACCTGGATGTCGACAGAGAGAGGGCAGAGGTCAACAAGGTGGACCTTTCCTGGAAGTCGCTGCAGTTGCTCAGCAGTAGCTGGCTTGAATCTGCAAGATCCGACTGAGATTAAGTATCAGAAACATTTAAACATGCTGAATGCATCCACTTAACCCCCGAGAATTGGGACCGGACTGCTCTGCGGAGAGCCTGCATGGACATGATGGGCCAAATGGCCATCTCCTGGACCATGACCACTCTCTAGTTCTATAACATGAGGTGCAAGTGATGCCTAGGCTGATACTGAGAGGCTGATGCACCCATCTACTCGGGGAACCCCTTTTATAAGAGAACTTTGGTTGGTTCAAAGGAAGGAGATGTGTTGCTGGAAAAGCGCAGCAGGTCAGGCAGCATCCAAGGATGAAGGGCTTATGCCCGAAACATCGAATTTCCTGTTCCTTGGATGCTGCCTGACCTGCTGCACTTTTCCAGCAACACATTTTCAGCTCTGATCTCCAGCATCTGCAGACCTCACTTTTTCCTCAAAGGAAGGAGACATTGATATTTAGACAACACATATTCTGGAAGTGTCATACAGTGGAACAGCACTGCTCCGGTGCCTGGAGTACTAACCGGATGGAAGCTGAACAGCTGAAATAAATGCAACTCGGCCGCTACGCTGTATAGATTTATACTGAGGATAAACTGAAGGTAGAAACCCAGTGTGAAATGCACAACCCCAGCATTATCCAGAGAGGATACTGGGGCTGAGTGCACACTGTAAATTCTCAACTCAGATAGCAACAGAAGCACAAATTACATCTTTATGTTAGCAACAACATTTTACCTTGATAGCAGTGAATGGAAAGAAAGGATATTTTTAAAAATTAAGAATACATTAACACTGACAATAAAAAAGGTAAAGTCTACCTGTGCCAGGAGCTCCGTACAGAATTACCCCTTTAGGAGGCTTAATTCCCATCTCTTCATAATATTCAGGATGGGTGAGTGGCAGTTCTACAGATTCCTACAAAAGTTATAGCACAGTTTTTTTTTGTTAAGCATGAATCATTGTGCGTCTCTCTCTCTCTCACACACACAGACAGCTACATTTATATGACAATCTTGCGAATACACCCACCTCGCCAACAATTCTTCACTCCCAGTTGTCACATCTATGTCAACTTATACTTCAGGAGAAATTCCTAAAGGCGCAATTTGCAATAGAACCTTCCTATGTAAACATTGCAGTCATACCTCATCGCCCCGACAGCTCTGCAACACCCTCTCATTCCCCAGCTCTTCAGCCTACAACAAGTAATTCATTTGCTCCAACCAAACTCACCTCCCAAATTGTCAGTATTACTCAAGACTGACTAATAACACAAATACAGTAGTGCTGTCTAAAACTAGGGACAGAATCGATGATTTTAAAAAATTACAGGGAATGGAATTAGGAAATATCATCTGCACTTCACGGAAAACTACACTAGGACTTATTTCCCAAGTGCAACACCCAACCAGGGAGGTCAACCAGCAGGATATCTAGCACTTTGTTGCTAAAGTGTCACATTTACTTGTTATCGCAGGTTCCTCATCATCCAAATAAAATAAAGAACTGCGGATTCTGTGGGGTGAAGGGTCACAGAAACTCAAACGTATTAACTCTGTTTTCTATCCACAGTTGCTGTTGAGTTACTCCAGCAATTTCTGTTCTTGTTTATTGTCCATCATTTAATCTGATAATAAGCTGGGCTAATAACCACCTGACTGTTATCAAAGCATTGCTTTCAACCCACTCCAGGCACTGTCACTGACAGACGCCTTCACCCCTAACCCTAACCCTAACCTTGATTGAAATCTAAACATCACACAACACCAGGCTGTAGTCCAACAGGTTTGATTGGAAGCACTAGCTTTCGGAGCGCTGCTCCTTCATCAGGTGGTTGTCATGAAATCATGAGACTTCCAAGAATTCTCTTCATTGTGGAAAGTACCGATCACCCAACCACATTAAAATTAAAGTGCGAGCTGCAGCGATCACTGAACTCGGAATTTAATAGGATGAATATTTCACAAAAGCAGCTCTCACCTTGATTTCCTGGATCTGACTATCTAAGCCACCGATATCAGCATAGGTCTCCTGTGGAGCCTTTTCCACCTTCATTACAGTCACCAGTGGATCCGTGTCATCCGTCAGGACCCCAATCACAGCGTGCACCTAAGGAAGAGGACTGAAATCACTGTCAGTGTTCTCCTTACACACTTCAGGAATACCAGGGATTTGATTTATTTATTCATGGAATGTGGGCATTGCATTTATTCATGGAATGACGGAAGCATTAAAATCCCGACTAAAAGGATCAACGGGCGAACCTAATGTAGGAGGGAAATCGTTTAGTACCCAGTCACAACAACATGAATGACCATCATTAATTGTGCAGAACCAGGTCAGACAAGAACCTGCTCAATTTTCAACCCTTATGGTTGCTGCCTGTATTGAAAATTTCCCTCACTACTCTCCTAACATTCAAACGGTTTTCCCTACACCCTTTCACAGGCTGCAGCTAACACTGAAGAAATGGTATCTGATGTTTAGTTCAAGCTGCCCCAGAGGCATTCAGTCAGAAGCCTGCAGCGTACGCTCAGAGTCACGTTGAGACCAAACCAGTTGTTTGTACTTCTGTGGAAATGCTCACTCTCGTTCCTCCCAGCTCGGTGTCACCATCCACTTGCCACCTGGCCCATTCTTTCCTCCTTGGATTCAGACCAGCCCTGAGAAGTGGGTCTTAGTTTGTCAATTAAACAAAAAACAAACCAACAGGAAATGGGAGCATAGCAGGGTTGTATCGGCACGTATCAACAAGAAGTCCAGGGGCACAGGTTTAACTACCACCACGATAACCAGCGGAATTTAAATTCAATTATTAGAAGCTCGCCTGAGTGACAAGTGAGCCTGAAATCATTCTTGATTATTGTTATAGCCCATCAGGTTCATGAATGTTCTCGAGGGAAGGAACCCCGCTAGCTCTCTCTCATCTGGCCTACAGCTGACTTGAGAATTTAGTTCAGACCCCCAGCATTGGCTTCGCTTCCCACAACAGCAGTTAGTGAGAAGCAAATTCACTAAAAATCTAGTTATTAAAAGTTAATCCGAGTAATAAAACCATTAAACCAGCAGCTGGTGTAAAAACCTATCTCGCTCACCAGTGGCCTTTAGGGAAAGAGATCTGCTGTTCTCACCTGCTTTGGCCTATGTGGGACTCCAGACTCCAGACCCACACCAATGCAGCTGATTGACCTCTGGAATCACAGAATCCCTACAGTGTGGAAGCAGGCCATTCAGCCCAGTGAACCTACACCAACCCTCCAGACACATCCTATCCCTCTAACCTGGCATTTCCCATGGCCAATTCACCTGTCCTGCACATCTTTGGACTGTAGGAGGAAACCGGAGCATCCAGAGGAAACCCACGCAGACACGGGGAGAACGTGCAAACTCCACGCAGACACGGGGAGAACGTGCAAACTCCATACAGACAGTCGCCTGAGGCTGGAATCGAGCCTGGGTCCCTGGCGCTGAGAGGCAGCAGTGCTAACCACTGTGGTGCCCTATGTGGCTAAGCAAGCAACTCAGCTCAAGGGCAATGAGCAATGGGCAACAAACACTGGCCTTCCCTGTGACATCCACATCCCCCGAAGGAATAAAGAAAACAAATTTTGAACTATAATAGGATCACAAACTGATCCTTTCCAGCTTTACTATCCTCTGTTCTTTTATTGAGCGTTTGTCACATAAACATGAAGTAAGTGAACACTCAGCCTCGAAGGGAAAGGGGAGACGTGTCTGAAGGTTCCTCCCCCCTTTACCTTATGGTTGAGGAGGACGGAGCAGCCAGGCTCCAGCAGGTCTTTGTCCACAAACGACAAGATGCTGACGTAATGCTCAGAGCCCACGGAGGTGGACACAATGGCGTGGTTGTCATCTATGATTTCCTCCAGTGTGCCTACAGACATCGGCGTCCCTCTCAAGTCGTCCACTTTAGACCTTTCCTCCTGTTTACAGAGAAAGTCAACACCTGTTATCTTATTCCTTCCCGCACCGCGGGTGTCGGTGGTGGGAGGTTGCCTTTTTAAATTATCGCCGGTGGTTTGGCTCAATGAAGCAGCTTTTCAGAGGGAGGTAATGATCAAAAAGGATCGATGGGAGAATGCAGTCACCTACAGGTCACTCCAGGTCAGGAGGGGAGTTAGCCAGTGCTGAAAGATAGTCAGGTTCTGTGAGGGCTTTGCAACAAACCCACAGCTTCATGTCCATTTTTACCGATAACAACTTTTTAAACTGGGTTATCAAGCTCGCAGGGTTAACACTGCAGAGTACAGGAACCTGCACAACATATAGCAGACCCACTCAGCTCAAAAGGAGGGTCACTGGACCCGAAACCTCAGCTCTGCTTTCTCTCCACAGATGCTGCTAGACCTGTTGAGTTTCTCCAGCAATTTCTGCTTTTGTGACACTGACGCATTACAGAACAGCTGGAATTTAGCGGAAAGCAGGAGCGCCCATCTGAATCAGTGGGGAGGTTGGAGCACGTTCAATGCAGGAAACTCCCTGGTCCAGTAAGGTGTGCTACTCTGAGACTAGGATGACAGCACGTTGCTGTCTAAGACAGCTGCACTGTGGAACCGGCTGTGGTACAGCTGACCCTGAAATGCAGTGGGGCAGCGATATGAAAGACCAGCTGTTTAAAGAGACAATATTTGAAGAGTGGATATCCTGATCGGCATAGTTAATACCCTCATGTTACATCCTCACTTTTAAATAAACCAGTTAATTCCTGCCCATGTCGGTGGCTGTTCGGGATGTTTAGGGATGTGCAAAATGACATGACAGATGCTTCCTATCGGGGACAAAAAAACATTCTGAAGGGTCACTGGTCCTGAAATGTTAATGCTGATTTCTCTCCACTGATGCTGCCAGAGATTTTCCAGCGATCTCTGTTTTTGCTTCCTATTGGAACTTGAGTGCTCAAACCAAGACCCGTTTAGGCAATCAGTTCTCCAGATGGCAGGGACTCTGTACTGCAGAGGGAATGGGAGGCTCACTAGACTGATATGCTGCCTATTGCCCCCCACCTTTCCAGTACAAACCTCTTGTTTCTCTTCCAGCGGTTTCATTTGCTCCTGATTTCTGATGAATTCTTCTTCCATTAAGAGATAATCTTTTATCCTTTCCAGCTTCAGCAACTTCAGTCGGCACTGTGTGTGAGGTGTCACTGTGGGAATTAAATGAAAGAGAGGAGTCACTCTCAGGGACGATTCTTGGCTGCTCTCAGCGCTTTGCTGAGGCCTTTCTATGGTCTGTTCAATGGGAAAGTGAGGTCTGCAGATGCTGGAGATCAGAGCTGAAAACGTGTTGCTGGAAAAGCGCAACAGGTCAGGCACCATCCAAGGAACAGGAGATTCGACGTATCGGGCATAAGCCCTTCTTCAGGAATTGAGTTCCTGAAGCAGGGCTTATGCCCGAAACGTCGAATCTCCTGTTCCTTGGATGCTGCCTGACCTGCTGTGCTTTTCCAGCAATACATTTTCAGCTCTGTTCAATGGGAAACCAATCACTCTACACACAATATGATCTGGAATCCTCTCTCTCTCTCTTCACTAGCAACAGTTGGGAATTGCTGAGGGTGACCGAAGGCTCCAAGAGATACAGTGTGAGAGCTCAAAACAGCTAATGCAATGTAGAAAGTTAAACCAGGTCAGGAAACAAAAAGAACTCAAAAGGAAAGGAATGAAACTAAAGAACTCTAAATCATAAAGTCAGAATTCACACGACACTAGGTTGTAGCCCAACAGGTTTATTGGAAATCACAAGCGTTGGCAGCAGCTGTGGAGAGAAATTGGAGTTAACATTTCGGACCAGTGACCCTTCTTCAGAATATTTACTTTAGGAGAAACACGTTCCGGACGAAGGAGCAGCGCTCTGAGAGCTTGTGATTTCAAATAAACCTGTTGGGCTATAACCTGGTGTCGTGGGGCTTCCAACTTTGTCCACCCCAGTCCAGCACCAGCACCTCCACGTCTAAATCATAAAGCAACGATTTTAAAAAAATTTCAGAATAGTTTGATATCAAAGTTATGCGCTGATGACACGCAGTTGCTATTTGAATTCAAGTGAATTAGACTCAGATGGTTTTACGAGGTGACAACAAAACTGAGACAGATTCCAAGCGGAGCCGGTCCCTGCCTTACCCAGGGGTAACTTGCTGGCTGCATCAGGCCCTTTGGTTTTCTTCTTTTTCTTTCCCACTCGGGTTGGTACGGGAGGCTCGTATTTCTTCTTCTTATCCTACAGAGACACCCCCAAAAACGTTACATCAGGATATGGGTCAATTTTTAATCTTTTGAAATGGTGTATGTTAACTTACGCGCAGCGAGCACTGGATTTCACATTCCTGTTTGTATCCGGCCTTTGACCAGCTGCCGATTACAGCCCAGCGGGATGCCTTGCCACCCACCTTGCCAGCAGCAGCAATCCAGATGTGCTATTCATTCGGTGTTATTCTCCTGGCCCCCAACCCGATGTAACTGCGCACACTGTTCCTGCTCAAATAACGCACCAACTCTCTTCTGAATGCCCCGACTGACCTGCCTCTAGCACACACTCGTGCAGCGTATTCCAGACCCTGGCCACTTGCTGCATGAAAATACAGCGACCAAGTGGCTGTTTAAGTAATGTAACAATGGAAACTATTGTACCGGTCACCAGATTGAGAATGTCTGTCAAATCCGTTTTTAAAAAAAAAAATCACTGACAGGATGTTGATGCTGCTGGCAGGGCCCAGCAAGTATCACTCAGCCCCACTGCCCCTTGAGAAGGTGGGGGTGAGCTGCTTCCTTGAACTGCTGCAGTCCATGTGCTGTAGATTGACTGACAAAGCCTTCAGGGAGGGAATTCCAGGAGTTTGACCCAGCGACAATGAAGGAATGGTGAGATATTTCCAAGTCAGGATGGTGAGTGGCTTGGAGGGGAACTTACAGGCGTTCCCATGCAACGGCTGCCCTTGTCCTTCGAGCTGATAGGGGTCACGGGTTTGGAAGGTGCTGTCAAAAAACCATTGGTGAATATCTGCAGTGCATCTGGTGTGTACTCCTAATAAGGGATCGCCAGTTCACAGGAGCAGAGAGAGCAGTGCAGGAGAGTAACGGAATTTCACAATTTATATACTGAGGGGAACCATGGGAAGTGTTATGCCACAGAACGTCATTCACCACATGATGTTCTCAACTGAGCATTGTCTTGCACCAGTCTGGTCTTTGTTCTCCATACCCAAGCCCATGGATCCAAATAATCACCCGCCGCCCTCTGAAATGCTTCCCCTGAACTGCCTCCCTCACTAGCCGCTGCATGTTCGTGTTACCTTTGCTTCATTTGCATGTCACTTTAACTCTGTGCTCTCTTGTCCCAATCACGAACCAGAACAGTTTCTCCCAATCTATTCTGTCCACCTGCTCACTGTTTTTGTAAACCACTATCAGATTCCTTCTTAGCCAGACATTCATGGAGCTGTACAGCACAGGAACAGACCCTTCGGTCCAACTCTGCAGAAGTGGGTACTGCAGATGCTGGCAATTAGAGTCAAGATTAGAGTGGTGCTGGAAAAGCACAGCAGGTCAGGCAGCATCCGAGGAGCAGGTAAAATTAATGTTTCGGGCAAATGTCCTTCATCAGCAACTTGTTCTTCTCGGCCCAACTCGTCTAGTGATCCTAAATTAATCTAGTCCCACATCCCTCTAAAACCTGCCTACTCATATACCCACCCAGTTACCCTTTAAATGTTGTAACTGTCCCAGCCTCCACCATCTTCACCGGCAGCTCATTCCATGCATGTACCACACTCTGCATGAAAAAGCTGCCTCTTAGGTCCTTTTCAAATCTTTCCCCTCTCGCCTTAAACCTCTGCCCTCTAGTTTCGAACTCCCCTCCCCGGGTGGGCAACTTTGGCTATTCACCCTATCCACGCCCCTCACAATTTTACAAACCTCTATCACGTCTTCTCTCCAAGATGAACAATCCCAATTTCTTCAATCAATCCTAATCACTGAAGTTTCTCATCCATGGACCCATCCATGGAAATCACTTCTGCACTCCCTCCAATGCATTTACATCATTCCTATAATGTGGCACCCACAACTGTATACAGACCTCCAGCTGAGGTCGAACAAGTGTTCCATACCATTCCAAGATCACCTCCCTACTCGTGTAAGCTTTGTCTCTATTAATAAAGTCAACGACACCGTATGCTTCATTTCCTGCTCTCTCCACCAGCCCTGCCACCTTTATTGATCTGTGCACATAACCCCTGGTCCCTCTGCTCCTGCACCCCCTTGAGAATTCTCCACCTAATTTATACTGTCTTTCAACGTTTTCCTACCAAAGACCCTCCAGCACATCCATGTTCCTGGTAAATGCCCTCTACACCCTCCCGTGCAATCACATCCTTCCACAGAACCACGCACAGTACCCTAGCTGTGAATAGCCAGTGTTTTAAACAGTTCTAGCATCAGCTCCTTGCTCTCGTATTCTGTCTCTGCTAAGAAAGGAGAGTAGCCCATGAAGCATAACATGTGTTATAGGGAATGGTATAACCTAGAATTGTGATTGGTCAGCTTCAACTGTGGAGGAAATCCACTTCCCATGGATCAACTCATTCGTACAGTGCGGGATTGTCGCAATGTTGGCAGGATTTACCAAAAGAAAATCCCATTTCATCTAAGTGACATGTAATAATACCTCACATTAAGCCTATGTGAACTGGCTCCTTTTTCGTTTACAGCTTCAGCTGATTTACTATCCTGGCATGCTTCACTATTTATATGTTTAACTTGTAAACATATCCAACAAAATAGCTTTAGCCTGTACATTCTGGTTTGGGATGTCTGGCAAAAGGACAGGAGTGTCAGGTGAATACAATAAATAGGAAGAAAAAGCTTACACTGCAGGAGTGTCATAATCAGGTAAGAGATTTAAAAACTAAATTGACAAAAGAACCAGGGTTGACACAGGAAACATCTGTTTTGAAAACGCAGGAAGCCGTTATGATCTGGAATACTGAAAATGCCTGAAAGGCTGGTGGAAAGAAGATCAAATAGTATTCTTCACAAAAAAAATTGGATAAGTATTTCAAGGGGTGAAAAGAAAAGGCAGGCAGTGAATTTGATAGAATGTGTATGATGGATAGAACAGGTATAAGGCAGTGCTTATCAACACAATGAGATAGTTCAATTACACTCTAGTTTACATTAAAGGTGGATCCTAATACTTATTATCTAAACATTCACTTCAGTGCAGTTAAGGTAATTCACTGGAAGGCAGTTGAAACCAACAGCGATGTAGTTAAACAGTTCAATCAAAGTGCATCTTGAAACATGATGTGAATGCATCACAAAGGTCACAAGATACCAGGTAAGCAAAACCAGTAATGGTGCCCCAGAGTGAAAGAACCATCATCAGGGCCAGCTAGAAACGTGAAAACAACATCCTGATGGCTCCTGTTTATTTTTCCTTTGAAATAAGTGTCTGGTCATAGTTTTAAAGCATTTCTGTTCAAATAATGACAACAGGAAATGATTAAAGTTCAGTTGGTTTCATATTCTTTGCACGGTGTCCTGAACATCACAAACAAATCTATCACTTCCATCATACAGTTTCATAAAATTGACTCAAAAATGTATTTTTAAAAAACAAATCCCTGAAACTGTTTTCTCTCAGGCCCCCTCTCTCCCGTTGTTATTTGGAATGCTGAAGAATTAAATCGAGCTTCTGCCTGTTTAACCGAATTTGGATATTGATGGCCTTTGTCACAATGTGCAGCAACGTGAAAATATTCAGACAGACTGATTCATGACTCACACTTCCAGCTTTCTTTCTTGTAACAGCCTCAAGTATGTGACAGATATTGTTAAATACCACAAATCACCTGGGATTTTATTACTGTTATAATCTTCAACGGTAATAAAATCCACAATGTCTATTCTGAACAGCAAGCACTCACCTTATCATCTTTCTTACCACCTCCAGCGCCATGACCCCCACTTTGGCTTTGACCCTGAAAGGAAAACCAGAAACATGGATCATAAAACAAGGCAGAGCAGTGGAGTGGAGTCTGACTGACCATGATTTAATTAAGAGGTGGAGAAGTTCCAGGGCTGGACAGATTACTCCTATTCCTAATCAATTCCTGAAACATGTTACAGCAAATATATGAAATGCAGAAACATTTCGAAGTTGAAGTTTTGTGTATAACACTTTGACTGTCACACTTGCTTGAGAATGTCTGGTTGAGAGCAACAGTGTCTCATGGTCAGCCGCGAGAATGGGAGGGACAGCGATGAGTTGACAGGATCAGTCACTGAGGCCGGTTCCCGGGTCACAGGCTCCATGTCCCCCTCTCCCCTCCCCCTCTCTCTCCTCTCCTCTCCCCATCCCCTCCCCCTCTCTCTCGCCTCCCCCTCTC